>NW_026909417.1:315500-631000 GCF_033115175.1 Lepus europaeus | reverse complement strand
CTTTTATCGGGGAATATTTAATTGTGAGCTTGGATAAAGTAATTGGTTCCACATGGAGACACCAGCTCTACACATTCGTATTTTCTAGGGCGAAAGCCAGAGGAACTGCTGCAAACAAACATGATATTTCTGTTTGTGTAGATGACATTTTATGCACTTGCCTAACGAAAACACTTTGCTTTTCCCCAAAACCATTTTTGCTCTGATTTTCTCGGTCCATTGCATACGAATTCCACACCACCTAATCCAGAAATGACTGGATAAAACCAGAAATATCCAGTTGTGTTTTGGCTAACTCAATCCAAAATATTGTGAAAGCTTCTGTGTTTGTGTTTTCTGGATATTATCGATGGACTTTATTGTTTTGAATGTTTTTATCAGGGAACATTTAATTTTGTACCATTGAAACACTAATTGGTTCATCATGGGGACACCTGCTCTACACATTCGTATTTTCTAGGGAGAAAGCTAGAGGAACTGTGACAAACAAACATATTTCTGTTTGTATAGATCACATTTTATGTACTTGCCTATCAAAAAGACTTTGCTTTTCTCCAAAACCATTTTCACTGTGATTTTCTCGGTCCATTGCATACGAATTCCACAACTCTTTGAACGGATATGAGTGGATAAAACCGGAAATATCCGGTTTTATTTTGGGTAACTCAATCCCAGATATTGCTACAGACTCTGGGTTGGTTTTTTCGGGATATTATCAACAGACTTTATTGTTTTGAAAGTCTTTTATCGGGGATCATTTAATTTTGAGCTTGGATACAGTAATTGGTTCCACATGGAGACACCAGCTCTACACATTCGTATTTTCTAGGGAGAAAGCCAGTGGAACTGCTGCAAACAAACATGATATTTCTGTTTGTATAGATGACATTTTATGCACTTGCCTAATGAAAAGACTTTGCTTTTCTCCAAAACCATTTTTACTGTGATTTTCTTGGTCCATTGCATAAGAATTCCACACCTCTTTGTCCGGATATGAGTGGATAAAACCGGAAACATCCAGTTTTGTTTTGGCTAACTCAATCCCAGATATTGCTACAGACTCTGGGTTGGTTTTTTCGGGATATTATCAACCGACTTTATTGTTTTGAATGTCTTTTATCGGGGAACATATAATTTTGTGCTTGGAAACACTAATTGGTTCCACATGGAGACACCAGCTCTACACATTCGTATTTTCTAGGGAGAAAGCTAGAGGAACTGCGACAAACAAACATGATATTTCTGTTTGTATAGATGACATTTTATGCACTTGCCTAACGAAAAGACTTTGCTTTTCTCCAAAACCATTTTTACTGTGATTTTCTCGGTCCATTGCATACGAATTCCACACCTCTTTGTCCGCATAGGAGTGGATAAAACCAGAAATATCCGGTTTTGTTTTGGCTAACTCAATTCCAGATATTGCTACAGACTCTGGGTTGGTTTCTTCGGGATATTATCCACAGACTTTATTGTTTTGAAAGTCTTTTATCGGGGAACATTTTATTTTGAGCTTGGATTCAGTAATTGGTTCCACATGGAGACACCAGCTCTACACATTCATATTTTCTAGAGAGAAAGCCAGAGGAACTGCTGCAAACAAACATGATATTTCTGTTTGTGTAGATGACATTTTATGCACTTGCCTAATGAAAAGACTTTGCTTTTCCCCAAAACCAATTTGCTCTGATTTTCTCGGTCCATTACATACGAATTCCACACCACCTTTTCCAGAAATGACTGGATAAAACGAGAAGTATGGGATTGTGTTTTGGCTAACTCAATCGAAAATATTGTGAAAGATCCTGTGTTTGTGTTTTCTGGATATTATCGATGGACTTTATTGTTTTGAATTTTTTTTATCTGGGAAAATTACTTTTGTACCATGTAAACACTAATTCGTTCATCATGGGGACACCAGCTCTACACATTCGTATTTCATAGGGAGAAAGCTAGAGGAAATGAGGAAGACAAACATGATATTTCTGTTTGTGTAGATGACATTTTATGCACTTGCCTAACGAAAAGACTTTGCTTTTCTCCAAAACCATTTTTACTGTGATTTTCTCGGTCCATTGCATATGAATCCCACTCCAGTTTGTCCGCATATGACTGGATGAAACCGGAAATATCCGGTTTTGTTTTGGCTAACTCAATCCCAGATATTGCTACAGCCTCTGTGTTTGTGTTTTCCGGACACTATCAATGGACTTTATTGTTCTGAAAGTTTTTTATCAGGGAACATTTAATTTTGTGCTTGGAAACACTAATTGGTTCCACATGGAGACAGCAGCTCTACACATTCGTATTTTCTAGGGAGAAAGCTAGATGAACTGTGGCAAACAAACATGATATTTCTGTTTGTATAGATGACATTTTATGCACTTGCCTAACGAAAAGACTACTTTTCTCCAAAACCATTTTTACTGTGATTTTCTCGGTCCATTGCATACGAATTCCACACCTCTTTGTCCGCATAGGAGTGGATAAAACCGGAAATATCCGGTTTTGTTTCGGCTAACTCAATCCCAGATATTGCTACAGACTCTGGGTTGGTTTTTTCGGGATATTATCAACAGACTTTATTGGTTTGAAAGTCTTTCATCGGGGAACGTTTTATTTTGAGCTTGGATACAGTAATTGGTTCCACATGGAGACACCAGCTCTACACATTCGTATTTTCTAGGGAGAAAGCTAGAGGAACTGTGACAAACAAACATGATATTTCTGTTTGTATAGATCACATTTTATGCACTTGAATAACAAAAAGACTTTGCTTTTCTCCAAAACCATTTTTACTGTGATTTTCCGGGTCCATTGCATACGAATTCCACACATCTTTGAACGGATATTACTGGATAAAACCGGAAATATCCGGTTTTGTTTTGGCTAACTCAATTCCAGATATTGCTGCAGACTCTGGGTTGGTTTCTTCGGGATATTATCCACAGACTTTATTGTTTTGAAAGTCTTTTACCGGGGAACATTTAATTTTGTGCTTGGAAACACTAATTGGTTCCACATGGGGACACCTGCTCTACACATTCGCATTTTTTAGGGAGAAAGCTAGAGGAACTGCGACAAACAAACATGATATTTCTGTTTGTGTAGATGACATTTTATGCAATTGCCTAACGAAAAGACTTTGCTTTTCTCCAAAACCATTTTTACTGTGATTTTCTTGGTCCATTGCATACGAATTCCACACCTCTTTGTCCGGATAGGAGTGGATAAAACCGGAAATATCCGGTTTTGTTTTGGGTAACTCAATCCCAGATATTGCTACAGACTCTGTGTTTGTGTTTTCCGGACATTATCAACGGACTTTATTGTTTTGAATGTCCTTTATCGGGAAACATTTAATTTTGTGCTTGGAAACACTTATTGGTTACACATGGAGACACCAGCTCTACACATTCGTATTTTCTAGGGAGAAAGCTAGAGGAACTGTGACAAACAAACATGATATTTCTGTATAGATGACATTTTATGCACTTGCCTAACGAAAAGACTTTGCTTTTCTCCAAAACCATTTTTACTGTGATTTTCTCAGTCCATTGCATACGAATTCCACACCACCTAATCCTGAAATGACTGGATAAAACCAGAAATATCCGGTTGTGTTTTGGCTAACTCAATCCAAAATATTGTGAAAGCTTCTGTGTTTGTGTTTTCTGGATATTATCGATGGACTTCATTGTTTTGAATGTTTTTATCAGGGAACCTTTAATTTTGTACCATTGAAACACTAATTGGTTCATCATTGGGACACCAGCTCTACACATTCGCATTTTCTAGGGAGAAAGCTAGAGGAACTGCGACAAACAAACATGATATTTCTGTTTGTATAGATGACATTTTATGCACTTGCCTAACGAAAAGACTTTGCTTTTCTCCAAAACCATTTTTACTGTGATTTTCTCGGTCCATTGCTTACGAATTCCACTCCACTTTGTTCGCATATGACTGGATGAAACCAGAAATATCCGGTTTTGTTTTGGCTAACTCAATCCCAGATATTGCTACAGCCTCTGGGTTGGTTTTATCGGGATATTATCCACAGACTTTATTGTTTTGAAAGTCTTTTGTCGGGGAACATTTTATTTTGAGCTTGGATTCAGTAATTGGTTCCACATGGAGACACCAGCTCTACACATTCGTATTTTCTAGAGAGAAAGCCAGAGGAACTGCAGCAAACAAACATGATATTTCTGTTTGTGTAGATGACATTTTATGCACTTGCCAAACGAAAACACTTTGCTTTTCTCCAAAACAATTTTTACTGTGATTTTCTCGGTCCATTGCATACGAATTCCAAACCAGTTTGTCCGCATATGACTGGATGTAACCGGAAATTACCGGTTTTGTTTTGGCTAACTCAATCCCAGATATTGCTACAGGTTCTGGGTTGGTATTTCGGGATATTATCAACAGACTTTATTGTTTTGAAAGTCTTTTATCGGGGAACATTTTATTTTGAGCTTGGATACAGTAATTGGTTCCACATGGAGACACCAGCTCTACACATTCGTATTTTCTAGGGAGAAAGCCAGAGGAACTGCTGCAAACAAACATGATATTTCTGTTTGTGTAGATGACATTTTATGCACTTGCCTAATGAAAAGACTTTGCTTTTCCCCAAAACCATTTTTGCTCTGATTTTCTCGGTCCATTGCATACGAATTCCACACCACCTAATCCTGAAATGACTGGATAAAACTAGAAGTATCCAGTTGTGTTTTGGCTAACTCAATCCAAATTATTGTGAAAGCTTCTGTGTTTGTGTTTTCTGGATATTATCGATGGACTTTATTGTTTTGAATGTTTTTATCAGGGAACATTTAATTTTGTACCATTGAAACACTAATTGGTTCATCATGGGAACACCAGCTCTACACATTCGTATTTTCTAGGGAGAAAGCTAGAGGAAATGAGGAAGACAAACAAATATTTCTGTTTGTATAGATGACATTTTATGCACTTGCCTAACGAAAAGACTTTGCTTTTCTCCAAAACCATTTTTACTGTGATTTTCTCGATCCATTGCATACGAATTCCACTCCAGTTTGTCTGCATATGACTGGATGAAACCGGAAATATCCGGTTTTGTTTTGGCTAACTCAATCCCAGATATTGCTATAGCCTCTGGGTTTATTCTTTCTGGATATTATCAACGGTTTTATGGTTTTGGATGTTTTTTTATCGGGGAACATTGTATTTTCAGCTTGGATACATAATTGGTTCCACATGGAGACACCAGCTCTACACATTCGTATTTTCTAGGGTGAAAGCCAGAGGAACTGCTGCAAACAAACATGATATTTCTTTTTTTTTTTTTTTTTTTTTTTTTTACAGGCAGAGTGGACAGTGAGAGAGAGAGACAGAGAGAAAGGTCTTCCTTTGCCGTTGGTTCACCCTCTAATGGCCGCCGCGGTAGCGCGCTGCGGCCGGCGCACCGCGCTGTTCCGATGGCAGGAGCCAGGTGCTTCTCCTGGTCTCCCATGGGGTGCAGAGCCCAAACACTTGGGCCATCCTCCACTGCACTCCCTGGCCACAGCAGAGAGCTGGCCTGGAAGAGGGGCAACCGGGACAGGATCGGTGCCCCGACCGGGACTAGAACCCGGTGTGCCGGCGCCGCAAGGCGGAGGATTAGCCTGTTGAGCCACGGCGCCGGCCCATGATATTTCTGTTTGTGTAGATGACATTTTATGCACTTGCCTAACGAAAAGACTTTGCTTTTCTCCAAAACCATTTTTACTGTGATTTTCTCGGTCCATTGCATACGAATTCCACACCTCTTTGTCCGGATAGGAGTGGATAAAACCGGAAATATCCGGTTTTGTTTTGGCTAACTCAATCCCAGATATTGCTACAGAATCTGGGTTGGTTTTTTCGGGATATTATCAACAGACTTTATTGTTTTGAATGTTTTTTATCAGGGAACATTTAATTTTGTGCTTGGAAACACTAATTGGTTCCACATGGAGGCAGCAGCTCTACACATTCGTATTTTCTAGGGAGAAAGCTAGAGGAACTGTGACAAACAAACATGATATTTCTGTTTGTATAGATCACATTTTATGCACTTGCCTAACAAAAAGACTTTGCTTTTCTCCAAAACCATTTTTACTGTGATTTTCTCGGTCCATTGCATACGAATTCCACACCTCTTTGAACGGATATGACTGGATAAAACCGGAAATATCCGGTTTTGTTTTGGCTAACTCAATCCCAGATATTGCTACAGACTCTGGGTTGGTTTTATCGGGATATTATCCACAGACTTTATTGTTTTGAAAGTCTTTTGTCGGGGAACATTTTATTTTGAGCTTGGATTCAGTAATTGGTTCCACATGGAGACACCAGCTCTACACATTCGTATTTTCTAGAGAGAAAGCCAGAGGAACTGCAGCAAACAAACATGATATTTCTGTTTGTGTAGATGACATTTTATGCACTTGCCAAACGAAAACACTTTGCTTTTCTCCAAAACCATTTTTACTGTGATTTTCTCAGTCCATTGCATATGAATTCCACAACTCTTTGTCCGGATATGAGTGGATAAAACCGGAAATATCCGGTTTTGTTTTGGCTAACTCAATCCCAGATATTGCTACAGGTTCTGGGTTGGTATTTCGGGATATTATCAACAGACTTTATTGTTTTGAAAGTCTTTTATCGGGGAACATTTTATTTTGAGCTTGGAAACACTAATTGGTTCCACATGGAGACACCAGCTCTACACATTCGTATTTCCTAGGGAGAAAGCTAGAGGAACTGCAACAAACAAACATGATATTTCTGTTTGTATAGATGACATTTTATGCACTTGCCTAACGAAAAGACTTTTCTTTCCTCCTAAACCATTTTTACTGTGATTTTCTCGGTCCATTGCATAGGAATTCCAAACCAGTTTGTCCGCATATGACTGGATGTAACCGGAAATATCCGGTTTTGTTTTGGCTAACTCAATCCCAGATATTGCTACAGGTTCTGGGTTGGTATTTCGGGATATTATAAACAGACTTTATTGTTTTGAAAGTCTTTTATCGGGGAACATTTTATTTTGAGCTTGGATACAGTAATTGGTTCCACATGGAGACACCAGCTCTACACATTCGTATTTTCTAAGGAGAAAGCCAGAGGAACTGTGACAAACAAACATGATATTTCTGTTTGTATAGATGACATTTTATGCACTTGCCTAATGAAAAGACTTTGCTTTTCTCCTAAACCATTTTTACTGTGATTTTCGCGGTCCATTGCTTACGAATTCCACTCCAGTTTGTCCGCATATGACTGGATGAAACCGGAAATATCCGGTTTTGTTTTGGCTAACTCAATCCCAGATATTGCAACAGCCTTTGTGTTTGTCTTTTCCGGACACTATCAACGGACTTTATTGTTTTGAATGTTTTTTATCAGGGAACATTTAATTTTGTGCTTGGAAACACTAATTGGTTCCACATGGGGACACCTGCTCTACACATTCGCATTTTCTAGGGAGAAAGCTAGAGGAACTGCAACAAACAAACATGATATTTCTGTTTGTATAGATGACATTGTATGCACTTGCCTAACGAAAAGACTTTGCTTTTCTCCAAAACCATTTTTACTGTGATTTTCTCGGTCCATTGCATACGAATTCCATCCAGTTTGTCCGCATATGACTGGATGAAACCGGAAATATCCAGTTTTGTTTTGCCTAACTCAATCCCAGATATTGCTACAGCCTCTGTGTTTGTGTTTTCCGGACACTATGAATGGACTTTATTGTTTTGAATGTTTTTTATCAGGGAACATTTAATTTTGTGCTTGGAAACACTAATTGGTTCCACATGGGGACACCTGCTCTACACATTCGCATTTTCTAGGGAGAAAGCTAGAGGAACTGCGACAAACAAACATGATATTTCTGTTTGTATAGATGACATTTTATGCACTTGCCTAACGAAAAGACTTTGCTTTTCTCCAAAACTATTTTTACTGTGATTTTCTCGGTCCATTGCATACGAATTCCACACCTCTTTGTCCGGATATGAGTGGATAAAACCAGAAATATCCGGTTTTGTTTTGTCTAACTCAATCCCAGATATTGCTACAGGCTCTGGGTTGGATTTTTCGGGATATTATCAACAGACTTTATTGTTTTGAAAGTCTTTTATCGGGGAACATTTTATTTTGAGCTTGGATACAGTAATTGGTTCCACATGGAGACACCAGCTCTACACATTCGTATTTTCTAGGGAGAAAGCCAGAGGAACTGCTGCAAACAAACATGATATTTCTGTTTGTGTAGATGGCATTTTATGCACTTGCCTAATGAAAAGACTTTGCTTTTCCCCAAAACCATTTTTGCTCTGATTTTCTCGGTCCATTGCATACGAATTCCACACCACCTA
Source organism: Lepus europaeus (assembly GCF_033115175.1). Classification (NCBI taxonomy): domain Eukaryota; kingdom Metazoa; phylum Chordata; class Mammalia; order Lagomorpha; family Leporidae; genus Lepus; species Lepus europaeus. The sequence goes on along the minus strand of NW_026909417.1, from coordinate 622,598 downwards.
ATCCTGAAATGACTGGATAAAACTAGAAGTATCCAGTTGTGTTTTGGCTAACTCAATCCAAATTATTGTGAAAGCTTCTGTGTTTGTGTTTTCTGGATATTATCGATGGACTTTATTGTTTTGAATGTTTTTATCAGGGAACATTTAATTTTGTACCATTGAAACACTAATTGGTTCATCATGGGAACACCAGCTCTACACATTCGTATTTTCTAGGGAGAAAGCTAGAGGAAATGAGGAAGACAAACAAATATTTCTGTTTGTATAGATGACATTTTATGCACTTGCCTAACGAAAAGACTTTGCTTTTCTCCAAAACCATTTTTACTGTGATTTTCTCGATCCATTGCATACGAATTCCAAACCAGTTTGTCCGCATATGACTGGATGAAACCGGAAATATCCGGTTTTGTTTTGGCTAACTCAATCCCAGATATTGCTACAGCCTCTGGGTTGGTTTTTTCGGGATATTATCAACAGACTTTATTGTTTTGAAAGTCTTTTATCGGGGAACATTTTATTTAGAGCTTGGATTCAGTAATTGGTTCCACATGGAGACACCTGCTCTACACATTCGCATTTTCTAGGGAGAAAGCTAGAGGAACTGCAACAAACAAACATGATACTTCTGTTTGTATAGATGACATTTTATGCACTTGCCTAACGAAAAGACTTTGCTTTTCTCCAAAACCATTTTTACTGTGATTTTCTCGGTCCATTGCATACGAATTCCATCCAGTTTGTCCGCATATGACTGGATGAAACCGGAAATATCCAGTTTTGTTTTGCCTAACTCAATCCCAGATATTGCTACAGCCTCTGTGTTTGTGTTTTCCGGACACTATCAATGGACTTTATTGTTTTGAATGTTTTTTATCAGGGAACATTTAATTTTGTGCTTGGAAACACTAATTGGTTCCACATGGGGACACCTGCTCTACACATTCGCATTTTCTAGGGAGAAAGCTAGAGGAACTGCAACAAACAAACATGATATTTCTGTTTGTATAGATGACATTGTATGCACTTGCCTAACGAAAAGACTTTGCTTTTCTCCAAAACCATTTTTACTGTGATTTTCTCGGTCCATTGCATACGAATTCCATCCAGTTTGTCCGCATATGACTGGATGAAACCGGAAATATCCAGTTTTGTTTTGCCTAACTCAATCCCAGATATTGCTACAGCCTCTGTGTTTGTGTTTTCCGGACACTATGAATGGACTTTATTGTTTTGAATGTTTTTTATCAGGGAACATTTAATTTTGTGCTTGGAAACACTAATTGGTTCCACATGGGGACACCTGCTCTACACATTCGCATTTTCTAGGGAGAAAGCTAGAGGAACTGCGACAAACAAACATGATATTTCTGTTTGTATAGATGACATTTTATGCACTTGCCTAACGAAAAGACTTTGCTTTTCTCCAAAACTATTTTTACTGTGATTTTCTCGGTCCATTGCATACGAATTCCACACCTCTTTGTCCGGATATGAGTGGATAAAACCAGAAATATCCGGTTTTGTTTTGTCTAACTCAATCCCAGATATTGCTACAGGCTCTGGGTTGGATTTTTCGGGATATTATCAACAGACTTTATTGTTTTGAAAGTCTTTTATCGGGGAACATTTTATTTTGAGCTTGGATACAGTAATTGGTTCCACATGGAGACACCAGCTCTACACATTCGTATTTTCTAGGGAGAAAGCCAGAGGAACTGCTGCAAACAAACATGATATTTCTGTTTGTGTAGATGGCATTTTATGCACTTGCCTAATGAAAAGACTTTGCTTTTCCCCAAAACCATTTTTGCTCTGATTTTCTCGGTCCATTGCATACGAATTCCACACCACCTAATCCTGAAATGACTGGATAAAACTAGAAGTATCCAGTTGTGTTTTGGCTAACTCAATCCAAATTATTGTGAAAGCTTCTGTGTTTGTGTTTTCTGGATATTATCGATGGACTTTATTGTTTTGAATGTTTTTATCAGGGAACATTTAATTTTGTACCATTGAAACACTAATTGGTTCATCATGGGAACACCAGCTCTACACATTCGTATTTTCTAGGGAGAAAGCTAGAGGAAATGAGGAAGACAAACAAATATTTCTGTTTGTATAGATGACATTTTATGCACTTGCCTAACGAAAAGACTTTGCTTTTCTCCAAAACCATTTTTACTGTGATTTTCTCGATCCATTGCATACGAATTCCAAACCAGTTTGTCCGCATATGACTGGATGAAACCGGAAATATCCGGTTTTGTTTTGGCTAACTCAATCCCAGATATTGCTACAGCCTCTGGGTTGGTTTTTTCGGGATATTATCAACAGACTTTATTGTTTTGAAAGTCTTTTATCGGGGAACATTTTATTTAGAGCTTGGATTCAGTAATTGGTTCCACATGGAGACACCTGCTCTACACATTCGCATTTTCTAGGGAGAAAGCTAGAGGAACTGCAACAAACAAACATGATATTTCTGTTTGTATAGATGACATTTTATGCACTTGCCTAACGAAAAGACTTTGCTTTTCTCCAAAACCATTTTTACTGTGATTTTCTCGGTCCATTGCATACGAATTCCATCCAGTTTGTCCGCATATGACTGGATGAAACCGGAAATATCCAGTTTTGTTTTGCCTAACTCAATCCCAGATATTGCTACAGCCTCTGTGTTTGTGTTTTCCGGACACTATCAATGGACTTTATTGTTTTGAATGTTTTTTATCAGGGAACATTTAATTTTGTGCTTGGAAACACTAATTGGTTCCACATGGGGACACCTGCTCTACACATTCGCATTTTCTAGGGAGAAAGCTAGAGGAACTGCGACAAACAAACATGATATTTCTGTTTGTATAGATGACATTTTATGCACTTGCCTAACGAAAAGACTTTGCTTTTCTCCAAAACTATTTTTACTGTGATTTTCTCGGTCCATTGCATACGAATTCCACACCTCTTTGTCCGGATATGAGTGGATAAAACCAGAAATATCCAGTTTTGTTTTGTCTAACTCAATCCCAGATATTGCTACAGGCTCTGGGTTGGATTTTTCGGGATATTATCAACAGACTTTATTGTTTTGAAAGTCTTTTATAGGGGAACATTTTATTTTGAGCTTGGATACAGTAATTGGTTCCACATGGAGACACCAGCTCTACACATTCGTATTTTCTAGGGAGAAAGCCAGAGGAACTGCTGCAAACAAACATGATATTTCTGTTTGTGTAGATGACATTTTATGCACTTGCCAAACGAAAACACTTTGCTTTTCTCCAAAACCATTTTTACTGTGAATTTCTCAGTCCATTGCATACGAATTCCACACCTCTTTGTCCGGATATGAGTGGATAAAACCGGAAATATCCGGTTTTGTTTTGGCTAACTCAATCCCAGATATTGCTACAGGCTCTGGGTTGGTTTTTTCGGAATATTATCAACAGACTTTATTGTTTTGAAAGTCTTTTATCGGGGAACATTTTATTTTGAGCTTGGATACAGTAATTGGTTCCACATGGAGACACCAGCTCTACACATTCGTATTTTCTAGGGAGAAAGCCAGTGGAACTGCTGCAAACAAACATGATATTTCTGTTTGTGTAGATGACATTTTATGCACTTGCCTAATGAAAAGACTTTACTTTTCCCCAAAACCATTTTTGCTCTGATTTTCTCGGTCCATTGCATACGAATTCCACACCACCTTTCCAGAAATGACTGGATAAAACCAGAAATATCCGGTTGTGTTTTGGCTAACTCAATCCAAAATGTTGTGAAAGCTTCTGTGTTTGTGTTTTCTGGATATTATCGATGGACTTTATTGTTTTGAATGTTTTTATCAGGGAACATTTAATTTTATACCATTGAAACACTAATTGGTTCAACATGGGAATACCAGCTCTACACATTCGCATTTACTAGGGAGAAAGCTAGAGGAACTGCGACAAACAAACATGATATTTCTGTTTGTATAGATGACATTTTATGCACTTGCCTAACGAAAAGACTTTGCTTTTCTCCAAAACCATTTTTACTGTGATTTTCTCGGTCCATTGCATACGAATTCCACTCCAGTTTGTCCGCATATGACTGGATGAAACCGGAAATATCCGGTTTTGTTTTGGCTAACTCAATCCCAGATATTGCTACAGCCTCTGTGTTTGTGTATTCCGGACACTATCAACGGACTTTATTGTTTTGAAAGTTTTTTATCAGGGAATATTTAATTTTGTGCTTGGAAACACTAATTGGTTCCACATGGAGACACCAGCTCTACACATTCGTATTTTCTAGGGAGAAAGCTAGAGGAACTGTGACAAACCAACATGATATTTCTGTTGGTATAGATGACATTTTATGCACTTGCCTAACGAAAAGACTTTGCTTTTCTCCAAAACCATTTTTACTGTGACTTTCTCGGTCCATTGCATACGAATTCCACAACTCTTTGTCCGGATATGAGTGGATAAAACCGGAAATGTCCGGTTTTGTTTTGGCTAACTCAATCCCAGATATTGCTACAGACTCTGGGTTGGTTTTTTCGGGATATTATCAACAGACTTTATTGTTTTGAAAGTCTTTTATAGGGGAACATTTTATTTTGAGCTTGGATTCAGTAATTGGTTCCACATGGAGACACCAGCTCTACACATTCGTATTTTCTAGGGAGAGAGCCAGAGGAACTGCAGCAAACAAACATGATATTTCTGTTTGTGTAGATGACATTTTATGCACTTGCCAAACGAAAACACTTTGCTTTTCTCCAAAACCATTTTTACTGTGAATTTCTCAGTCCATTGCATAGGAATTCCACACCACTTTGTCCGGATATGAGTGGATAAAACCGGAAATATCCGGTTTTGTTTTGGCTAACTCAATCCCAGATATTGCTACAGGCTCTGGGTTGGTTTTTTCGGGATATTATCAACAGACTTTATTGTTTTGAAAGTCTTTTATCGGGGAACATTTTATTTTGAGCTTGGATTCAGTAATTGGTTCCACATGGAGACACCAGCTCTACACATTCGTATTTTCTAGGGAGAGAACCAGAGGAACTGCAGCAAACAAACATGATATTTCTGTTTGTGTAGATGACTTTTTATGCACTTGCCAAACGAAAACACTTTGCTTTTCTCCAAAACCATTTTTGCTCTGATTTTCTCGGTCCATTGCATACGGATTCCACACCTCTTTGTCCGGATATGAGTGGATAAAACCGGAAATATCCGGTTTTGTTTTGGCTAACTCAATCCCAGATATTGCTACAGGCTCTGGGTTGGATTTTTCGGGATATTATCAACAGACTTTATTGTTTTGAAAGTGTTTTATCGGGGAACATTTTATTTTGAGCTTGGATACAGTAATTGGTTCCACATGGAGACACCAGCTCTACACATTCGTATTTTCTAGGGAGAAAGCCAGTGGAGCTGCTGCAAACAAACATGATATTTCTGTTTGTGTAGATGACATTTTATGCACTTGCCTAATGAAAAGACTTTACTTTTCCCCAAAACCATTTTTGCTCTGATTTTCTCGGTCCATTGCATACGAATTCCACACCACCTTTCCAGAAATGACTGGATAAAACCAGAAATATCCGGTTGTGTTTTGGCTAACTCAATCCAAAATGTTGTGAAAGCTTCTGTGTTTGTGTTTTCTGGATATTATCGATGGACTTTATTGTTTTGAATGTTTTTATCAGGGAACATTTAATTTTGTACCATTGAAACACTAATTGGTTCATCATGGGGACACCAGCTCTACACATTCGTATTTTCTAGGGAGAAAGCTAGAGGAAAAAAGGAAGACAAACAAATATTTCTGTTTGTATAGATGACATTTTATGCACTTGCCTAACGAAAAGACTTTGTTTTTCTCCAAAACCATTTTTACTGTGATTTTCTCGGTCCATTGCATATGAATTCCACTCCAGTTTGTCCGCATATGACTGGATGAAAACGGAAATATCCGGTTTTGTTTTGGCTAACTCAATCCCAGATATTGCTACAGCCTCTGTGTTTGTGTTTTCCGGACACTATAAACGGACTTTATTGTTTTGAATGTATTTTATCAGGGAACATTTAATTTTGTGCTTGGAAACACTAATTGGTTCCACATGGAGACACCAGCTCTACACATTCGTATTTTCTAGGGAGAAAGCTAGAGGAACTGTGACAAACAAACATGATATTTCTGTTTGTATAGATGACATTTTATGCACTTGCCTAACGAAAAGACTTTGCTTTTCTCCAAAACCATTTTTACTGTGATTTTCTCGGTCCATTGCATACGAATTCCACACCTCTTTGAACGGATATGAGTGGATAAAACCGGAAATATCCGGTTTTGTTTTGGCTAACTCAATCCCAGATATTGCTACAGACTCTGGGTTGGTTTTTTCGGATATTATCAACAGACTTTAATGTTTTGAAAGTCTTTTATCGGGGAACATTTTATTTTGAGCTTGGATTCAGTAATTGGTTCCACATGGAGACACCAGCTCTACACATTCGTATTTTCTAGGGCGAAAGCCAGAGGAACTGCAGCAAACAAACATGATATTTCTGTTTGTGTAGATGACATTTTATGCACTTGCCAAACGAAAACACTTTGCTTTTCTCCGAAACCATTTTTACTGTGATTTTCTCAGTCCATTGCATATGAATTCCACAACTCTTTGTCCGGATATGAGTGGATAAAACCGGAAATGTCCGGTTTTGTTTTGGCTAACTCAATCCCAGATATTGCTACAGACTCTGGGTTGGTTTTTCCGGGATATTATCAACAGACTTTATTGTTTTGAAAGTCTTTTATAGGGGAACATTTTATTTTGAGCTTGGATTCAGTAATTGGTTCCACATGGAGACACCAGCTCTACACATTCGTATTTTCTAGGGAGAGAGCCAGAGGAACTGCAGCAAACAAACATGATATTTCTGTTTGTGTAGATGACATTTTATGCACTTGCCAAACGAAAACACTTTGCTTTTCTCCAAAACCATTTTTACTGTGAATTTCTCAGTCCATTGCATAGGAATTCCACACCACTTTTTCCGGATATGAGTGGATAAAACCGGAAATATCCGGTTTTGTTTTGGCTAACTCAATCCCAGATATTGCTACAGGCTCTGGGTTGGATTTTTCGGGATATTATCAACAGACTTTATTGTTTTGAAAGTCTTTTATCGGGGAACATTTTATTTTGAGCTTGGATTCAGTAATTGGTTCCACATGGAGACACCAGCTCTACACATTCGTATTTTCTAGGGAGAGAGCCAGAGGAACTGCAGCAAACAAACATGATATTTCTGTTTGTGTAGATGGCATTTTATGCACTTGCCTAATGAAAAGACTTTGCTTTTCCCCAAAACCATTTTTGCTCTGATTTTCTCGGTCCATTGCATATGAATTCCACACCACCTAATCCTGAAATGACTGGATAAAACTAGAAGTATCCAGTTGTGTTTTGGCTAACTCAATCCAAAATATTGTGAAAGCTTCTGTGTTTGTGTTTTCTGGATATTATCGATGGACTTTATTGTTTTGAATGTTTTTATCAGGGAACATTTAATTTTGTACCATTGAAACACTAATTGGTTCATCATGGGGACACCAGCTCTACACATTCGTATTTTCTAGGGAGAAAGCTAGAGGAAAAAGGGAAGACAAACAAATATTTCTGTTTGTATAGATGACATTTTATGCACTTGCCTAATGAAAAGACTTTGTTTTTCTCCAAAACCATTTTTACTGTGATTTTCTCGGTCCATTGCATATGAATTCCACTCCAGTTTGTCCGCATATGACTGGATGAAAACGGAAATATCCGGTTTTGTTTTGGCTAACTCAATCCCAGATATTGCTACAGCCTCTGTGTTTGTGTTTTCCGGACACTATAAACGGACTTTATTGTTTTGAATGTATTTTATCAGGGAACATTTAATTTTGTGCTTGGAAACACTAATTGGTTCCACATGGAGACACCAGCTCTACACATTCGTATTTTCTAGGGAGAAAGCTAGAGGAACTGTGACAAACAAACATGATATTTCTGTTTGTATAGATGACATTTTATGCACTTGCCTAACGAAAAGACTTTGCTTTTCTCCAAAACCATTTTTACTGTGATTTTCTCGGTCCATTGCATACGAATTCCACACCTCTTTGAACGGATATGAGTGGATAAAACCGGAAATATCCGGTTTTGTTTTGGCTAACTCAATCCCAGATATTGCTACAGACTCTGGGTTGGTTTTTTCGGATATTATCAACAGACTTTAATGTTTTGAAAGTCTTTTATCGGGGAACATTTTATTTTGAGCTTGGATTCAGTAATTGGTTCCACATGGAGACACCAGCTCTACACATTCGTATTTTCTAGGGCGAAAGCCAGAGGAACTGCAGCAAACAAACATGATATTTCTGTTTGTGTAGATGACATTTTATGCACTTGCCAAACGAAAACACTTTGCTTTTCTCCGAAACCATTTTTACTGTGATTTTCTCAGTCCATTGCATATGAATTCCACAACTCTTTGTCCGGATATGAGTGGATAAAACCGGAAATGTCCGGTTTTGTTTTGGCTAACTCAATCCCAGATATTGCTACAGACTCTGGGTTGGTTTTTCCGGGATATTATCAACAGACTTTATTGTTTTGAAAGTCTTTTATAGGGGAACATTTTATTTTGAGCTTGGATTCAGTAATTGGTTCCACATGGAGACACCAGCTCTACACATTCGTATTTTCTAGGGAGAGAGCCAGAGGAACTGCAGCAAACAAACATGATATTTCTGTTTGTGTAGATGACATTTTATGCACTTGCCAAACGAAAACACTTTGCTTTTCTCCAAAACCATTTTTACTGTGAATTTCTCAGTCCATTGCATAGGAATTCCACACCACTTTGTCCGGATATGAGTGGATAAAACCGGAAATATCCGGTTTTGTTTTGGCTAACTCAATCCCAGATATTGCTACAGGCTCTGGGTTGGATTTTTCGGGATATTATCAACAGACTTTATTGTTTTGAAAGTCTTTTATCGGGGAACATTTTATTTTGAGCTTGGATTCAGTAATTGGTTCCACATGGAGACACCAGCTCTACACATTCGTATTTTCTAGGGAGAGAGCCAGAGGAACTGCAGCAAACAAACATGATATTTCTGTTTGTGTAGATGGCATTTTATGCACTTGCCTAATGAAAAGACTTTGCTTTTCCCCAAAACCATTTTTGCTCTGATTTTCTCGGTCCATTGCATATGAATTCCACACCACCTCATCCTGAAATGACTGGATAAAACTAGAAGTATCCAGTTGTGTTTTGGCTAACTCAATCCAAAATATTGTGAAAGCTTCTGTGTTTGTGTTTTCTGGATATTATCGATGGACTTTATTGTTTTGAATGTTTTTATCAGGGAACATTTAATTTTGTACCATTGAAACACTAATTGGTTCATCATGGGGACACCAGCTCTACACATTCGTATTTTCTAGGGAGAAAGCTAGAGGAAAAAGGGAAGACAAACAAATATTTCTGTTTGTATAGATGACATTTTATGCACTTGCCTAACGAAAAGACTTTGTTTTTCTCCAAAACCATTTTTACTGTGATTTTCTCGGTCCATTGCATATGAATTCCACTCCAGTTTGTCCGCATATGACTGGATGAAACCGGAAATATCCGGTTTTGTTTTGGCTAACTCAATCCCAGATATTGCTACAGCCTCTGTGTTTGTGTTTTCCGGACACTATAAACGGACTTTATTGTTTTGAATGTATTTTATCAGGGAACATTTAATTTTGTGCTTGGAAACACTAATTGGTTCCACATGGAGACACCAGCTCTACACATTCGTATTTTCTAGGGAGAAAGCTGGAGGAACTGTGACAAACAAACATGATATTTCTGTTTGTATAGATGACATTTTATGCACTTGCCTAACGAAAAGACTTTGCTTTTCTCCAAAACCATTTTTACTGTGATTTTCTCGGTCCATTGCATACGAATTCCACACCTCTTTGAACGGATATGAGTGGATAAAACCGGAAATATCCGGTTTTGTTTTGGCTAACTCAATCCCAGATATTGCTACAGACTCTGGGTTGGTTTTTTCGGATATTATCAACAGACTTTAATGTTTTGAAAGTCTTTTATCGGGGAACATTTTATTTTGAGCTTGGATACAGTAATTGGTTCCACATGGAGACACCAGCTCTACACATTCGTATTTTCTAGGGCGAAAGCCAGAGGAACTGCAGCAAACAAACATGATATTTCTGTTTGTGTAGATGACATTTTATGCACTTGCCAAACGAAAACACTTTGCTTTTCTCCAAAACCATTTTTACTGTGATTTTCTCAGTCCATTGCATATGAATTCCACAACTCTTTGTCCGGATATGAGTGGATAAAACCGGAAATGTCCGGTTTTGTTTTGGCTAACTCAATCCCAGATATTGCTACAGACTCTCGGTTGGTTTTTTCGGGATATTATCAACAGACTTTATTGTTTTGAAAGTCTTTTATAGGGGAACATTTTATTTTGAGCTTGGATTCAGTAACTGGTTCCACATGGAGACACCAGCTCTACACATTCGTATTTTCTAGCGAGAGAGCCAGAGGAACTGCAGCAAACAAACATGATATTTCTGTTTGTGTAGATGACATTTTATGCACTTGCCAAACGAAAACACTTTGCTTTTCTCCAAAACCATTTTTACTGTGAATTTCTCAGTCCATTGCATACGGATTCCACACCTCTTTGTCCGGATATGAGTGGATAAAACCGGAAATATCCGGTTTTGTTTTGGCTAACTCAATCCCAGATATTGCTACAGGCTCTGGGTTGGATTTTTCGGGATATTATCAACAGACTTTATTGTTTTGAAAGTCTTTTATCGGGGAACATTTTATTTTGAGCTTGGATAGAGTAATTGGTTCCACATGGAGACACCAGCTCTACACATTCGTATTTTCTAGGGAGAAAGCCAGAGGAACTGCTGCAAACAAACATGATATTTCTGTTTGTGTAGATGGCATTTTATGCACTTGCCTAATGAAAAGACTTTGCTTTTCCCCAAAACCATTTTTGCTCTGATTATCTCGGTCCATTGCATATGAATTCCACACCACCTAATCCTGAAATGACTGGATAAAACCAGAAGTATCCAGTTGTGTTTTGGATAACTCAATCCAAAATATTGTGAAAGCTTCTGTGTTTGTGTTTTCTGGATATTATCGATGGACTTTATTGTTTTGAATGTTTTTATCAGGGAACATTTAATTTTTTACCATTGAAACACTAATTGGTTCATCATGGGGACACCAGCTCTACACATTCGTATTTTCTAGGGAGAAAGCTAGAGGAAAAAAGGAATACAAACAAATATTTCTGTTTGTATAGATGACATTTTATGCACTTGCCTAACGAAAAGACTTTGTTTTTCTCCAAAACCATTTTTACTGTGATTTTCTCGGTCCATTGCATATGAATTCCACTCCAGTTTGTCCGCATATGACTGGATGAAACCGGAAATATCCGGTTTTGTTTTGGCTAACTCAATCCCAGATATTGCTACAGCCTCTGTGTTTGTGTTTTCCGGACACTATCAACGGACTTTATTGTTTTGAATGTATTTTATCAGGGAACATTTAATTTTGTGCTTGGAAACACTAATTGGTTCCACATGGAGACACCAGCTCTACACATTCTTATTTTCTAGGGAGAAAGCTAGAGGAACTGTGACAAACAAACATGTTATTTCTGTTTGTATAGATGACATTTTATGCACTTGCCTAACGAAAAGACTTTGCTTTTCTCCAAAACCATTTTTACTGTGATTTTCTCGGTATTGCATACGAATTCCACACCTCTTTGAACGGATATGACTGGATGAAACCGGAAATATCAAGTTTTGTTTTGGCTAACTCAATCCCAGATATTGCTACAGGCTCTGGGTTGGTTTTTTCGGGATATTATCCACAGACTTTATTGTTTTGAAAGTCTTTTATCGGGGAACATTTTATTTTGAGCTTGGATTCAGTAATTGGTTCCACATGGAGACACAAGCTCTACACATTCGTATTTTCTAGAGAGAAAGCCAGTGGAACTGCAGCAAACAAACATGATATTTCTGTTTGTGTAGATGACATTTTATGCACTTGCCAAACGAAAACACTTTGCTTTTCTCCAAAACCATTTTTACTGTGAATTTCTCAGTCCATTGCATACGAATTCCACACCTCTTTGTCCGGATATGAGTGGATAAAACCGGAAATATCCGGTTTTGTTTTGGCTAACTCAATCCCAGATATTGCTACAGGCTCTGGGTTGGTTTTTTCGGAATATTATCAACAGACTTTATTGTTTTGAAAGTCTTTTATCGGGGAACATTTTATTTTGAGCTTGGATACAGTAATTGGTTCCACATGGAGACACCAGCTCTACACATTCGTATTTTCTAGGGAGAAAGCCAGTGGAACTGCTGCAAACAAACATGATATTTCTGTTTGTGTAGATGACATTTTATGCACTTGCCTAATGAAAAGACTTTACTTTTCCCCAAAACCATTTTTGCTCTGATTTTCTCGGTCCATTGCATACGAATTCCACACCACCTTTCCAGAAATGACTGGATAAAACCGGAAATATCCGGTTGTGTTTTGGCTAACTCAATCCAAAATGTTGTGAAAGCTTCTGTGTTTGTGTTTTCTGGATATTATCGATGGACTTTATTGTTTTGAATGTTTTTATCAGGGAACATTTAATTTTATACCATTGAAACACTAATTGGTTCAACATGGGAATACCAGCTCTACACATTCGCATTTACTAGGGAGAAAGCTAGAGGAACTGCAGCAAACAAACATGATATTTCTGTTTGTATAGATGACATTTTATGCACTTGCCTAACGAAAAGACTTTACTTTTCTCCAAAACCATTTTTACTGTGATGTTCTCGGTCCATTGCATACGAATTCCACACCTCTTTGAACGGATATGAGTGGATAAAACCGGAAATATCCGGTTTTGTTTTGGCTAACTCAATCCCAGATATTGCTACAGACTCTGGGTTGGTTTTTTCAGATATTATCAACAGACTTTAATGTTTTGAAAGTCTTTTATCGGGGAACATTTTATTTTGAGCTTGGATTCAGTAACTGGTTCCACATGGAGACACCAGCTCTACACATTCGTATTTTCTAGGGCAAAAGCCAGAGGAACTGCAGCAAACAAACATGATATTTCTGTTTGTGTAGATGACATTTTATGCACTTGCCAAACGAAAACACTTTGCTTTTCTCCAAAACCATTTTTACTGTGATTTTCTCAGTCCATTGCAGATGAATTCCACAACTCTTTGTCCGGATATGAGTGGATAAAACCGGAAATGTCCGGTTTTGTTTTGGCTAACTCAATCCCAGATATTGCTACAGACTCTCGGTTGGTTTTTTCGGGATATTATCAACAGACTTTATTGTTTTGAAAGTCTTTTATAGGGGAACATTTTATTTTGAGCTTGGATTCAGTAATTGGTTCCACATGGAGACACCAGCTCTACACATTCGTATTTTCTAGGGAGAGAGCCAGAGGAACTGAGACAAACAAACATGATATTTCTGTTTGTGTAGATGACATTTTATGCACTTACCTAATGAAAAGACTTTGCTTTTCCCCAAAACCATTTTTGCTCTGATTTTCTCGGTCCATTGCATACGAATTCCACACCACCTTTTCCAGAAATGACTGGATAAAACCAGAAATATCCATTTGTGTTTTCGCTAACTCAATCCAAAATATTGTGAAAGCTTCTGTGTTTGTGTTTTCCGGACACTATCAACGGACTTTATTGTTTTGAATGTTTTTATCAGGGAACATTTAATTTTGTACCATTGAAACACTAATTGGTGCATCATGGGGACACCAGCTCTACACATTCGCATTTTCTAGGGAGAAAGCTAGAGGAACTGCGACAAACAAACATGATATTTCTGTTTGTATAGATGACATTTTATGCACTTGCCTAACGAAAAGACTTTGCTTTTCTCCAGAACCATTTTTACTGTGATTTTCTCGGTCCATTGCATACGAATTCCAAACCAGTTTGTCCGGATATGAGTGGATGAAACCGGAAATATCCGGTTTTGTTTTGGCTAACTCAATCCCAGATACTGCTACAGGCTCTGGTTTGGTTTTTTCGGGATATTATCAACAGACTTTATTGTTTTGAATGTTTTTATCAGGGAACATTTAATTTTGTACCATTGAAACACTAATTGGTTCATCATGGGGACACCAGCTCTACACATTCGCATTTTCTAGGGAGAAAGCTAGAGGAAATGAGGAAGACAAACAAATATTTCTGTTTGTATAGATGACATTTTATGCACTTGCCTAACGAAAAGACTTTGTTTTTCTCCAAAACCATTTTTACTGTGATTTTCTCGGTCCATTGCATATGAATTCCACTCCAGTTTGTCCGCATATGACTGGATGAAACCGGAAATATCCAGTTTTGTTTTGGCTAACTCAATCCCAGATACTGCTACAGGCTCTGGTTTGGTTTTTTCGGGATATTATCAACCGACTTTATTGTTTTGAATGTTTTTATCAGGGAACATTTAATTTTGTACCATAGAAACACTAATTGGTTCCACATGGAGACACCAGCTCTACACATTCGTATTTTCTAGAGAGAAAGCTAGAAGAACTGTGACAAACAAACATGTTATTTCTGTTTGTATAGATGACATTTTATGCACTTGCCTAACGAAAAGACTTTGCTTTTCTCCAAAACCATTTTTACTGTGATTTTCTCGGTCCATTGCATATGAATTCCAAACCAGTTTGTCCACATATTGCTGCATGAAACCGGAAATATCCGGTTTTGTTTTGGCTAACTCAATCCCAGATATTGCTACAGGCTCTGGGTTGGTTTTTTCGGGATATTATCCACAGACTTTATTGTTTTGAAAGTCTTTTATCGGGGAACATTTTATTTTGAGCTTGGAAACACTAATTGGTTCCACATGGAGACACCAGCTCTACACATTCGTATTTTCTAGGGAGAAAGCCAGTGGAACTGCTGCAAACAAACATGATATTTCTGTTTGTGTAGATGACATTTTATGCACTTGCCTAATGAAAAGACTTTACTTTTCCCCAAAACCATTTTTGCTCTGATTTTCTCGGTCCATTGCATACGAATTCCACACCACCTTTCCAGAAATGACTGGATAAAACCAGAAATATCCGGTTGTGTTTTGGCTAACTCAATCCAAAATGTTGTGAAAGCTTCTGTGTTTGTGTTTTCTGGATATTATCGATGGACTTTATTGTTTTGAATGTTTTTATCAGGGAACATTTAATTTTATACCATTGAAACACTAATTGGTTCAACATGGGAACACCAGCTCTACACATTCGCATTTACTAGGGAGAAAGCTAGAGGAACTGCGACAAACAAACATGATATTTCTGTTTGTATAGATGACATTTTATGCACTTGCCTAACGAAAAGACTTTGTTTTTCTCCAAAACCATTTTTACTGTGATGTTCTGGGTCCATTGCATACGAATTCCACTCCAGTTTGTCCGCATATTACTGGATGAAACCGGAAATATCCGGTTTTGTTTTGGCTAACTCAATCCCAGATATTGCTACAGCCTCTGTGTTTGTGTATTCCGGACACTATCAACGGACTTCATTGTTTTGAAAGTTTTTTATCAGGGAACATTTAATTTTGTGCTTGGAAACACTAATTGGTTCCACATGGAGACACCAGCTCTACACATTCGTATTTTCTAGGGAGAAAGCTAGAGGAACTGTGACAAACAAACATGATATTTCTGTTGGTATAGATCACATTTTATGCACTTGCCTAACAAAAAGACTTTGCTTTTCTCCAAAACCATTTTTACTGTGGTTTTCTCGGTCCATTGCATACGAATTCCACACCTCTTTGAAAGGATATGAGTGGATAAAACCGGAAATATCCGGTTTTGTTTTGCATAACTCAATCCCAGATATTGCTACAGATTCTGGGTTGGTTTTTTCGGGATATTATCAACAGACTTTAATGTTTTGAAACTCTTTTATCGGGGAACATTTTATTTTGAGCTTGGATTCAGTAATTGGTTCCACATGGAGACACCAGCTCTACACATTCGTATTTTCTAGAGAGAAAGCTAGAGGAACTGTGACAAACAAACATGTTATTTCTGTTTGTATAGATGACATTTTATGCACTTGCCTAACGAAAAGACTTTGCTTTTCTCCAAAACCATTTTTACTGTGATTTTCTCGGTCCATTGCATATGAATTCCAAACCAGTTTGTCCGCATATTGCTGGATGAAACCGGAAATATCCGGTTTTGTTTTGGCTAACTCAATCCCAGATATTGCTACAGGCTCTGGGTTGGTTTTTTCGGGATATTATCCACAGACTTTATTGTTTTGAAAGTCTTTTATCGGGGAACATTTTATTTTGAGCTTGGATTCAGTAATTGGTTCCACATGGAGACACCAGCTCTACACATTCGTATTTTCTAGAGAGAAAGCCAGAGGAACTGCAGCAAACAAACATGATATTTCTGTTTGTGTAGATGACATTTTATGCACTTGCCAAACGAAAACACTTTGCTTTTCTCCAAAACCATTTTTACTGTGAATTTCTCAGTCCATTGCATACGAATTCCACACCACTTTGTCCGGATATGAGTGGATAAAACCGGAAATATCCGGTTTTGTTTTGGCTAACTCAATCCCAGATATTGCTACAGGCTCTGGGTTGGATTTTTCGGGATATTATCAGCAGACTTTATTGATTTGAAAGTCTTTTATCGGGGAACATTTTATTTTGAGCTTGGTTACAGTAATTGGTTCCACATGGAGACACCAGCTCTACACATTCCTATTTTCTAGGGCGAAAGCCAGAGGAACTGCTGCAAACAAACATGATATTTCTGTTTGTGTAGATGGCATTTTATGCACTTGCCTAATGAAAAGACTTTGCTTTTCCCCAAAACCATTTTTGCTCTGATTTTCTCGGTCCATTGCATACGAATTCCACACCACCTAATCCTGAAATGACTGGATAAAACCAGAAGTATCCAGTTGTGTTTTGGCTAACTCAATCCAAAATATTGTGAAAGCTTCTGTGTTTGTGTTTTCTGGATATTATCGATGGACTTTATTGTTTTGAATGTTTTTATCAGGGAACATTTAATTTTGTACCATTGAAACACTAATTGGTTCATCATGGGGACACCAGCTCTACACATTCGTATTTTCTAGGGAGAAAGCTAGAGGAAATGAGGAAGACAAACAAATATTTCTGTTTGTATAGATGACATTTTATGCACTTGCCTAACGAAAAGACTTTGTTTTTCTCCAAAACCATTTTTACTGTGATTTTCTTGGTCCATTGCATATGAATTCCACTCCAGATTGTCCGCATATGACTGGATGAAACCGGAAATATCCGGTTTTGTTTTGGCTAACTCAATCCCAGATATTGCTACAGCCTCTGGGTTTGTGTTTTCCGGACACTATCAACGGACTTTATTGTTTTGAATGTATTTTATCAGGGAACATTTAATTTTGTACCGTAGAAACACTAATTGGTTCCACATGGAGACACCAGCTCTACACATTCGTATTTTCTAGGGAGAAAGCTAGAGGAACTGTGACAAACAAACATGTTATTTCTGTTTGTATAGATGACATTTTATGCACTTGCCTAACGAAAAGACTTTGCTTTTCTCCAAAACCATTTTTACTGTGATTTTCTCGGTCCATTGCATACGAATTCCAAACCAGTTTGTCCGCATTTGACTGGATGAAACCGGAAATATCCGGTTTTGTTTTGGCTAACTCAATCCCAGATATTGCTACAGGCTCTGGGTTGGTTTTTTCGGGATATTATCCACAGACTTTATTGTTTTGAAAGTCTTTTATCGGGGTACATTTTATTTTGAGCTTGGATTCAGTAATTGGTTCCACATGGAGACACCAGCTCTACACATTCGTATTTTCTAGGGAGAGAGCCAGAGGAACTGCAGCAAACAAACATGATATTTCTGTTTGTGTAGATGACATTTTATGCACTTGCCAAACGAAAACACTTTGCTTTTCTCCAAAACCATTTTTACTGTGAATTTCTCAGTCCATTGCATACGAATTCCACACCTCTTTGTCCGGATATGAGTGGATAAAACCGGAAATATCCGGTTTTGTTTTGGCTAACTCAATCCCAGATATTGCTACAGGCTCTGGGTTGGTTTTTTCGGGATATTATCAACAGACTTTATTGTTTTGAAAGTCTTTTATTGGGGAACATTTTATTTTGAGCTTGGATACAGTAATTGGTTCCACATGGAGACACCAGCTCTACACATTCGTATTTTCTAGGGAGAAAGCCAGAGGAACTGCTGCAAACAAACATGATATTTCTGTTTGTGTAGATGGCATTTTATGCACTTGCCTAATGAAAAGACTTTGCTTTTCCCCAAAACCATTTTTGCTCTGATTTTCTCGGTCCATTGCATACGAATTCCACACCACCTTTTCCAGAAATGACTGGATAAAACCAATAATATCCATTTGTGTTTTCGCTAACTCAATCCAAAATATTGTGAAGGCTTCTGTGTTTGTGTTTTCCGGACACTATCAACGGACTTTATTGTTTTGAATGTTTTTATCAGGGAACATTTAATTTTGTACCATTGAAACACTAATTGGTGCATCATGGGGACACCAGCTCTACACATTCGCATATTCTAGGGAGAAAGCTAGAGGAACTGCGACAAACAAACATGATATTTCTGTTTGCATAGATGACATTTTATGCACTTGCCTAACGAAAAGACTTTGCTTTTCTCCAGAACCATTTTTACTCTGATTTTCTCGGTCCATTGCATACGAATTCCAAACCAGTTTGTCCGGATATGAGTGGATGAAACCGGAAATATCCGGTTTTGTTTTGGCTAACTCAATCCCAGATATTGCTACAGGCTCTGGTTTGGTTTTTTCAGGATATTATCAACAGACTTTATTGTTTTGAATGTTTTTATCAGGGAACATTTAATTTTGTACCATTGAAACACTAATTGGTTCATCATGGGGACACCAGCTCTACACATTCGCATTTTCTAGGGAGAAAGCTAGAGGAACTATGACAAACAAACATGATATTTCTGTTTGTATAGATGACATTTTATGCACTTGCCTAACGAAAAGACTTTGCTTTTCTCCAAAACCATTTTTACTGTGATTTTCTCGGTCCATTGCATACGGATTCCACACCTCTTTGTCCGGATATGAGTGGATAAAACCGGAAATATCCGGTTTTGTTTTGGCTAACTCAATCCCAGATATTGCTACAGGCTCTGGGTTGGATTTTTCGGGATATTATCAAAATACTTTATTGTTTTGAAAGTCTTTTATCAGGGAACATTTTATTTTGAGCTTGGATACAGTAATTGGTTCCACATGGAGACACCAGCTCTACAGATTCGTATTTTCTAGGGAGAAAGCCAGAGGAACTGCTGCAAACAAACATGATATTTCTGTTTGTGTAGATGGCATTTTATGCACTTGCCTAATGAAAAGACTTTGCTTTTCCCCAAAACCATTTTTGCTCTGATTTTCTCGGTCCATTGCATATGAATTCCACACCACCTCATCCTGAAATGACTGGATAAAACCAGAAGTATCCAGTTGTGTTTTGGCTAACTCAATCCAAAATATTGTGAAAGCTTCTGTGTTTGTGTTTTCTGGATATTATCGATGGACTTTATTGTTTTGAATGTTTTTATCAGGGAACATTTAATTTTGTACCATTGAAACACTAATTGGTTCATCATGGGGACACCAGCTCTACACATTCGTATTTTCTAGGGAGAAAGCTAGAGGAAAAAAGGAAGACAAACAAATATTTCTGTTTGTATAGATGACATTTTATGCACTTGCCTAAAGAAAAGACTTTGTTTTTCTCCAAAACCATTTTTACTGTGATTTTCTCGGTCCATTGCATATGAATTCCACTCCAGTTTGTCCGCATATGACTGGATGAAACCGGAAATATCCGGTTTTGTTTTGGCTAACTCAATCCCAGATATTGCTACAGCCTCTGTGTTTTTGTTTTCCGGACACTATCAACGGACTTTATTGTTTTGAATGTATTTTATCAGGGAACATTTAATTTTGTACCGTAGAAACACTAATTGGTTCCACATGGAGACACCAGCTCTACACATTCGTATTTTCTAGGGAGAAAGCTAGAGGAACTGTGACAAACAAACATGTTATTTCTGTTTGTATAGATGACATTTTATGCACTTGCCTAACGAAAAGACTTTGCTTTTCTCCAAAACCATTTTTACTGTGATTTTCTCGGTCCATTGCATACGAATTCCAAACCAGTTTGTCCGCATATGACTGATGAAACCGAAAATATCCGGTTTTGTTTTGGCTAACTCAATCCCAGATATTGCTACAGGCTCTGGGTTGGTTTTTTCGGGATATTATCCACAGACTTTATTGTTTTGAAAGTCTTTTATCGGGGAACATTTTATTTTGAGCTTGGATTCAGTAATTGGTTCCACATGGAGACACCAGCTCTACACATTCGTATTTTCTAGAGAGAAAGCCAGAGGAACTGCAGCAAACAAACATGATATTTCTGTTTGTGTAGATGACATTTTATGCACTTGCCTAACGAAAAGACTTTGCTTTTCTCCAAAACCATTTACTGTGAATTTCTCAGTCCATTGCATACGAATTCCACACCTCTTTGTCCGGATATGAGTGGATAAAACCGGAAATATCCGGTTTTGTTTTGGCTAACTCAATCCCAGATATTGCTACAGGCTCTGGGTTGGTTTTTTCGGGATATTATCAACAGACTTTATTGTTTTGAAAGTCTTTTATCGGGGAACATTTTATTTTGAGCTTGGATACAGTAATTGGTTCCACATGGAGACACCAGCTCTACACATTCGTATTTTCTAGGGAGAAAGCCAGTGGAACTGCTGCAAACAAACATGATATTTCTGTTTGTGTAGATGACATTTTATGCACTTGCCTAATGAAAAGACTTTACTTTTCCCCAAAACCATTTTTGCTCTGATTTTCTCGGTCCATTGCATACGAATTCCACACCACCTTTCCAGAAATGACTGGATAAAACCAGAAATATCCGGTTGTGTTTTGGCTAACTCAATCCAAAATGTTGTGAATGCTTCTGTGTTTGTGTTTTCTGGATATTATCGATGGACTTTATTGTTTTGAATGTTTTTATCAGGGAACATTTAATTTTGTACCATTGAAACACTAATTGGTTCATCATGGGGACACCAGCTCTACACATTCGCATTTACTAGGGAGAAAGCTAGAGGAACTGCGACAAACAAACATGATATTTCTGTTTGTATAGATGACATTTTATGCACTTGCCTAACGAAAAGACTTTGCTTTTCTCCAAAACCATTTTTACTCTGATGTTCTCGGTCCATTGCATACGAATTCCACTCCAGTTTGTCCGCATATGACTGGATGAAACCGGAAATATCCGGTTTTGTTTTGGCTAACTCAATCCCAGATATTGCTAAGGCCTCTGTGTTTGTTTATTCCGGACACTATCAACGGACTTTATTTTTTTGAAAGTTTTTTATCATGGAACATTTAATTTTGTGCTTGGAAACACTAATTGGTTCCACATGGAGACACCAGCTCCACACATTCGTATTTACTAGGGAGAAAGCTAGAGGAACTGCGACAAACAAACATGATATTTCTGTTTGTATAGATGACATTTTATGCACTTGCCTAACGAAAAGACTTTGCTTTTCTCCAAAACCATTTTTACTGTGATGTTCTCGGTCCATTGCATACGAATTCCACTCCAGTTTATCCGCATATGACTGGATGAAACCGGAAATATCCGGTTTTGTTTTGGCTAACTCAATCCCAGATATTGCTACAGCCTCTGTGTTTGTGTATTCCGGACACTATCAACGGACTTTATTGTTTTGAAAGTTTTTTATCAGGGAACATTTAATTTTGTGCTTGGAAACACTAATTGGTTCCACATGGAGACACCAGCTCCACACATTCGTATTTTCTAGGGAGAAAGCTAGAGGAACTGCGACAAACAAACATGATATTTCTGTTTGTATAGATGACATTTTATGCACTTGCCTAACGAAAAGACTTTGCTTTTCCCCAAAACCATTTTTGCTCTGATTTTCTCGGTCCATTGCATACGAATTCCACACCACCTAATCCTGAAATGACTGGATGAAACCGGAAATATCCGGTTTTGTTTTGGCTAACTCAATCCCAGATATTGCTACAGCCTCTGTGTTTGTGTATTCCGGACACTATCAACGGACTTTATAGTTTTGAAAGTTTTTTATCAGGGAACATTTAATTTTGTGCTTGGAAACACTAATTGGTTCCACATGGAGACACCAGCTCTACACATTCTTATTTTCTTGGGAGAAAGCTAGAGGAACTGTGACAAACAAACATGATATTTCTGTTGGTATAGATCACATTTTATGCACTTGCCTAACAAAAAGACTTTGCTTTTCTCCAAAACCATTTTTACTGTGATTTTCTCGGTCCATTGCATACGAATTCCACACCTCTTTGTCCGGATATGAGTGGATAAAACCGGAAATATCCGGTTTTGTTTTGGCTAACTCAATCCCAGATATTGCTACAGACTCTGGGTTGGTTTTTTCGGGATATTATCAACAGACTTTATTGTTTTGAAAGTCTTTTATCGGGGAACATTTTATTTTGAGCTTGGATACAGTAATTGGTTCCACATGGAGACACCAGATCTACATATTCGTATTTTCTAGGGAGAAAGCCAGTGGAACTGCTGCAAACAAACATGATATTTCTGTTTGTGTAGATGACATTTTATGCACTTGCCTAATGAAAAGACTTTGCTTTTCCCCAAAACCATTTTTGCTCTGATTTTCTCGGTCCATTGCATACGAATTCCACACCACCTTTTCCAGAAATGACTGGATAAAACCAGAAGTATCCAGTTGTGTTTTGGCTAACTCAATCCAAAATATTGTGAAAGCTTCTGTGTTTGTGTTTTCTGGATATTATCGATGGACTTTATTGTTTTGAATGTTTTTATCAGGGAACATTTAATTTTGTACCATTGAAACACTAATTGGTTCATCATGGGGACACCAGCTCTACACATTCGTATTTTCAAGGAGAAAGATAGAGGAAATGAGGAAGGCAAACATGATATTTCTATTTGTGTAGATGACATTTTATGCACTTGCCTAACGAAAAGACTTTGCATTTCTCCAAAACGCATTTTTGCTCTGATTTTCTCGGTCCATTGCATACGAATTCCACACCACCTTTTCCAGAAATGACTGGATGAACCCGGAAATATCCGGTTTTGTTTTGGCTAACTCAATCCCAGATATTGCTACAGCCTCTGTGTTTCTGTTTTCCGGACACTATCAACGGACTTTATTGTTTTGAATGTTTTTTATCGGGGAACATTTAATTTTGTGCTTGGAAACACTAATTGGTTCCACATGGAGACACCAGCTCCACACATTCGTATTTTCTAGGGAGAAAGCCAGAGGAACTGCTGCAAAAAAACATGATATTTCTGTTGGTATAGATCACATTTTATGCACTTGCCTAACGAAAAGACTTTGCTTTTCTCCAAAACCATTTTATCTGTGATTTTCTGAGTCCATTGCATACGAATTCCACACGTCTTTGTCCGGATATTAATGGAGAAACCCGGAATTATCTGGTTTTGTTTTTGCTAACTCAATCCAAGATATTGCTACAGACTCTGCGTTGGTTTTTTCGGGATATTATCAACAGACTTTATTGTTTTGAAAATCTTTTATCGGGGAACATTTTATTTTGAGCTTGGATACAGTAATTGGTTCCACATGGAGACACCAGCTCTACACATTCGTATTTCTCGGGAGAAAGCCAGAGGAACTGCGACAAACAAACATGATATTTTTGTTTGTGTAGATGACATTTTATGCACTTGCCTAACGAAAAGACTTTGCTTTTCTCCAAAACCATTTTTACTGTGATTTTCTCGGTTCATTGCATACGAATTCCACACCTCTTTGTCCGGATATGAGTGGATAAAACCTGAATTATCCGGTTTTGTTTTGGCTAACTCAATCCCAGATATTGCTACAGACTCTGGGTTGGTTTTTTCGGGATATTATCAACAGACTTTATTGTTTTGAAAGTCTTTTATCGGGGAACATTTTATTTAGAACTTGGATACAGTAATTGGTTCCACATGGAGACACCAGCTCTACACATTCATATTTTCTAGGGAGAAAGCCAGAGGAACTGCAGCAAACAAACATGATATTTCTGTTTGTGTAGATGACATTTTATGCACTTGCCTAATGAAAAGACTTTTCTTATCCCCAAAATGATTTTTGCTCTGATTATCTCAGTCCATTGCATACGAATTCCACTCCAGTTTGTCCGCATATGACTGGATGAAACCGGAAATATCCGGTTTTGTTTTGCCTAACACAATCCTAGATATTGCTACAGCCTCTGTGTTTGTGTTTTCCGGACACTATCAACGGACTTTATTGTTTTGAATGTTTTTATCAGGGAACATTTAATTTTGTACCATTGAAACACTAATTGGTTCATCATGGGGAAACCAGCTCTACACATTCGTATTTCCTAGGGAGAAAGGTAGAGGAAATGAGGAAGGCAAACATGATATTTCTGTTTGTGTAGATGACATTTTATGCACTTGCCTAATGATAAGACTTTGCTTTTCCCCAAAACCATTTTTGCTCTCATTTTCTCAGTCCATTGCATATGAATTCCACACCACCTTTGCCAGAAATGACTGGATAAAACCAGAAATATCCGGTTGTGTTTTGGCTAACTCAATCCAAAATATTGTGAACGCGTCTGTGTTTGTGTTTTCTGGATATTTTCGATGGACTTTATTGTTTTGAATATTTTTATCATGGAATGTTTAATTTTGTACCATTGAATCACTAATTGGTTCATCATGTGGACAACAGCTCTATACATTCGTATTTTATAGGGAGAAAGCTAGAGGAACTGTGGCAAACAAACATGATATTTCTGTTTGTATAGATGACATTTTATGCACATCCCTAAGGAAAAGACGTTGTTTTTTTCCAAAACCATTTTACTGTGATTTTCTCAGTCCATTGCATACGAATTCCACACCAGTTTGTTCGGTTATGACTGGATGAAATCGGAAATATCCGGTTTTGTTTTGGCTAACTCAATCCCAGATATTGCTACAGCCTCTGGGTTTGTTCTTTCTGGATATTATCAACTGACTTTATTGTTTTGGATGTTTTTTTATCGGGGAACATTGTATTTTCAGCTTGGATACATAATTGGTTCCACATGGAGACACCAGCTCAACACATTCTTATTTTCTAGGGAGAAAGCCAGTGGAACTGCTGCAAACAAACATGATATTTCTGTTTGTGTAGATGACATTTTATGCACTTGCCTAAAGAAAACACTTTGCTTTTCTCCAAAACCATTTTTGCTCTGATTTTCTTGGTCCATTGCATATGAATTCCACACCACCTTTTCCAGAAATGACTGGATTAAACCAGAAATATCTGAATGTGTTTTGGCTAACTCAATCCAAAATATTGTGAAAGCTTCTGTGTTTGTGTTTTCTGGATATTATCGATGGACTTTATTGTTTTGAATGTTTTTATCAGGGAACATTTAATTTTGTACCATTGAAACACTAATTGGTTCATCATGGGGACACCAGCTCTACACATTCGTATTTTCAAGGAGAAAGATAGAGGAAATGAGGAAGGCAAACATGATATTTCTATTTGTGTAGATGACATTTTATGCACTTGCCTAATGAAAAGACTTTCCTTTTCCCCAAAACCATTTTTGCTCTGATTTTCTCGGTCCATTGCATACGAACTCCACACCACCTTTTCCAGAAATGACTGGATGAACCCGAAAATATCCGGTTTTGTTTTGGCTAACTCAATCCCAGATATTGCTACAGCCTCTGTGTTTCTGTTTTCCGGACACTATCAACGGACTTTATTGTTTTGAATGTTTTTTATCGGGGAACATTTAATTTTGTGCTTGGAAACACTAATTGGTTCCACATGGAGACACCAGCTCCACACATTCGTATTTTCTAGGGAGAAAGCCAGAGGAACTGCTGCAAAAAAACATGATATTTCTGTTGGTATAGATCACATTTTATGCACTTGCCTAACAAAAAGACTTTGCTTTTCTCCAAAACCATTTTATCTGTGATTTTCTGAGTCCATTGCATACGAATTCCACACGTCTTTGTCCGGATATTAATGGAGAAACCCGGAATTATCTGGTTTTGTTTTTGCTAACTCAATCCAAGATATTGCTACAGACTCTGCGTTGGTTTTTTCGGGATATTATCAACAGACTTTATTGTTTTGAAAGTCTTTTATCGGGGAACATTTTATTTTGAGCTTGGATACAGTAATTGGTTCCACATGGAGACACCAGCTCTACACATTCGTATTTGTAGGGAGAAAGCCAGAGGAACTGCGACAAACAAACATGATATTTTTGTTTGTGTAGATGACATTTTATGCACTTGCCTAACGAAAAGACTTTGCTTTTCTCCAAAACCATTTTTACTGTGATTTTCTCGGTTCATTGCATACGAATTCCACACCTCTTTGTCCGGATATGAGTGGATAAAACCTGAATTATCCGGTTTTGTTTTGGCTAACTCAATCCCAGATATTGCTACAGACTCTGGGTTGGTTTTTTCGGGATATTATCAACAGACTTTATTGTTTTGAAAGTCTTTTATCGGGGAACATTTTATTTAGAACTTGGATACAGTAATTGGTTCCACATGGAGACACCAGCTCTACACATTCGTATTTTCTAGGGAGAAAGCTAGAGGAAATGAGGAAGGCAAACATGATATTTCTGTTTGTGTAGATGACATTTTATGCACTTGCCTAATGAAAAGACTTTTCTTATCCCCAAAATGATTTTTGCTCTGATTTTCTCGGTCCATTGCATACGAATTCCACTCCAGTTTGTCCGCATATGACTGGATGAAACCGGAAATATCCGGTTTTGTTTTGGCTAACTCAATCCTAGATATTGCTACAGCCTCTGTGTTTGTGTTTTCCGGACACTATCAACGGACTTTATTGTTTTGAATGTTTTTATCAGGGAACATTTAATTTTGTACCAGTGAAACACTAATTGGTTCATCATGGGGAAACCAGCTCTACACATTCGTATTTCCTAGGGAGAAAGGTAGAGGAAATGAGGAAGGCAAACATGATATTTATGTTTGTGTAGGTGACATTTTATGCACTTGCCTAATGATAAGACTTTGCTTTTCCCCAAAACCATTTTTGCTCTCATTTTCTCAGTCCATTGCATACGAATTCCACACCACCTTTGCCAGAAATGACTGGATAAAACTAGAAATATCCGGTTGTGTTTTGGCTAACTCAATCCAAAATATTGTGAACGCGTCTGTGTTTGTGTTTTCTGGATATTTTCGATGGACTTTATTGTTTTGAATATTTTTATCATGGAATGTTTAATTTTGTACCATTGAATCACTAATTGGTTCATCATGTGGACACCAGCTGTATACATTCGTATTTTATAGGGAGAAAGCTAGAGGAACTGTGGCAAACAAACATGATATTTCTGTTGGTATAGATGACATTTTATGCACATCCCTAAGGAAAAGACGTTGTTTTTTTCCAAAACCATTTTACTGTGATTTTCTCGGTCCATTGCATACGAATTCCACACCAGTTTGTTCGGTTATGACTGGATGAAATCGGAAATATCCGGTTTTGTTTTGGCTAACTCAATCCCAGATATTGCTACAGACTCTGGGTTTGTTCTTTCTGGATATTATCAACTGACTTTATTGTTTTGGATGGTTTTTTATCGGGGAACATTGTATTTTCAGCTTGGATACATAATTGGTTCCACATGGAGACACCAGCTCAACACATTCTTATTTTCTAGGGAGAAAGCCAGTGGAACTGCTGCAAACAAACATGATATTTCTGTTTGTGTAGATGACATTTTATGCACTTGCCTAATGAAAACACTTTGCTTTTCCCCAAAACCATTTTTGCTCTGATTTTCTTGGTCCATTGCATACGAATTCCACACCACCTTTTCCAGAAATGACTGGATTAAGCCAGAAATATCCGGTTGTGTTTTGGCTAACTCAATCCAAAATATTGTGAAAGCTTCTGTGTTTGTGTTTTCTGGATATTATCGATGGACTTTATTGTTTTGAATGTTTTTATCAGGGAACATTTAATTTTGCACCATTGAAACACTAATTGGTTCATCATGGGGACACCAGCTCTACACATTCGTATTTTCAAGGAGAAAGATAGAGGAAATGAGGAAGGCAAACATGATATTTCTATTTGTGTAGATGACATTTTATGCACTTGCCTAATGAAAAGACTTTCCTTTTCCCCAAAACCATTTTTGCTCTGATTTTCTCGGTCCATTGCATACGAACTCCACACCACCTTTTCCAGAAATGACTGGATGAACCCGGAAATATCCAGTTGTGTTTTGGCTAACTCAATCCCAGATATTGCTACAGCCTCTGTGTTTCTGTTTTCCGGACACTATCAACGGACTTTATTGTTTTGAATGTTTTTTATCGGGGAACATTTAATTTTGTGCTTGGAAACACTAATTGGTTCCACATGGAGACACCAGCTCCACACATTCGTATTTTCTAGGGAGAAAGCCAGAGGAACTGCTGCAAAAAAACATGATATTTCTGTTGGTATAGATCACATTTTATGCACTTGCCTAACGAAAAGACTTTGCTTTTCTCCAAAACCATTTTATCTGTGATTTTCTGAGTCCATTGCATACGAATTCCACACGTCTTTGTCCGGATATTAATGGAGAAACCCGGAATTATCTGGTTTTGTTTTTGCTAACTCAATCCAAGATATTGCTACAGACTCTGCGTTGGTTTTTTCGGGATATTATCAACAGACTTTATTGTTTTGAAAGTCTTTTATCGGGGAACATTTTATTTTGAGCTTGGATACAGTAATTGGTTCCACATGGAGACACCAGCTCTACACATTCGTATTTCTAGGGAGAAAGCCAGAGGAACTGCTGCAAACAAACATGATATTTTTGTTTGTGTAGATGACATTTTATGCACTTGCCTAACGAAAAGACTTTGCTTTTCTCCAGAACCATTTTTACTGTGATTTTCTCGGTTCATTGCATACGAATTCCACACCTCTTTGTCCGGATATGAGTGGATAAAACCTGAATTATCCGGTTTTGTTTTGGCTAACTCAATCCCAGATATTGCTACAGACTCTGGGTTGGTTTTTTCGGGATATTATCAACAGACTTTATTGTTTTGAAAGTCTTTTATCGGGGAACATTTTATTTAGAACTTGGATACAGTAATTGGTTCCACATGGAGACACCAGCTCTACACATTCGTATTTTCTAGGGAGAAAGCCAGTGGAACTGCTGCAAACAAACATGATATTTCTGTTTGTGTAGATGACATTTTATGCACTTGCCTAATGAAAAGACTTTGCTTTTCCCCAAAACCATTTTTGCTCTGATTTTCTCGGTCCATTGCATACGAATTCCACACCACCTTTTCCAGAAATGACTGGATTAAACCAGAAATATCCAGTTGTGTTTTGGCTAACTCAATCCCAGATATTGCTACAGCCTCTGTGTTTGTGTTTTCTGGATATTATCGACGGACTTTATTGCTTTGAATGTTTTTTATCAGGGAACATTTAATTTTGTACCATTGAAACACTAATTGGTTCATCATGGGGAAACCAGCTCTACACATTCGTATTTTCTAGGGAGAAAGCTAGAGGAAATGAGGAAGGCAAACATGATATTTCTGTTTGTGTAGATGACATTTTATGCACTTGCCTAATGAAAAGACTTTTCTTATCCCCAAAATGATTTTTGCTCTGATTTTCTCGGTCCATTGCATACGAATTCCACTCCAGTTTGTCCGCATATGACTGGATGAAACCGGAAATATCCGGTTTTGTTTTGGCTAACTCAATCCTAGATATTGCTACAGCCTCTGTGTTTCTGTTTTCCGGACACTATCAACGGACTTTATTGTTTTGAATGTTTTTATCAGGGAACATTTAATTTTGTACCATTGAAACACTAATTGGTTCATCATGGGGAAACCAGCTCTACACATTCGTATTTCCTAGGGAGAAAGGTAGAGGAAATGAGGAAGGCAAACATGATATTTCTGTTTGTGTAGATGACATTTTATGCACTTGCCTAATGATAAGACTTTGCTTTTCCCCAAAACCATTTTTGCTCTCATTTTCTCAGTCCATTGCATACGAATTCCACACCACCTTTGCCAGAAATGACTGGATAAAACTAGAAATATCCGGTTGTGTTTTGGCTAACTCAATCCAAAATATTGTGAACGCGTCTGTGTTTGTGTTTTCTGGATATTTTCGATGGACTTTATTGTTTTGAATATTTTTATCATGGAATGTTTAATTTTGTACCATTGAATCACTAATTGGTTCATCATGTGGACACCAGCTGTATACATTCGTATTTTATAGGGAGAAAGCTAGAGGAACTGTGGCAAACAAACATGATATTTCTGTTGGTATAGATGACATTTTATGCACATCCCTAAGGAAAAGACGTTGTTTTTTTCCAAAACCATTTTACTGTGATTTTCTCGGTCCATTGCATACGAATTCCACACCAGTTTGTTCGGTTATGACTGGATGAAATCGGAAATATCCGGTTTTGTTTTGGCTAACTCAATCCCAGATATTGCTACAGACTCTGGGTTTGTTCTTTCTGGATATTATCAACTGACTTTATTGTTTTGGATGGTTTTTTATCGGGGAACATTGTATTTTCAGCTTGGATACATAATTGGTTCCACATGGAGACACCAGCTCAACACATTCTTATTTTCTAGGGAGAAAGCCAGTGGAACTGCTGCAAACAAACATGATATTTCTGTTTGTGTAGATGACATTTTATGCACTTGCCTAATGAAAAGACTTTGCTTTTCCCCAAAACCATTTTTGCTCTGATTTTCTTGGTCCATTGCATACGAATTCCACACCACCTTTTCCAGAAATGACTGGATTAAGCCAGAAATATCCGGTTGTGTTTTGGCTAACTCAATCCAAAATATTGTGAAAGCTTCTGTGTTTGTGTTTTCTGGATATTATCGATGGACTTTATTGTTTTGAATGTTTTTATCAGGGAACATTTAATTTTGCACCATTGAAACACTAATTGGTTCATCATGGGGACACCAGCTCTACACATTCGTATTTTCAAGGAGAAAGATAGAGGAAATGAGGAAGGCAAACATGATATTTCTATTTGTGTAGATGACATTTTATGCACTTGCCTAATGAAAAGACTTTCCTTTTCCCCAAAACCATTTTTGCTCTGATTTTCTCGGTCCATTGCATACGAACTCCACACCACCTTTTCCAGAAATGACTGGATGAACCCGGAAATATCCGGTTTTGTTTTGGCTAACTCAATCCCAGATATTGCTACAGCCCCTGTGTTTCTGTTTTCCGGACACTATCAACGGACTTTATTGTTTTGAATGTTTTTTATCGGGGAACATTTAATTTTGTGCTTGGAAACACTAATTGGTTCCACATGGAGACACCAGCTCCACACATTCGTATTTTCTAGGGAGAAAGCCAGAGGAACTGCTGCAAAAAAACATGATATTTCTGTTGGTATAGATCACATTTTATGCACTTGCCTAACGAAAAGACTTTGCTTTTCTCCAAAACCATTTTATCTGTGATTTTCTGAGTCCATTGCATACGAATTCCACACGTCTTTGTCCGGATATTAATGGAGAAACCCGGAATTATCTGGTTTTGTTTTTGCTAACTCAATCCAAGATATTGCTACAGACTCTGCGTTGGTTTTTTCGGGATATTATCAACAGACTTTATTGTTTTGAAAGTCTTTTATCGGGGAACATTTTATTTTGAGCTTGGATACAGTAATTGGTTCCACATGGAGACACCAGCTCTACACATTCGTATTTCTAGGGAGAAAGCCAGAGGAACTGCTGCAAACAAACATGATATTTTTGTTTGTGTAGATGACATTTTATGCACTTGCCTAACGAAAAGACTTTGCTTTTCTCCAGAACCATTTTTACTGTGATTTTCTCGGTTCATTGCATACGAATTCCACACCTCTTTGTCCGGATAGGAGTGGATAAAACCTGAATTATCCGGTTTTGTTTTGGCTAACTCAATCCCAGATATTGCTACAGACTCTGGGTTGGTTTTTTCGGGATATTATCAACAGACTTTATTGTTTTGAAAGTCTTTTATCGGGGAACATTTTATTTAGAACTTGGATACAGTAATTGGTTCCACATGGAGACACCAGCTCTACACATTCGTAGTTTCTAGGGAGAAAGCCAGTGGAACTGCTGCAAACAAACATGATATTTCTGTTTGTGTAGATGACATTTTATGCACTTGCCTAATGAAAAGACTTTGCTTTACCCCAAAACCATTTTTGCTCTGATTTTCTCGGTCCATTGCATACGAATTCCACACCACCTTTTCCAGAAATGACTGGATTAAACCAGAAATATCCAGTTGTGTTTTGGCTAACTCAATCCCAGATATTGCTACAGCCTCTGTGTTTGTGTTTTCTGGATATTATCGACGGACTTTATTGCTTTGAATGTTTTTTATCAGGGAACATTTAATTTTGTACCATTGAAACACTAATTGGTTCATCATGGGGAAACCAGCTCTACACATTCGTATTTCCTAGGGAGAAAGCTAGAGGAAATGAGGAAGGCAAACATGATATTTCTGTTTGTGTAGATGACATTTTATGCACTTGCCTAATGAAAAGACTTTTCTTATCCCCAAAATGATTTTTGCTCTGATTTTCTCGGTCCATTGCATACGAATTCCACTCCAGTTTGTCCGCATATGACTGGATGAAACCGGAAATATCTGGTTTTGTTTTGGCTAACTCAATCCTAGATATTGCTACAGCCTCTGTGTTTCTGTTTTCCGGACACTATCAACGGACTTTATTGTTTTGAATGTTTTTATCAGGGAACATTTAATTTTGTACCATTGAAACACTAATTGGTTCATCATGGGGAAACCAGCTCTACACATTCGTATTTCCTAGGGAGAAAGGTAGAGGAAATGAGGAAGGCAAACATGATATTTCTGTTTGTGTAGATGACATTTTATGCACTTGCCTAATGATAAGACTTTGCTTTTCCCCAAAATGATTTTTGCTCTGATTTTCTCGGTCCATTGCATACGAATTCCACTCCAGTTTGTCCGCATATGACTGGATGAAACCGGAAATATCCGGTTTTGTTTTGGCTAACTCAATCCTAGATATTGCTACAGCCTCTGTGTTTCTGTTTTCCGGACACTATCAACGGACTTTATTGTTTTGAATGTTTTTATCAGGGAACATTTAATTTTGTACCATTGAAACACTAATTGGTTCATCATGGGGAAACCAGCTCTACACATTCGTATTTCCTAGGGAGAAAGGTAGAGGAAATGAGGAAGGCAAACATGATATTTCTGTTTGTGTAGATGACATTTTATGCACTTGCCTAATGATAAGACTTTGCTTTTCCCCAAAACCATTTTTGCTCTCATTTTCTCAGTCCATTGCATACGAATTCCACACCACCTTTGCCAGAAATGACTGGATAAAACTAGAAATATCCGGTTGTGTTTTGGCTAACTCAATCCAAAATATTGTGAACGCGTCTGTGTTTGTGTTTTCTGGATATTTTCGATGGACTTTATTGTTTTGAATATTTTTATCATGGAATGTTTAATTTTGTACCATTGAATCACTAATTGGTTCATCATGTGGACACCAGCTGTATACATTCGTATTTTATAGGGAGAAAGCTAGAGGAACTGTGGCAAACAAACATGATATTTCTGTTGGTATAGATGACATTTTATGCACATCCCTAAGGAAAAGACGTTGTTTTTTTCCAAAACCATTTTACTGTGATTTTCTCGGTCCATTGCATACGAATTCCACACCAGTTTGTTCGGTTATGACTGGATGAAATCGGAAATATCCGGTTTTGTTTTGGCTAACTCAATCCCAGATATTGCTACAGACTCTGGGTTTGTTCTTTCTGGATATTATCAACTGACTTTATTGTTTTGGATGGTTTTTTATCGGGGAACATTGTATTTTCAGCTTGTATACATAATTGTTTCCACATGGAGACACCAGCTCAACACATTCTTATTTTCTAGGGAGAAAGCCAGTGGAACTGCTGCAAACAAACATGATATTTCTGTTTGTGTAGATGACATTTTATGCACTTGCCTAATGAAAAGACTTTGCTTTTCCCCAAAACCATTTTTGCTCTGATTTTCTTGGTCCATTGCATACGAATTCCACACCACCTTTTCCAGAAATGACTGGATTAAGCCAGAAATATCCGGTTGTGTTTTGGCTAACTCAATCCAAAATATTGTGAAAGCTTCTGTGTTTGTGTTTTCTGGATATTATCGATGGACTTTATTGTTTTGAATGTTTTTATCAGGGAACATTTAATTTTGCACCATTGAAACACTAATTGGTTCATCATGGGGACACCAGCTCTACACATTCGTATTTTCAAGGAGAAAGATAGAGGAAATGAGGAAGGCAAACATGATATTTCTATTTGTGTAGATGACATTTTATGCACTTGCCTAATGAAAAGACTTTCCTTTTCCCCAAAACCATTTTTGCTCTGATTTTCTCGGTCCATTGCATACGAACTCCACACCACCTTTTCCAGAAATGACTGGATGAACCCGGAAATATCCGGTTTTGTTTTGGCTAACTCAATCCCAGATATTGCTACAGCCCCTGTGTTTCTGTTTTCCGGACACTATCAACGGACTTTATTGTTTTGAATGTTTTTTATCGGGGAACATTTAATTTTGTGCTTGGAAACACTAATTGGTTCCACATGGAGACACCAGCTCCACACATTCGTATTTTCTAGGGAGAAAGCCAGAGGAACTGCTGCAAAAAAACATGATATTTCTGTTGGTATAGATCACATTTTATGCACTTGCCTAACGAAAAGACTTTGCTTTTCTCCAAAACCATTTTATCTGTGATTTTCTGAGTCCATTGCATACGAATTCCACACGTCTTTGTCCGGATATTAATGGAGAAACCCGGAATTATCTGGTTTTGTTTTTGCTAACTCAATCCAAGATATTGCTACAGACTCTGCGTTGGTTTTTTCGGGATATTATCAACAGACTTTATTGTTTTGAAAGTCTTTTATCGGGGAACATTTTATTTTGAGCTTGGATACAGTAATTGGTTCCACATGGAGACACCAGCTCTACACATTCGTATTTCTAGGGAGAAAGCCAGAGGAACTGCTGCAAACAAACATGATATTTTTGTTTGTGTAGATGACATTTTATGCACTTGCCTAACGAAAAGACTTTGCTTTTCTCCAGAACCATTTTTACTGTGATTTTCTCGGTTCATTGCATACGAATTCCACACCTCTTTGTCCGGATAGGAGTGGATAAAACCTGAATTATCCGGTTTTGTTTTGGCTAACTCAATCCCAGATATTGCTACAGACTCTGGGTTGGTTTTTTCGGGATATTATCAACAGACTTTATTGTTTTGAAAGTCTTTTATCGGGGAACATTTTATTTAGAACTTGGATACAGTAATTGGTTCCACATGGAGACACCAGCTCTACACATTCGTAGTTTCTAGGGAGAAAGCCAGTGGAACTGCTGCAAACAAACATGATATTTCTGTTTGTGTAGATGACATTTTATGCACTTGCCTAATGAAAAGACTTTGCTTTACCCCAAAACCATTTTTGCTCTGATTTTCTCGGTCCATTGCATACGAATTCCACACCACCTTTTCCAGAAATGACTGGATTAAACCAGAAATATCCAGTTGTGTTTTGGCTAACTCAATCCCAGATATTGCTACAGCCTCTGTGTTTGTGTTTTCTGGATATTATCGACGGACTTTATTGCTTTGAATGTTTTTTATCAGGGAACATTTAATTTTGTACCATTGAAACACTAATTGGTTCATCATGGGGAAACCAGCTCTACACATTCGTATTTCCTAGGGAGAAAGCTAGAGGAAATGAGGAAGGCAAACATGATATTTCTGTTTGTGTAGATGACATTTTATGCACTTGCCTAATGAAAAGACTTTTCTTATCCCCAAAATGATTTTTGCTCTGATTTTCTCGGTCCATTGCATACGAATTCCACTCCAGTTTGTCCGCATATGACTGGATGAAACCGGAAATATCTGGTTTTGTTTTGGCTAACTCAATCCTAGATATTGCTACAGCCTCTGTGTTTCTGTTTTCCGGACACTATCAACGGACTTTATTGTTTTGAATGTTTTTATCAGGGAACATTTAATTTTGTACCATTGAAACACTAATTGGTTCATCATGGGGAAACCAGCTCTACACATTCGTATTTCCTAGGGAGAAAGGTAGAGGAAATGAGGAAGGCAAACATGATATTTCTGTTTGTGTAGATGACATTTTATGCACTTGCCTAATGATAAGACTTTGCTTTTCCCCAAAATGATTTTTGCTCTGATTTTCTCGGTCCATTGCATACGAATTCCACTCCAGTTTGTCCGCATATGACTGGATGAAACCGGAAATATCCGGTTTTGTTTTGGCTAACTCAATCCTAGATATTGCTACAGCCTCTGTGTTTCTGTTTTCCGGACACTATCAACGGACTTTATTGTTTTGAATGTTTTTATCAGGGAACATTTAATTTTGTACCATTGAAACACTAATTGGTTCATCATGGGGAAACCAGCTCTACACATTCGTATTTCCTAGGGAGAAAGGTAGAGGAAATGAGGAAGGCAAACATGATATTTCTGTTTGTGTAGATGACATTTTATGCACTTGCCTAATGATAAGACTTTGCTTTTCCCCAAAACCATTTTTGCTCTCATTTTCTCAGTCCATTGCATACGAATTCCACACCACCTTTGCCAGAAATGACTGGATAAAACTAGAAATATCCGGGTGTTTTGGCTAACTCAATCCAAAATATTGTGAACGCGTCTGTGTTTGTGTTTTCTGGATATTTTCGATGGACTTTATTGTTTTGAATATTTTTATCATGGAATGTTTAATTTTGTACCATTGAATCACTAATTGTTTCATCATGTGGACACCAGCTCTATACATTCGTATTTTATAGGGAGAAAGCTAGAGGAACTGTGGCAAACAAACATGATATTTCTGTTGGTATAGATGACATTTTATGCACATCCCTAAGGAAAAGACGTTGTTTTTTTCCAAAACCAATTTACTGTGATTTTCTCGGTCCATTGCATACGAATTCCACACCAGTTTGTTCGGTTATGACTGGATGAAATCGGAAATATCCGGTTTTGTTTTGGCTAACTCAATCCCAGATATTGCTACAGACTCTGGGTTTGTTCTTTCTGGATATTATCAACTGACTTTATTGTTTTGGATGGTTTTTTATCGGGGAACATTGTATTTTCAGCTTGGATACATAATTGGTTCCACATGGAGACACCAGCTCAACACATTCTTATTTTCTAGGGAGAAAGCCAGTGGAACTGCTGCAAACAAACATGATATTTCTGTTTGTGTAGATGACATTTTATGCACTTGCCTAACGAAAAGACTTTGCTTATCCCCAAAACCATTTTTGCTCTGATTTTCTCGGTCATTGCATACGAATTCCACACCTATTTGTCCGGATATGAGTGGATAAAACCGGAAATATCCGGTTTTGTTTTGGCTAACTCAATCCCAGATATTGCTACAGGCTCTGGGTTGGTTTTTTCGGGATATTATCAACAGACTTTATTGGTTTGAAAGTCTTTTATCGGGGAACATTTTATTTTGAGCTTGGATACAGTGTAATTGGTTCCACATGGAGACACCAGCTCTACACATTCGTATTTTCTAGTGAGAAAGACAGAGGAACTGCAGCAAACAAACATGATATTTCTGTTTTTGTAGATGACATTTTATGCACTTGCCTAACAAAAAGACTTTGCTTTTCTCCAAAACCATTTTTACTGTGATTTTCTCGGTCCATTGCAGACGAATTCCACACCTCTTTGTCTGGATATGAGTGCATAAATCCGGAAATATCCGGTTTTGTTTTGGCTAACTCAATCCCAGATATTGCTACAGCCTCTGTGTTTGTGTTTTCCGGACACTATCAATGGACTTTATTGTTTTGAATGTTTTTTATCAGGGAACATTTTATTTTGAGCTTGGATACAGAAATTGGTTCCACATGGAGACACCAGCTCTACACATTCGTATTTTCTAGGGAGAAAGCCAGAGGAACTGCAGCAAACAAACATGATATTTCTGTTTGTGTAGATGACATTTTATGCACTTGCCTAACGAAAAGACTTTGCTTTTCTCCAAAACCATTTTTACTGTGATTTTCTCGGTCCATTGCATACGAATTCCACACCTCTTTGTCCGGATATGAGTGGATAAAACCGGAAATATCCTGTTTTGTTTTGGCTAACTCATTCCCAGATATTGCTACAGACTCTGGGTTGGTTTTTTCGGGATATTATCAACAGACTTTATTGTTTTGAAAGTCTTTTATCGGGGAACATTTTATTTTGAGCTTGGATACAGTAATTGGTTCCACATGGAGACACCAGCTCTACACATTCGTATTTTCTAGGGAGAAAGCCAGTGGAACTGCTGCAAACAAACATGATATTTCTGTTTGTGTAGATGACATTTTATGCACTTGACTAATGAAAAGACTTTGCTTTTCCCCAAAACCATTTTTGCTCTGATTATCTCGGTCCATTGCATACGAATTCCACACCACCTTTTCCAGAAATGACTGGATAAAACCGGAAATATCCGGTTTTGTTTTGGCTAACTCAATCTCAGATATTGCTACAGCCTCTGCGTTTGTGTTTTCGGGATTTTATCGATGGACTTATTGCTTTGAATGTTTTTATCAGCGATCATTTAATTTTGTACCGTAGAAGCACTAATTGGTTCATCATGGGGACACAAGGTCTACACATTCCTATTTTCTAGGGAGAAATCTTGAGGAACTGCGGCAAACAAACGTGATATTTCTGTTTGTATAGATGACATTTTATGCACTTGCCTAACGAAAAGACTTTGCTTTTCTCCAAAACCATTTTTACTGTGATTTTCTCGGTCCATTGCATACGAATTACACACCACCTTTTCCAGAAATGACTGGATAAAAACAGAAATATCCGGTTGGGTTTTGGCTAAGTCAATCCCAGATATCGCTACAGCCTCTGTGTTTTTGTTTTCCGGACACTATCAACGGACTTTATTGTTTTGAATGTTTTTTATCAGGGAACATTTAATTTTGTGCTTGGAAACACTAATTGGTTCCACATGGAGACACCAGTTCTACACATTCGTATTTTCTAGGGAGAAAGCCAGAGGAACTGCTGCAAACAAACATGGTATTTCTGTTTGTGTAGATCACATTTTATGCACTTGCCTAACAAAAAGACTTTGCTTTTCTCCAAAACCATTTTTACTGTGATTTTCTCGGTCCATTGCATACGAATTCCACACCTCTTTGTCCAGATAAGAGTGGATAAAACCGGAAATATCCGGTTTTGTTTTGGCTAAATCAATCCCAGATATTGCTACAGACTCTGGGTTGAATTTTTCGGGATATTATCAACAGACTTTATTGTTTTGAAAGTCTTTTATCGGGGAACATTTTATTTTGAGCTTGGATACAGTAATTGGTTCCACATGGAGACACCAGCTCTACACATTCGTATTTTCTAGGGAGAAAGCCAGAGGAACTGCTGCAAACAAACATGATATTTCTGTTTGTGTAGATGACATTTTATGCACTTGCCTAATGAAAAGACTTTGCTTTTCCCCAAAACCATTTTTGCTCTGATTTTCTCGGTCCATTGCATACCAATTCCACACCACCTTTTAAAAAAATGACTGGATAAAACCAGAAATATCTGGTTGTATTTTGGCTAACTCAATCCAAAATATTGTGAATGCTTCTGTGTTTGTGTTTTCTGGATATTATCGATGGACTTTATTGTTTTGAATGTTTTTATCAGGGAACATTTAATTTTGTACCATTGAAACACTAGTGGGTTCATCATGGGGACACCAGCTCTGCACATTCGCATTTTCTAGGGAGAAAGCTAGAGGAACTATGACAAACAAACATGATATTTCTGTTTGTATAGATGACATTTTATGCACTTGCCTAACGAAAAGACTTTTCTTTTCCCCAAAACCATTTTTACTGTGATTTTCTCGGTCCATTGTATACGAATTCCACACCTCTTTGTCCGGATATGAGTGGATGAAACCGGAAATATCCAGTTTTGTTTTGGCTAACTCAATCCCAGATATTGCTACATCCTCTGTGTTTGTGTTTTCGGACACTATCAATGGACTTTATTGTTTTGAATGTTTTTTATCAGGGAACATTTTATTTTGAGCTTGGATACAGAAATTGGTTCCACATGGAGACACCAGCTCTACACATTCGTATTTTCTAGGGAGAAAGCCAGAGGAACTGCAGCAAACAAACATGATATTTCTGTTTGTGTAGATGACATTTTATGCACTTGCCTAACAAAAAGACTTTGCTTTTCTCCAAAACCATTTTTACTGTGATTTTCTCGGTCCATTGTATACGAATTCCACACCTCTTTGTCCAGATATGAGTGGATAAAACCGGAAATATCCGGTTTTGTTTTGGCTAACTCAATCCCAGATATTGCTACAGCCTCTGTGTTTGTGTTTTCCGGACACTATCAATGGACTTTATTGTTTTGAATGTTTTTTATCAGGGAACATTTAATTTTGTGCTTGGAAACACTAATTGGTTCCACATGGAGACACCAGTTCTACACATTCGTATTTTCTAGGGAGAAAGCCAGAGGAACTGCTGCAAACAAACATGATATTTCTGTTTGTAAGATCACATTTTATGCACTTGCCTAACGAAAAGACTTTGCTTTTCTCCAAAACCATTTTATCTGTGATTTTCTCGGTCCATTGCATACGAATTCCAAACCTCTTTGTCCGGATAGGAGTGGATGAAACCAGAAATATCCGGTTGTGTTTTGGCTACCTCAATCCAAAATATTGGGAAAGCCTCTGTGTTTGTGTTTTCTGGATATTATCGATGGACTTTATTGTTTTGAATGTTTTTATTAGGGAACATTTCATTTTGTACCGTAGAAACACTAATTGGTTCCACATGGAGACACCAGCTCTACACATTCGTATTTTCTTTGGTGAAAGCCAGAGGAACTGCTGCAAACAAACATGATATTTCTGTTTGTGTAGATGACATTTTATGCACTTGCTTAACGAAAAGACTTTGCTTTTCTCCAAAACCATTTTATCTGTGATTTTCTCGGTCCATTGCATACGAATTCCAAACCTCTTTGTCCGGATAGGAGTGGATAAAACCGGAAATATCCGGTTTTGTTTTGGCTAACTCAATCCCAGATATTGCTACAGACTCTGGGTTGGTTTTTTCGGGATATTATCAACAAACTTTATTGTTTTGAATGTTTTTTTCAGGGAACATTTCATTTTGTACCATAGAAACACTAATTGGATCCACATGGGGACACCAGCTCTACATATTCATATTTTTTAAGGAGAAAGCTAGAGGAACTGTGGCCAAAAAAATGATATTTCTTTTAGTATCGATGACATTTTATGCACTTGCCTAATGAAAAGACTTTGCTTTTCTCCAAAACCATTTTACTCTGATTTTCTTGGTCCTCTGCATACGAACTGCACACCTCTTTGTCCGGATAGGAGTGGATAAAACCGGAAATATCCGGTTTTGTTTTGGCTAACTCAATCCCAGATATTGCTACAGACTCTGGGTTGGTTTTTTCGGGATATTATCAACAGACTTTATTGTTTTGAAAGTCTTTTATCGGGGAACATTTTATTTTGAGCTTGGATACAGTAATTGATTCCACATGGAGACACCAGCTCTACACATTCGTATTTTCTAGGGAGAAAGCCAGAGGAACTGCTGCAAACAAACATGATATTTCTGTTTTTGTAGATGACATTTAATGCACTTGCCTAACGAAAAGACTTTGATTTTCTCCAAAACCATTTTATCTGTGATTTTCTCGGTCCATTGCATACGAATTCCACACCTCTATGTCCGGATAGGAGTGGATAAAACCGGAAATATCCGGTTTTGTTTTGGCTAACTCAATCCCAGATATTGCTACAGACCCTGGGTTGGTTTTTTCGGGATATTATCAACAGACTTTATTGTTTTGAAAGTCTTTTATCGGGGAACATTTTATTTTGAGCTTGGATACAGTAATTGGTTGCACATGGAGACACCAGCTCTACACATTCGTAGTTTCTAGGGAGAAAGCCATAGGAACTGCTGCAAACAAACATGGTATTTCTGTTTGTGTAGATGACATTTTATGCACTTGCCTAACGAAAAGACTTTGCTTTTCTCCAAAACCATTTTATCTGTGATTTTCTCGGTCCATTGCATACGAATTCCACAGCTCTTTGTCCGGATATGAGTGGATAAAACCAGAAATATCCGGTTTTGTTTTGGCTAACTCAATCCCAGATATTGCTACAGACTCTGGGTTGGTTTTTTCGGGATATTATCAACAGACTTTATTGTTTTGAAAGTCTTTTATCGGGGAACATTTTATTTTGAGCTTGGATACAGTAATTGGTTCCACATGGAGACACCAGCTCTACACATTCGTATTTTCTAGGGAGAAAGCCAGAGGAACTGCTGCAAACATACATGATATTTCTGTTTCTGTAGATGATATTTTATGCACTTGCCTAATGAAAAGACTTTGCTTTTCCCCAAAACCATTTTTGCTCTGATTTTCTCGGTCCATTGCATACGATTTCCACACCATCTTTTCCAGAAATGACTGGATATAACCAGAAATATTCGGTTGTATTTTGGCTAACTGAATCCAAAATATTGTGAAAGCTTCTGTGTTTGTGTTTTCTGGATATTATCGATGGACTTTATTGTTTTGAATGTTTTTATCAGGGAAGATTTAATTTTGTGCTTGGAAACACTAATTGGTTCATCATGGGGACACCAGCTCTATACATTCGTATTTTATAGGGAGAAAGCTAGAGGAACTGCTGCAAACCAACATGGTATTTCTGTTGTCTAGATGACATTTTATGCACTTGCCTAATGAAAAGACTTTCCTTTTCCCCAAAACCACTTTTGCTCTGATCTTCTCGGTCCATTGCATACGAATTCCACACCACCTTTTCCAGAAATGACTGGATAAAACCAGAAATATCCAGTTGTGTTTTGGCTAACTCAATCCAAAATATTGTGAAAGATCCTGTGTTTGTGTTTTCTGGATATTATCGATGGACTTTATTGTTTTGAATGTTTTTATCAGGGAACATTTAATTTTGTACCATTGAAACACTAATTGGTTCATCATGGGGACACCAGCTCTATACATTCGTATTTTATAGGAAGAAAGCTAGAGGAAATGAGGAAGACAAACATGATATTTAAGTTTGTATAGATGACATTTTATGCACTTGCCTAACGAAAAGACTTTGCTTTTCTCCAAAACCATTTTTGCTGTGATTTTCTTGGTAAATTGCATACAAATTCCACACCAGTTTGTCCGGATATGACTGGATGAAACCGGAAATATCCGGTTTTGTTTTGGCTAACTCAATCCCAGATATTGCTACAGCCTCTGGGTT
Organism: Lepus europaeus; assembly: GCF_033115175.1. NCBI lineage: Eukaryota > Metazoa > Chordata > Mammalia > Lagomorpha > Leporidae > Lepus > Lepus europaeus. The sequence continues at coordinate 578,661 of NW_026909417.1, read as the reverse complement.
GGTTCTTTCTGGATATTATCAATGAACTTTATTGTTTTGGACATTTTTTTATCGGGGAACATTGTATTTTCAGCTTGTATACATAATTGGTTCCACATGGAGACACCAGCTCTACACATTCGTATTTTCTAGGGAGAAAGCCAGAGGAACTGCTTCAAATAACAAGATATTTCTGTTTGTGTAGATGACATTTTATGCACTTGCCTAACGAAAAGACTTTGCTTTTCTCCAAAACCATTTTTACTGTGATTTACTCGTTCCATTGCATACGAATTCCACACCTCTTTGTCCGGATAGGAGTGGATAAAACCGGAAATATCCGGTTGTTTTTTGGCTAACTCATTGCCAGATATTGCTACAGACTCTGGGTTGGTTTTTTCGGGATATTATCAACAGACTTTACTGTTTTGAAAGTCTTTTATCGGGGAACATTTTATTTTGAGCTTGGATACAGTAATTGGTTCCACATGTAGACACCAGCTCTACACATTCATATTTTCTAGGGAGAAAGCCAGAGGAACTGCTGCAAACAAACATGATATTTCTGTTTCTGTAGATGATATTTTATGCACTTGCGTAATGAAAAGACTTTGCTTTTCCCCAAAACCATTTTTGCTCTGATTTTCTCGGTCCATTGCACACGAATTCCATACCATCTTTTCCAGAAATGACTGGATAAAACCAGAAATATTCGGTTGTATTTTGGCTAACTCAATCCAAAATATTGTGAAAGCTTCTGTGTTTGTTTTTCTGGATATTATCGATGGACTTCATTGTTTTGAATGTTTTTATCAGGGAACATTTAATTTTGTGCTTGGAAACACTAATTGGTTCATCATGGGGACACCAGCTCTATACATTCGTATTTTCTAGGGAGAAAGCTAGAGGAAATGAGGAAGACAAACATGATATTTCTGTTTGTATAGATGACATTTTATGCACTTGCCTAACGAAAAGACTTTGCTTTTCTCCAAAACCATTTTTGCTGTGATTTACTCGGTCCATTGCATATGAATTCCACACCTCTTTGTCCGGATATGAGTGGAAATAACCGGAAATATCCGGTTTTGTTTTGGCTAACTCAATCCCACATATTGCTACAGCCTCTGGGTTTGTTCTTTCTGGATATTATCAACGGACTTTATTGTTTTGGATGTTTTTTTATCGGGGAACATTGTATATTCAGCTTGGGTACATAATTGGTTCCACATGGAGACACCAGCTCTACACATTCGTATTTTCTAGAGAGAAAGCCAGAGGAACTGCTGCAAACAAACATGATATTTCTGTTTGTGTAGATGACATTTTATGCACTTGCCTAACGAAAAGACTTTGCATTTCTCCAAAACGCATTTTTACTGTGATTTTCTCGGTCCACTGCATATAAATTCCACACCAGAATGTCCGGATATGACTGGATGAAACCAGAAATATCCTGTTGTGTTTTGGCTACCTCAATCCAAAATATTGTGAAAGCCTCTGTGTTTGTGTTTTCTGGATATTATCGATGGACTTTATTGTTTTGAATGTTTTTATTAGGGAACATTTCATTTTGTACCGTAGAAACACTAATTGGTTCCACATGGAGACACCAGCTCTACACATTCGTATTTTCTAGGGCGAAAGCCAGAGGAACTGCTGCAAACAAACATGATATTTCTGTTTGTGTAGATGACATTTTATGCACTTGCTTAATGAAAAGACTTTGCTTTTCTCCAAAACCATTTTATCTGTGATTTTCTCGGTCCATTGCATACGAATTCCAATCCTCTTTGTCCGGATAGGAGTGGATAAAACCGGAAATATCCGGTTTTGTTTTGGCTAACTCAATCCCAGATATTGCTACAGACTCTGGGTTGGTTTTTTCGGGATATTATCAACAAACTTTATTGTTTTGAATGTTTTTTTCAGGGAACATTTCATTTTGTACCGTTGAAACACTAATTGGATCCACATGGGGACACCAGCTCTACATATTCATATTTTTTAAGAGAAATCTAGAGGAACTGTGGCCAAAAAAATGATATTTCTTTTAGTATCGATGACATTTTATGCACTTGCCTAACGAAAAGACTTTGCTTTTCTCCAAAACCATTTTACTGTGATTTTCTTGGTCCTCTGCATACGAACTGCACACCTCTTTGTCCGGACAGGAGTGGATAAAACCAGAAATATCCGGTTTTGTTTTGGCTAACTCAATCCCAGATATTGCTACAGACTCTGGGTTGGTTTTTTCGGGATATTATCAACAGACTTTATTGTTTTGAAAGTCTTTTATCGGGGAACATTTTATTTTGAGCTTGGATACAGTAATTGATTCCACATGGAGACACCAGCTCTACACATTCGTATTTTCTAGGGAGAAAGCCAGAGGAACTGCTGCAAACCAACATGGTATTTCTGTTTTCTAGATGACATTTTATGCACTTGCCTAATGAAAAGACTTTCCTTTTCCCCAAAACCACTTTTGCTCTGATCTTCTCGGTCCATTGCATACGAATTCCACACCACCTTTTCCAGAAATGACTGGATGAAACCAGAAATATCCTGTTGTGTTTTGGCTACCTCAATCCAAAATATTGTGAAAGCCTCTGTGTTTGTGTTTTCTGGATATTATCGATGGACTTTATTGTTTTGAATGTTTTTATTAGGGAACATTTCATTTTGTACCGTAGAAACACTAATTGGTTCCACATGGAGACACCAGCTCTACACATTCGTATTTTCTAGGGCGAAAGCCAGAGGAACTGCTGCAAACAAACATGATATTTCTGTTTGTGTAGATGACATTTTATGCACTTGCTTAATGAAAAGACTTTGCTTTTCTCCAAAACCATTTTATCTGTGATTTTCTCGGTCCATTGCATACGAATTCCAATCCTCTTTGTCCGGATAGGAGTGGATAAAACCGGAAATATCCGGTTTTGTTTTGGCTAACTCAATCCCAGATATTGCTACAGACTCTGGGTTGGTTTTTTCGGGATATTATCAACAAACTTTATTGTTTTGAATGTTTTTTTCAGGGAACATTTCATTTTGTACTGTTGAAACACTAATTGGATCCACATGGGGACACCAGCTCTACATATTCATATTTTTTAAGAGAAATCTAGAGGAACTGTGGCCAAAAAAATGATATTTCTTTTAGTATCGATGACATTTTATGCACTTGCCTAACGAAAAGACTTTGCTTTTCTCCAAAACCATTTTACTGTGATTTTCTTGGTCCTCTGCATACGAACTGCACACCTCTTTGTCCGGACAGGAGTGGATAAAACCAGAAATATCCGGTTTTGTTTTGGCTAACTCAATCCCAGATATTGCTACAGACTCTGGGTTGGTTTTTTCGGGATATTATCAACAGACTTTATTGTTTTGAAAGTCTTTTATCGGGGAACATTTTATTTTGAGCTTGGATACAGTAATTGATTCCACATGGAGACACCAGCTCTACACATTCGTATTTTCTAGGGAGAAAGCCAGAGGAACTGCTGCAAACCAACATGGTATTTCTGTTTTCTAGATGACATTTTATGCACTTGCCTAATGAAAAGACTTTCCTTTTCCCCAAAACCACTTTTGCTCTGATCTTCTCGGTCCATTGCATACGAATTCCACACCACCTTTTCCAGAAATGACTGGATAAAACCAGAAATATCCGGTTGTGTTTTGGCTAACTCAATCCAAAATATTGTGAAAGATCCTGTGTTTGTGTTTTCTGGATATTATCGATGGACTTTATTGTTTTCAATGTTTTTATCAGGGAACATTTAATTTTGTACCATTGAAACACTAATTGGTTCATCATGGGGACACCAGCTCTATACATTCGTATTTTCTAGGGAGAAAGCTAGAGGAAATGAGGAAGACAAACATGATATTTAAGTTTGTATAGATGACATTTTATGCACTTGCCTAACGAAAAGACTTTGCTTTTCTCCAAAACCATTTTTGCTGTGATTTTCTTGGTAAATTGCATACGAATTCCACACCAGTTTGTCCGGATATGACTGGATGAAACCGGAAATATCCGGTTTTGTTTTGGCTAACTCAATCCCAGATATTGCTACAGCCTCTGGGTTGGTTCTTTCTGGATATTATCAACGGACTTTATTTTTTTGGACGTTTTTTTATCGGGGAACATTGTATTTTCAGCTTGTATACATAATTGTTTCCACATGGAGACACCAGCTCTACAGATTCGTATTTTCTAGGGCGAAAGCCAGAGGAACTGCTTCAAATAACAAGATATTTCTGTTTGTGTAGATGACATTTTATGCACTTGCCTAACGAAAAGACTTTGCTTTTCTCCAAAACCATTTTTACTGTGATTTACTCGTTCCATTGCATACGAATTCCACACCTCTTTGTCTGGATAGGAGTGGATAAAACCGGAAATATCCGGTTTTGTTTTGGCTAACTCATTGCCAGATATTGCTACAGACTCTGGGTTGGTTTTTTCGGGATATTATCAACAGACTTTACTGTTTTGAAAGTCTTTTATCGGGGAACATTTTATTTTGAGCTTGGATACAGTAATTGGTTCCACATGGAGACACCAGCTCTACACATTCGTATTTTCTAGGGAGAAAGCCAGAGGAACTGCTGCAAACAAACATGATATTTCTGTTTCTGTAGATGATATTTTATGCACTTGCGTAATGAAAAGACTTTGCTTTTCCCCAAAACCATTTTTGCTCTGATTTTCTCGGTCTATTGCACACGAATTCCATACCATCTTTTCCAGAAATGACTGGATAAAACCAGAAATATTCGGTTGTATTTTGGCTAACTCAATCCAAAATATTGTGAAAGCTTCTGTGTTTGTGTTTTCTGGATATTATCGATGGACTTCATTGTTTTGAATGTTTTTATCAGGGAACATTTAATTTTGTACCATTGAAACACTAATTGGTTCATCATGGGGACACCAGCTCTATACATTCGTATTTTCTAGGGAGAAAGCTAGAGGAAATGAGGAAGACAAACATGATATTTCTGTTTGTATAGATGACATTTTATGCACTTGCCTAACGAAAAGAATTTGCTTTTCTCAAAAACCATTTTTACTGTGATTTTCTAGATCCATTGCATACGATTCCACACGAGTTTGTCCATGTATGACTGGATGAAACCGGAAATATCCAGTTTTGTTTTGGCTAACTCAATCCCAGATATTGCTACAGACACTGGGTTTGTTCTTTCTGGATATTATCAACGGAATTTATTGTTTTGGATGTTTTTTTTTATCGGGGAACATTGTATTTTCAGCTTGGATACATAATTGGTTCCACATGGAAACACCAGCTCTACACATTCGTATTTTCTAGGGCGAAAGCCAGAGGAAATGCTGCAAACAAACATGATATTTCTGTTTGTGTAGATGGCATTTTATGCACTTGCCTAACGAAAAGACTTTGCTTTTCTCCAAAACCATTTTTACTGTGATTTTCTCAGTCTATTGCATACGAATTCCACACCTCTTTGTCCGGATAGGAGTGGATAAAACCGGAAATATCCGGTTTTGTTTTGGATAACTCAATCCCAGATATTGCTACAGACACTGGGTTGGTTTTTTCGGGATATTATCAACAGACTTTATTGTTTTGAAAGTCTTTTATCGGGGAACATTTTATTTTGAGCTTGGATACAGTAATTGGTTCCACATGGAGACACCAGCTCTACACATTCGTAGTTTCTAGGGAGAAAGCCATAGGAACTGCTGCAAAGAAACATGGTATTTCTGTTTGTGAAGATGAAATTTTATGCACTTGCCTAATGAAAAGACTTTGCTTTTCTCCAAAACCATTTTATCTGTGATTTTCTCGGTCCATTGCATACGAATTCCACACCTCTTTGTCCGGATATGAGTGGATAAAACCGGAAATATCCGGTTTTGTTTTGGCTAACTCAATCCCAGATATTGCTACAGGCTCTGGGTTAGATTTTTCGGGATATTATCAACAGACTTTATTGTTTTGAAAGTCTTTTATCGGGGAACATTTTATTTTGAGCTTGGATACAGTAATTGGTTCCACATGGAGACACCAGGTGTACATATTCGTATTTTCTAGGGATTAAGCCAGAGTAACTGCTGCAAACAAACATGGTATTTCTGTTTGTGTAGATGACGTTTTATGCACTTGCCCAATGAAAAGACTTTGCTTTTACCCAAAACCATTTTTGCTCTGATTTTCTCGGTCCATTGCATACGAATTCCACACCTCCTTTTCCAGAAATGACTGGATAAAACCGGAAATATCCGGTTTTGTTTTGGCTAACTCAATCCAAAATATTGTGAAAGATCCTGTGTTTGTGTTTTCTGCATATTATCGATGGACTTTATTGTTTTGAATGTTTTTATTAGAGAACATTTAATTTTGTACCATTGAAACACTAATTGGTTCTTCATGGGGACACCAGCTCTATACATTCTTATTTTATAGGGAGAAAGCTAGAGGAAATGAGGAAGACAAACGTGATATTTCTGTTTGTATAGATGACATTTTATGCACTTGCCTAACGAAAAGACTTTGTTTTTCTCCAAAACCATTTTTACTGTGATTTTCTCGGTCCATTGCATACGATTCCACACGAGTTTGTCCGGATATGACTGGATGAAACCGAAAATATCCGGTTTTGTTTTGGCTAACTCAATCCCAGATATTGCTACAGCCTCTGGGTTTGTTCTTTCTGGATATTATCAACGGAATTTATTGTTTTGGATGTTTTTTTATCAGGGAACATTGCATTTTCAGCTTGGATACAGTAATTGGTTCCACATGGAGACACCAGCTCTACACATTCGTATTTTCTAGGGCGAAAGCTTGAGGAACTGCGACAAACAAACATGATATTTCTGTTTGTATAGATGACATTTTATGCACTTGCCTAACGAAAAGACTTTGCATTTCTCCAAAACGCATTTTTACTGTGATTTTCTCGGTCCACTGCATATGAATTTCACACCAGTTTGTCTGGATATGACTGGATGAAACCAGAAATATACGGTTTTGTTTTGGCTAACTCAATCCAAAATATTGTGAAAGCCTCTGTGTTTGTGTTTTCTGGATATTATCGATGGACTTCATTGTTTTGAATATTTTTATTAGGGAACATTTCATTTTGTACCGTAGAAAACTAATTGGTTCCACATGGGGACACCAGCTCTACACATTCGTATTTTCTAGGGCGAAAGCCAGAGGAACTGCTAAAATCAAACATGATATTTCTGTTTGTGTAGATGACATTTTATGCACTTGCCTAACGAAAAGACTTTGCTTTTCTCCAAAACCATTTTTACTGTGATTTTCTCGGTCCATTGCATACGAATTCCACACCTCTTTGTCCGGATAGGAGTGGATAAAACCGGAAATATCCGGTTTTGTTTTGGCTAACTCAATCCCAGATATTGCTACAGCCTCTGGGTTTGTTGTTTCTGGATATTATCAACGGACTTTATTGTTTAAGATGTTTTTTTATCGGGGAACATTGTATTTTCAGCTTGGATACAGTAATTGGTTCCACATGGAGACACCAGCTCTACACATTCGTATTTTCTAGGGAGAAAGCCAGAGGAACTGCTGCAAACAAACATGATATTTCTGTTTGTGTAGATGACATTTTATGCACTTGCCTAACAAAAAGACTTTGCTTTTCTACAAAACCATTTTATCTTTGATTTTCTCGGTCCATTGCATACGAATTCCACACCACTTTATCCGGATATGAGTGGATAAAACCGGAAATATCCGGTTTTGTTTTGTCTAACTCAATCCCAGATATTGCTACAGCCTCTGGGTTTGTTCTTTCTGGATATTATCAACGGACTTTATTGTTTTGGATGTTTTTTTATCGGGGAACATTGTATTTTCAGCTTGGATACAGTAATTGGTTACACATGGAAACACCAGCTCTACACATTCGTATTTTCTAGGGCGAAAGCTTGAGGAACTGCGACAAACAAACATGATATTTCTGTTTGTATCGATGACATTTTATGCACTTGCCTAACGAAAAGACTTTGCATTTCTCTAAAACGCATTTTTACTGTGATTTTCTCGGTCCATTGCATGTGAATTCCACACCTGTTTATCCGGATATGAGTGGATAAAACCGGAACTATCCGGTTTTGTTTTGGCTAACTCAATCCCAGATATTGTTTCAGACTCTGGGTTGGTTTTTTCGGGATATAATCAACAGGCTTTATTGTTTTGAAAGTCTTTTCTCGGGGAACATTTTATTTTGAGCTTGGATACAGTAATTGGTTCCACATGGAGACACCAGCTCTACACATTCATATTTTCTAGGGAGAAAGCCAGAGGAACTGCTGCAAACAAACATGATATTTCTGTTTGTGTAGATGACATTTTATGCACTTGACTAACAAAAAGACTTTGCTTTTCTCCAAAACCATTTTATCTGTGATTTTCTCGGTCCATTGCATACGAATTCCACACCTCTTTATCCGGATATGAGTGGATAAAACCGGAAATATCCGGTTTTGTTTTGGATAACTCAATCCCAGATATTGCTACAGACTCTGGGTTGGTTTTTTCGGGATATTATCAACAGACTTTATGGTTTTGAAAGTCTTTTATCGGGGAACATTTTATTTTGAGCTTGGATACAGTAATTGGTTCCACATGGAGACACCAGCTCTACACATTCATATTTTCTAGGGAGAAAGCCAGAGGAACTCCTGCAAACAAACATGGTATTTCTGTTTGTGTAGATGACATTTTATGTACTTGCCTAATGAAAAGACTTTGCTTTTCCCCAAAACCATTTTTGCTCTGATTTTCTCGGTCCATTGCATACGAATTCCAGACCACCTTTTCCAGAAATGACTGGATAAAACCAGAAATATCCGGTTGTGTTTTGGCTAACACAATCCAAAATATTGTGAAAGTTTCTGTGTTTGTGTTTTCTGGATATTGTCGATGGACTTTATTGTTTTGAATGTTTTTATCAGGGAACATTTAATTTTGTACCATTGAAACACTAATTGGTTCATCATGGGGACACCAGCTCTATACATTCTTATTTTATAGGGAGAAAGCTAGAGGAAATGAGGAAGACAAACATGATATTTCTGTTTGTATAGATGACATTTTATGCACTTGTCTAACGAAAAGAATTTGCTTTTCTCAAAAACCATTTTTACTGTGATTTTCTAGATCCATTGCATACGATTCCACACGAGTTTGTCCATGTATGACTGGATGAAACCGGAAATATCCAGTTTTGTTTTGGCTAACTCAATCCCAGATATTGCTACAGACACTGGGTTTGTTCTTTCTGGATATTATCAACGGAATTTATTGTTTTGGATGTTTTTTTTATCGGGGAACATTGTATTTTCAGCTTGGATACATAATTGGTTCCACATGGAAACACCAGCTCTACACATTCGTATTTTCTAGGGCGAAAGCCAGAGGAACTGCTGCAAACAAACATGATATTTCTGTTTGTGTAGATGACATTTTATGCACTTGCCTAACGAAAAGATTTTGCTTTTCTCCAAAACCATTTTTACTGTGATTTTCTCTGTCCATTGCATACGAATTCCACACCTCTTTGTCCGGATAGGAGTGGATAAAACCGGAAATATCCGGTTTTGTTTTGGATAACTCAATCCCAGATATTGCTACAGACACTGGGTTGGTTTTTTCGGGATATTATCAACAGACTTTATTGTTTTGAAAGTCTTTTATCGGGGAACATTTTATTTTGAGCTTGGATACAGTAATTGGTTCCACATGGAGACACCAGCTCTACACATTCGTAGTTTCTAGGGAGAAAGCCATAGGAACTGCTGCAAACAAACATGGTATTTCTGTTTGTGTAGATGACATTTTATGCACTTGCCTAATGAAAAGACTTTGCTTTTCTCCAAAACCATTTTATCTGTGATTTTCTCGATCCATTGCATACGAATTCCACACCTCTTTGTCCGGATATGAGTGGATAAAACCGGAAATATCCGGTTTTGTTTTGGCTAACTCAATCCCAGATATTGCTACAGGCTCTGGGTTAGATTTTTCGGGATATTATCAACAGACTTTATTGTTTTGAAAGTCTTTTATCGGGGAACATTTTATTTTGAGCTTGGATACAGTAATTGGTTCCACATGGAGACACCAGGTGTACATATTCGTATTTTCTAGGGATTAAGCCAGAGTAACTGCTGCAAACAAACATGGTATTTCTGTTTGTGTAGATGACGTTTTATGCACTTGCCCAATGAAAAGACTTTGCTTTTACCCAAAACCATTTTTGCTCTGATTTTCTCGGTCCATTGCATACGAATTCCACACCTCCTTTTCCAGAAATGACTGGATAAAACCGGAAATATCCGGTTTTGTTTTGGCTAACTCAATCCAAAATATTGTGAAAGATCCTGTGTTTGTGTTTTCTGCATATTATCGATGGACTTTATTGTTTTGAATGTTTTTATTAGAGAACATTTAATTTTGTACCATTGAAACACTAATTGGTTCTTCATGGGGACACCAGCTCTATACATTCTTATTTTATAGGGAGAAAGCTAGAGGAAATGAGGAAGACAAACGTGATATTTCTGTTTGTATAGATGACATTTTATGCACTTGCCTAACGAAAAGACTTTGTTTTTCTCCAAAACCATTTTTACTGTGATTTTCTCGGTCCATTGCATACGATTCCACACGAGTTTGTCCGGATATGACTGGATGAAACCGAAAATATCCGGTTTTGTTTTGGCTAACTCAATCCCAGATATTGCTACAGCCTCTGGGTTTGTTCTTTCTGGATATTATCAACGGAATTTATTGTTTTGGATGTTTTTTTATCAGGGAACATTGCATTTTCAGCTTGGATACAGTAATTGGTTCCACATGGAGACACCAGCTCTACACATTCGTATTTTCTAGGGCGAAAGCTTGAGGAACTGCGACAAACAAACATGATATTTCTGTTTGTATAGATGACATTTTATGCACTTGCCTAACGAAAAGACTTTGCATTTCTCCAAAACGCATTTTTACTGTGATTTTCTCGGTCCACTGCATATGAATTTCACACCAGTTTGTCTGGATATGACTGGATGAAACCAGAAATATACGGTTTTGTTTTGGCTAACTCAATCCAAAATATTGTGAAAGCCTCTGTGTTTGTGTTTTCTGGATATTATCGATGGACTTCATTGTTTTGAATATTTTTATTAGGGAACATTTCATTTTGTACCGTAGAAAACTAATTGGTTCCACATGGGGACACCAGCTCTACACATTCGTATTTTCTAGGGCGAAAGCCAGAGGAACTGCTAAAATCAAACATGATATTTCTGTTTGTGTAGATGACATTTTATGCACTTGCCTAACGAAAAGACTTTGCTTTTCTCCAAAACCATTTTTACTGTGATTTTCTCGGTCCATTGCATACGAATTCCACACCTCTTTGTCCGGATAGGAGTGGATAAAACCGGAAATATCCGGTTTTGTTTTGGCTAACTCAATCCCAGATATTGCTACAGCCTCTGGGTTTGTTGTTTCTGGATATTATCAATGGACTTTATTGTTTTGGATGTTTTTTTATCGGGGAACATTGTATTTTCAGCTTGGATACAGTAATTGGTTCCACATGGAGACACCAGCTCTACACATTCGTATTTTCTAGGGAGAAAGCCAGAGGAACTGCTGCAAACAAACATGATATTTCTGTTTGTGTAGATGACATTTTATGCACTTGCCTAACAAAAAGACTTTGCTTTTCTACAAAACCATTTTATCTTTGATTTTCTCGGTCCATTGCATACGAATTCCACACCACTTTATCCGGATATGAGTGGATAAAACCGGAAATATCCGGTTTTGTTTTGTCTAACTCAATCCCAGATATTGCTACAGCCTCTGGGTTTGTTCTTTCTGGATATTATCAACGGACTTTATTGTTTTGGATGTTTTTTTATCGGGGAACATTGTATTTTCAGCTTGGATACAGTAATTGGTTACACATGGAAACACCAGCTCTACACATTCGTATTTTCTAGGGCGAAAGCTTGAGGAACTGCGACAAACAAACATGATATTTCTGTTTGTATCGATGACATTTTATGCACTTGCCTAACGAAAAGACTTTGCATTTCTCTAAAACGCATTTTTACTGTGATTTTCTCGGTCCATTGCATGCGAATTCCACACCTGTTTATCCGGATATGAGTGGATAAAACCGGAACTATCCGGTTTTGTTTTGGCTAACTCAATCCCAGATATTGCTACAGACTCTGGGTTGGTTTTTTCGGGATATAATCAACAGGCTTTATTGTTTTGAAAGTCTTTTCTCGGGGAACATTTTATTTTGAGCTTGGATACAGTAATTGGTTCCACATGGAGACACCAGCTCTACACATTCATATTTTCTAGGGAGAAAGCCAGAGGAACTGCTGCAAACAAACATGATATTTCTGTTTGTGTAGATGACATTTTATGCACTTGACTAACAAAAAGACTTTGCTTTTCTCCAAAACCATTTTATCTGTGATTTTCTCGGTCCATTGCATACGAATTCCACACCTCTTTATCCGGATATGAGTGGATAAAACCGGAAATATCCGGTTTTGTTTTGGATAACTCAATCCCAGATATTGCTACAGACTCTGGGTTGGTTTTTTCGGGATATTATCAACAGACTTTATGGTTTTGAAAGTCTTTTATCGGGGAACATTTTATTTTGAGCTTGGATACAGTAATTGGTTCCACATGGAGACACCAGCTCTACACATTCATATTTTCTAGGGAGAAAGCCAGAGGAACTCCTGCAAACAAACATGGTATTTCTGTTTGTGTAGATGACATTTTATGCACTTGCCTAATGAAAAGACTTTGCTTTTCCCCAAAACCATTTTATCTGTGATTTTCTCGATCCATTGCATACGAATTCCAGACCACCTTTTCCAGAAATGACTGGATAAAACCAGAAATATCCGGTTGTGTTTTGGCTAACTCAATCCAAAATATTCTGAAAGCTTCTGTGTTTGTGTTTTTTGGATATTATCGATGGACTTTATTGTTTTGAATGTTTTTATCAGGGAACATTTAATTTTTTACCATTGAAACACTAATTGGTTCATCATGGGGACACCAGCTCTACACATTCGTATTTTCTAGGGCGAAAGCTAGAGGAACTGCGGCAAACAAACATGATATTTCTGTTTGTATAGATGACATTTTAAGCACTTGCCTAACGAAAAGACTTTGCATTTCTCCAAAACGCATTTTTACTGCGATTTTCTCCATCCATTCCATATGAATTCCACACCAGTTTGTCCGGATATGACTGGATGAAACCAGAAATATCCAGTTTTGTTTTGGCTACCTCACTCCAAAATATTGTGAAAGCCTCTGTGTTTGTATTTTCTGGATATTATCCATACTTCATTGTTTTGAATGTTTTTATTAGGGAACATTTCATTTTGTACCGTAGAAACACTAATTGGTTCCACATGGGGACACCAGCTCTACACATTCGTATTTTCTAGGGCGAAAGCCAGAGGAACTGCTGCAATCAAACATGATATTTCTGTTTGTGTAGATGACATTTTATGCACTTGCCTAACGAAAATACTTTGCTTTTCTCCAAAACCGTTTTTACTGTGATATTCTCGGTCCATTGCATACGAATTCCACACCTCTTTGAATGGATATGAGTGGATAAAACCGGAAATATCCAGTTTTGTTTTGGCTAACTCAATCCCAGATATTGCTACAGACTCTGGGTTGGTTTTTTCGGGATATTATCAACAGACTTTATTGTTTTGAAAGTCTTTTATCGGGGAACATTTTATTTTGATCTTGGATACAGTAATTGTTTCCACATGGAGACACGAGCTCTACACATTCGTATTTTCTAGGGAGAAAGCCATAGGAACTGCTGCAAACAAACATGGTATTTCTGTTTGTGTAGATGACATTTTATGCACTTGCCCAATGAAAAGACTTTGCTTTTCCCCAAAACCATTTTTGCTCTGATTTTCTCGGTCCATTGCATACGAATTCCACACCTCCTTTTCCAGAAATGACTGGATAAAACCAGAAATATCCGGTTGTGTTTTGGCTACCTCAATCCAAAATATTGTGAAAGTTTCTGTGTTTGTGTTTTCTGGATATTATCGATGGACTTTATTGTTTTGAATGTTTTTATCAGGGAACATTTAATTTTGTACCATTGAAACACTAATTGGTTCATCATGGGGACACCAGCTCTATACATTCTTATTTTATAGGGAGAAAGCTAGAGGAAATGAGGAAGACAAACATGATATTTCTGTTTGTATAGATGACATTTTATGCACTTGTCTAACGAAAAGAATTTGCTTTTCTCAAAAACCATTTTTACTGTGATTTTCTAGATCCATTGCATACGATTCCACACGAGTTTGTCCATGTATGACTGGATGAAACCGGAAATATCCAGTTTTGTTTTGGCTAACTCAATCCCAGATATTGCTACAGACACTGGGTTTGTTCTTTCTGGATACTATCAACGGAATTTATTGTTTTGGATGTTTTTTTTATCGGGGAACATTGTATTTTCAGCTTGGATACATAATTGGTTCCACATGGAAACACCAGCTCTACACATTCGTATTTTCTAGGGCGAAAGCAGAGGAAATGCTGCAAACAAACATGATATTTCTGTTTGTGTAGATGACATTTTATGCACTTGCCTAACGAAAAGACTTTGCTTTTCTCCAAAACCATTTTTACTGTGATTTTCTCTGTCCATTGCATACGAATTCCACACCTCTTTGTCCGGATAGGAGTGGATAAAACCGGAAATATCCGGTTTTGTTTTGGATAACTCAATCCCAGATATTGCTACAGACACTGGGTTGGTTTTTTCGGGATATTATCAACAGACTTTATTGTTTTGAAAGTCTTTTATCGGGGAACATTTTATTTTGAGCTTGGATACAGTAATTGGTTCCACATGGAGACACCAGCTCTACACATTCGTAGTTTCTAGGGAGAAAGCCATAGGAACTGCTGCAAACAAACATGGTATTTCTGTTTGTGTAGATGACATTTTATGCACTTGCCTAATGAAAAGACTTTGCTTTTCTCCAAAACCATTTTATCTGTGATTTTCTCGATCCATTGCATACGAATTCCACACCTCTTTGTCCGGATATGAGTGGATAAAACCGGAAATATCCGGTTTTGTTTTGGCTAACTCAATCCCAGATATTGCTACAGGCTCTGGGTTAGATTTTTCGGGATATTATCAACAGACTTTATTGTTTTGAAAGTCTTTTATCGGGGAACATTTTATTTTGAGCTTGGATACAGTAATTGGTTCCACATGGAGACACCAGGTGTACATATTCGTATTTTCTAGGGATTAAGCCAGAGTAACTGCTGCAAACAAACATGGTATTTCTGTTTGTGTAGATGACGTTTTATGCACTTGCCCAATGAAAAGACTTTGCTTTTACCCAAAACCATTTTTGCTCTGATTTTCTCGGTCCATTGCATACGAATTCCACACCTCCTTTTCCAGAAATGACTGGATAAAACCGGAAATATCCGGTTTTGTTTTGGCTAACTCAATCCAAAATATTGTGAAAGATCCTGTGTTTGTGTTTTCTGCATATTATCGATGGACTTTATTGTTTTGAATGTTTTTATTAGAGAACATTTAATTTTGTACCATTGAAACACTAATTGGTTCTTCATGGGGACCCCAGCTCTATACATTCTTATTTTATAGGGAGAAAGCTAGAGGAAATGAGGAAGACAAACGTGATATTTCTGTTTGTATAGATGACATTTTATGCACTTGCCTAACGAAAAGACTTTGTTTTTCTCCAAAAC
This sequence comes from Lepus europaeus, assembly GCF_033115175.1. NCBI lineage: Eukaryota > Metazoa > Chordata > Mammalia > Lagomorpha > Leporidae > Lepus > Lepus europaeus. The sequence goes on along the minus strand of NW_026909417.1, from coordinate 562,807 downwards.
CATTTTTACTGTGATTTTCTCGGTCCATTGCATACGATTCCACACGAGTTTGTCCGGATATGACTGGATGAAACCGAAAATATCCGGTTTTGTTTTGGCTAACTAATCCCAGATATTGCTACAGCCTCTGGGTTTGTTCTTTCTGGATATTATCAACGGAATTTATTGTTTTGGATGTTTTTTTTATCATGGAACATTGCATTTTCAGCTTGGATACAGTAATTGGTTCCACATGGAGACACCAGCTCTACACATTCGTATTTTCTAGGGCGAAAGCTTGAGGAACTGCGACAAACAAACATGATATTTCTGTTTGTATAGATGACATTTTATGCACTTGCCTAACGAAAAGACTTTGCATTTCTCCAAAACGCATTTTTACTGTGATTTTCTCGGTCCACTGCATATGAATTGCACACCAGTTTGTCTGGATATGACTGGATGAAACCAGAAATATACGGTTTTGTTTTGGCTAACTCAATCCAAAATATTGTGAAAGCCTCTGTGTTTGTGTTTTCTGGATATTATCGATGGACTTCATTGTTTTGAATGTTTTTATTAGGGAACATTTCATTTTGTACCGTAGAAAACTAATTGGTTCCACATGGGGACACCAGCTCTACACATTCGTATTTTCTAGGGCGAAAGCCAGAGGAACTGCAAAAATCAAACATGATATTTCTGTTTGTGTAGATGACATTTTATGCACTTGCCTAACGAAAAGACTTTGCTTTTCTCCAAAACCATTTTTACTGTGATTTTCTCGGTCCATTGCATACGAATTCCACACCTCTTTGTCTGGATAGGAGTGGATAAAACCGGAAATATCCGGTTTTGTTTTGGCTAACTCAATCCCAGATATTGCTACAGCCTCTGGGTTTGTTGTTTCTGGATATTATCAACGGACTTTATTGTTTTGGATGTTTTTTTATCGGGGAACATTGTATTTTCAGCTTGGATACAGTAATTGGTTCCACATGGAGACACCAGCTCTACACATTCGTATTTTCTAGGGAGAAAGCCAGAGGAACTGCTGCAAACAAACATGATATTTCTGTTTGTGTAGATGACATTTTATGCACTTGCCTAACAAAAAGACTTTGCTTTTCTACAAAACCATTTTATCTTTGATTTTCTCGGTCCATTGCATACGAATTCCACACCACTTTATCCGGATATGAGTGGATAAAACCGGAAATATCCGGTTTTGTTTTGTCTAACTCAATCCCAGATATTGCTACAGCCTCTGGGTTTGTTCTTTCTGGATATTATCAACGGACTTTATTGTTTTGGATGTTTTTTTATCGGGGAACATTGTATTTTCAGCTTGGATACAGTAATTGGTTACACATGGAAACACCAGCTCTACACATTCGTATTTTCTAGGGCGAAAGCTTGAGGAACTGCGACAAACAAACATGATATTTCTGTTTGTATCGATGACATTTTATGCACTTGCCTAACGAAAAGACTTTGCATTTCTCTAAAACGCATTTTTACTGTGATTTTCTCGGTCCATTGCATGTGAATTCCACACCTGTTTATCCGGATATGAGTGGATAAAACCGGAAATATCCAGTTTTGTTTTGGCTAACTCAATCCCAGATATTGCTACAGACTCTGGGTTGGTTTTTTCGGGATATTATCAACCGACTTTATTGTTTTGAAAGTCTTTTATGGGGGAACATTTTATTTTGAGCTTGGATACAGTAATTGGTTCCACATGGAGACACCAGCTCTACACATTCGTATTTTCTAGGGAGAAAGCCATAGGAACTGCTGCAAACAAACATGATATTTCTGTTTGTGTAGATGATATTTTATGCACTTCACCAACGAAAAGACTTTGCTTTTACCAAAACCATTTTATCTGTGATTTTCTCGGTCCATTGCATACGAATTCCACAGCTCTTTGTCCGGATAGGAGTGGATAAAACCGGAAATATCCGGTTTTGTTTTGGCTAACTCAATCCCAGCTATTGCTACAGACCCTGGGTTGGATTTTTCGGGATATTATCAACAGACTTTATTGTTTTGAAAGTCTTTTATCGGGGAACATTTTATTTTGAGCTTGGATACAGTAATTGGTTCCACATGGAGACACCAGGTCTACACATTCGTATTTTCTAGGGAGAAAGCCAGAGGAACTGCTGCAAACAAACATGGTATTTCTGTTTGTATAGATGACATTTTAAGCACTTGCCTAATGAAAAGACTTTGCTTTTCCCCAAAACCATTTTTGCTCTGATTTTCTCGGTCCATTGCATACGAATTCCACACCTCCTTTTCCAGAAATGACTGGATAAAACCAGAAATATCCGGTTGTGTTTTGGCTAACTCAATCCAAAATATTCTGAAAGTTTCGGTGTTTGTGTTTTCCTGATATTATCGATGGACTTTATTGTTTTGAATGTTTTTATTAGAGAACATTTAATTTTGTACCATTGAAACACTAATTGGTTCATCATGGGGACACCAGCTCTATACATTCTTATTTTATAGGGAGAAAGCTAGAGGAAATGAGGAAGACAAACATGATATTTCTGTTTGTATAGATGACATTTTATGCACTTGTCTAACGAAAAGAATTTGCTTTTCTCAAAAACCATTTTTACTGTGATTTTCTCGATCCATTGCATACGATTCCACACGAGTTTGTCCGGATATGACTCGATGAAAACGGAAATATCCAGTTTTGTTTTGGCTAACTCAATCCCAGATATTGCTACAGCCTCTGGTTTTGTTCTTTCTGGATATTATCAACGAACTTTATTGTTTTGGATGTTTTTTTATCGGGGAACATTGTATTTTCAGCTTGGATACATAATAGGTTCCACATGGAAACACCAGCTCTACACATTCGTATTTTCTAGGGCGAAAGCCAGAGGAACTGCTGCAAACAAACATGATATTTCTGTTTGTGTAGATGACATTTTATGCACTTGACTAACAAAAAGACTTTGCTTTTCTCCAAAATCATTTTATCTGTGATTTTCTCGGTCCATTGCATACGAATTCCACACCTCTTTATCCGGATATGAGTGGATAAAACCGGAAATATCTGGTTTTGTTTTGGATAACTCAATCCCAGATATTGCTACAGACTCTGGGTTGGTTTTGTCGGGATTTTATCAACAGACTTTATTGTTTTCAAAGTCTTTTATCAGGGAACATTTTATTTTGAGCTTGGATACAGTAATTGGTTCCACATGGAGACACCAGCTCTACACATTCGTATTTTCTAGGGAGAAAGCCAGAGGAACTCCTGCAAACAAACATGGTATTTCTGTTTGTGTAGATGACATTTTATGCACTTGCCTAATGAAAAGACTTTGCTTTTCCCCAAAACCATTTTTGCTCTGATTTTCTCGGTCCATTGCATACGAATTCCAGACCACCTTTTCCAGAAATGACTGGATAAAACCAGAAATATCCGGTTGTGTTTTGGCTAACTCAATCCAAAATATTCTGAAAGATCCTGTGTTTGTGTTTTCTGGATATTATCGATGGACTTTATTGTTTTGAATGTTTTTATCAGGGAACATTTAATTTTTTACCATTGAAACACTAATTGGTTCATCATGGGGACACCAGCTCTACACATTCGTATTTTCTAGGGCGAAAGCTAGAGAAACTGCGGCAAACAAACATGATATTTCTGTTTGTATAGATGACATTTTAAGCACTTGCCTAACGAAAAGACTTTGCATTTCTCGAAAACGCATTTTTACTGCGATTTTCTCCATCCATTCCATATGAATTCCACACCAGTTTGTCCGGATATGACTGGATGAAACCAGAAATATCCAGTTTTGTTTTGGCTACCTAACTCCAAAATATTGTGAAAGCCTCTGTGTTTGTGTTTTCTGGATATTATCCATGGACTTCATTGTTTTGAATGTTTTTATTAGGGAACATTTCATTTTGTACCGTAGAAACACTAATTGGTTCCACATGGGGACACCAGCTCTACACATTCGTATTTTCTAGGGCGAAAGCCAGAGGAACTGCTGCAATCAAACATGATATTTCTGTTTGTGTAGATGACATTTTATGCACTTGCCTAACGAAAAGACTTTGCTTTTCTCCAAATCCGTTTTTACTGTGATATTCTCGGTCCATTGCATACGAATTCCACACCTCTTTGAATGGATATGAGTGGATAAAACCGGAAATATCCGGTTTTGTTTTGGCTAACTCAATCCCAGATATTGCTACAGACTCTGGGTTGGTTTTTTCGGGATATTATCAACCGACTTTATTGTTTTGAAAGTCTTTTATCGGGGAACATTTTATTTTGAGCTTGGATACAGTAATTGGTTCCACATGGAGACACCAGCTCTACACATTCGTATTTTCTAGGGAGAAAGCCAGAGGAACTGCTGCAAACAAACATGATATTTCTGTTTGTGTAGATGATATTTTATGCACTTCACCAACGAAAAGACTTTGCTTTTACCAAAACCATTTTATCTATGATTTTCTCGGTCCATTGCATACGAATTCCACAGCTCTTTGTCCGGATAGGAGTGGATAAAACCGGAAATATCCGGTTTTGTTTTGGCTAACTCAATCCCAGCTATTGCTACAGACCCTGGGTTGGATTTTTCGGGATATTATCAACAGACTTTATGGTTTTGAAAGTCTTTTATCGGGGAACATTTTATTTTGAGCTTGGATACAGTAATTGGTTCCACATGGAGACACCAGGTCTACACATTCGTATTTTCTAGGGAGAAAGCCAGAGGAACTGCTGCAAACAAACATGGTATTTCTGTTTGTATAGATGACAAATTAGCACTTGCCTAATGAAAAGATTTTGCTTTACCCAGAGGCAGTTTTCCTCTGATTTTCTCGGTCCATTGCATACGAATTCCACACCACCTTTTCCAGTAATGACTGGATAAAACCAGAAATATCCGGTTGTGTTTTGGCTAACTGAATCCAAAATATTGTGAAAGATCCTGTGTTTGTGTTTTCTGGATATTATTGATGGGCTTCATTGTTTTGAATGTTTTTATCAGGGAACATTTAATTTTGTACCATTGAAACACTAATTGGTTCATCATGGGGACACCAGCTCTATACATTCGTGTTTTATAGGGAGAAAGCTAGAGGAAATGAGGAAGACAAACATGATATTTCTGTTTGTATAGATGACATTATATGCACTTGCCTAACGAAAAGACTTTGCTTTTCTCCAAAACCATTTTTACTGTGATTTTCTCGGTCCATTGCATATGAATTCCACACGTCTTTCTCCGGAGAGGAGTGGATAAAACCGGAAATATCCAGTTTTGTTTTGGCTAACTCAATCCCAGATATTGCTACAGCCTCTGGGTTTGTTGTTTCTGGATATTATCAACGGACTTTATTGTTTTGGATGTTTTTTTATCGGGGAACATTGTATTTTGAGCTTGGATACATAATTGGTTCCACATGGAGACACCAGCTCTACACATTCGTATTTTCTAGGGCGAAAGCCAGAGGAACTGCTGCAAACAAACATGATATTTCTGTTTGTGTAGATGACATTTTATGCACTTGCCTAACGAAAAGACTTTGCTTTTCTCCAAAACCATTTTATCTGTGATTTACTCGGTCCATTGCATACGAATTCCACACCTGTTTATCCGGATATGAGTGGATAAAACCGGAAATATCCGGTTTTGTTTTGGCTAACTCAATCCCAGATATTGCTGCAGACTCTGGAATGGTTTTTTCGGGATATTATCAACAGGCTTTATTGTTTTGAAAGTCTTTTATCGGGGAACATTTTATTTTGAGCTTGGATACAGTAATTGGTTCCACATGGAGACACCAGGTCTACACATTCGTATTTTCTAGGGAGAAAGCCAGAGGAACTGCTGCAAACAAACATGATATTTCTGTTTGTGTAGATGACATTTTATGCACTTGCCTAACGAAAAGACTTTGCTTTTCCCCAAAACCATTTTTACTGTGATTTTCTCGGTCCATTGTATACGAATTCCACACCACCTCTTCCAGAAATGACTGGATAAAACCAGAAATATCCGGTTGTGTTTTGGCTACCTCAATCCAAAATATTGTGAACGTTTCTGTGTTTGTGTTTTCTGGATATTATCGATGGACTTTATTATTTTGTATGTTTTTATCAGGGAACATTTAATTTTGTACCATTGAAACACTAATTGGTTCATCATGGGGACACCAGCTCTATACATTCTTATTTTATAGGGAGAAAGGTAGAGGAAATGAGGAAGACAAACATGATATTTCTATTTGTATAGATGACATTTTATGCACTTGCCTAACGAAAAGAATTTGCTTTTCTCAAAAACCATTTTTACTGTGATTTTCTCGATCCATTGCATACGATTCCACACAAGTTTGTCCGGATATGACTCGATGAAACCGGAAATATCCAGTTTTGTTTGGCTAACTCAATCCCAGATATTGCTACAGCCTCTGGGTTTGTTCTTTCTGGATATTATCAACGGACTTTATTGTTTTGGATGTTTTTTTTTATCGGGGAACATTGTATTTTCAGCTTGGATACATAATTGGTTCCACATGGAAACACCAGCTCTACACATTCGTATTTTCTAGGGCGAAAGCCAGAGGAACTGCTGCAAACAAACATGATATTTCTGTTTGTGTAGATGGCATTTTCTGCACTTGCCTAACGAAAAGACTTTGCTTTTCTCCAAAACCATTTTTACAGTGATTTTCTCGGTCCATTGCATACGAATTCCACAGCTCTTTGTCCGGATAGGAGTGGATAAAACCGGAAATATCCGGTTTTGTTTTGGCTAACTGAATCCCAGATATTGCTACAGACTCTGGGTTGGTTTTTTCGGGATATTATCAACAGGCTTTATTGTTTTGAAAGTCTTTTCTCGGGGAACATTTTATTTTGAGCTTGGATACAGTAATTGGTTCCACATGGAGACACCAGCTCTACACATTCGTATTTTCTAGGGAGAAAGCCAGAGGAACTGCTGCAAACAAACATGGTATTTCTGTTTGTGTAGATGACATTTTATGCACTTGCCTAATGAAAAGACTGCTTTTCCCCAAAACCATTTTTGCTCTGATTTTCTCGGTCCATTGCATACGAATTCCAGACCACCTTTTCCAGAAATGACTGGATAAAACCAGAAATATCCGGTTGTGTTTTGGCTAACTCAATCCAAAATATTCTGAAAGCTTCTGTGTTTGTGTTTTCTGGATATTATCAATGGACTTCATTGTTTTGAATGTTTGTGTCAGGGAACATTTAATTTTGTACAATTGAAACACTAATTGGTTCATCATGGGGACAAAAGCTCTACACATTCGTATTTTCTAGGGAGAAAGCTAGAGGAACTGCGGCAAGCAAACATGATATTTCTGTTTGTATAGATGACATTTTAAGCACTTGCCTAACGAAAAGACTTTGCTTTTCTCCAAAACGCATTTTTACTGTGATTTTCTCGGTCCATTGCATATGAATTCCACACCAGTTTGTCCGGATATGACTGGATGAAACCAGAAATATCCGGTTGTGTTTTGGCTACCTCAATCCAATATATTGTGAAAGCCTCTGGGTTTGTGTTTTCTGGATATTATCGATGGACTTTATTGTTTTGAATGTTTTTATTAGGGAACATTTAATTTTGTACCATTGAAACACTAATTGGTTCCACATGGGGACACCAGCTCTACACATTCGTATTTTCTAGGGCGAAAGCCAGAGGAACTGCTGCAATCAAACATGATATTTCTGTTTGTGTAGATGACATTTTAAGCACTTGCCTAACGAAAAGACTTTGCATTTCTCCAAAACGCATTTTTACTGTGATTTTCTCGGTCCATTGCATACGAATTCCACACCTCTTTGTCCGGATAGGAGTGGATAAAACCGGAAATATCCAGTTTTGTTTTGGCTAACTCAATCCCAGATATTGCTACAGACTCTGGGTTGGTTTTTTCGGGATATTATCAACCGACTTTATTGTTTTGAAAGTCTTTTCTCGGGGAACATTTTATTTTGAGCTTGGATACAGTAATTGGTTCCACATGGAGACACCAGCTCTACACATTCGTATTTTCTAGGGAGAAAGCCATAGGAACTGCTGCAAACAAACATGATATTTCTGTTTGTGTAGATGATATTTTATGCACTTCACCAACGAAAAGACTTTGCTTTTACCAAAACCATTTTATCTGTGATTTTCTCGGTCCATTGCATACGAATTCCACAGCTCTTTGTCCGGATAGGAGTGGATAAAACCGGAAATATCCGGTTTTGTTTTGGCTAACTCAATCCCAGCTATTGCTACAGACCCTGGGTTGGATTTTTCGGGATATTATCAACAGAATTTATGGTTTTGAAAGTCTTTTATCGGGGAACATTTTATTTTGAGCTTGGATACAGTAATTGGTTCCACATGGAGACACCAGGTCTACACATTTGTATTTTCTAGGTAGAAAGCCAGAGGAACTGCTGCAAACAAACATGGTATTTCTGTTTGCATAGATGACATTTTAAGCACTTGCCTAATGAAAAGATTTTGCTTTTCCCCAGAGGCAGTTTTGCTCTGATTTTCTCGGTCCATTGCATACGAATTCCACACCACCTTTTCCAGAAATGACTGGATAAAACCAGAAATATCCGGTTGTGTTTTGGCTAACTCAATCCAAAATATTGTGAAAGATCCTGTGTTTGTGTTTTCTGGATATTATTGATGGGCTTCATTGTTTTGAATGTTTTTATCAGGGAACATTTAATTTTGTACCATTGAAACACTAATTGGTTCATCATGGGGACACCAGCTCTATACATTCGTGTTTTATAGGGAGAAAGCTAGAGGAAATGAGGAAGACAAACATGATATTTCTGTTTGTATAGATGACATTATATGCACTTGCCTAACGAAAAGAATTTGCTTTTCTCAAAAACCATTTTTACTGTGATTTTCTCGATCCATTGCATACGATTCCACACAAGTTTGTCCGGATATGACTCGATGAAACCGGAAATATCCAGTTTTGTTTTGGCTAACTCAATCCCAGATATTGCTACAGCCTCTGGGTTTGTTCTTTCTGGATATTATCAACGGACTTTATTGTTTTGGATGTTTTTTTTATCGGGGAACATTGTATTTTCAGCTTGGATACATAATTGGTTCCACATGGAAACACCAGCTCTACACATTCGTATTTTCTAGGGCGAAAGCCAGAGGAACTGCTGCAAACAAACATGATATTTCTGTTTGTGTAGATGGCATTTTATGCACTTGCCTAACGAAAAGACTTTGCTTTTCTCCAAAACCATTTTTACAGTGATTTTCTCGGTCCATTGCATACGAATTCCACACCTCTTTGTCCGGATAGGAGTGGATAAAACCGGAAATATCCAGTTTTGTTTTGGCTAACTCAATCCCAGATATTGCTACAGACTCTGGGTTGGTTTTTTCGGGATATTATCAACAGACTTTATTGTTTTGAAAGTCTTTTCTCGGGGAACATTTTATTTTGAGCTTGGATACAGTAATTGGTTCCACATGGAGACACCAGCTCTACACATTCGTATTTTCTAGGGAGAAAGCCAGAGGAACTGCTGCAAACAAACATGGTATTTCTGTTTGTGTAGATGACATTTTATGCACTTGCCTAATGAAAAGACTGCTTTTCCCCAAAACCATTTTTGCTCTGATTTTCTCGGTCCATTGCATACGAATTCCAGACCACCTTTTCCAGAAATGACTGGATAAAACCAGAAATATCCGGTTGTGTTTTGGCTAACTCAATCCAAAATATTCTGAAAGCTTCTGTGTTTGTGTTTTCTGGATATTATCAATGGACTTCATTGTTTTGAATGTTTGTGTCAGGGAACATTTAATTTTGTACAATTGAAACACTAATTGGTTCATCATGGGGACAAAAGCTCTACACATTCGTATTTTCTTGGGCGAAAGCTAGAGGAACTGCGGCAAGCAAACATGATATTTCTGTTTGTATAGATGACATTTTAAGCACTTGCCTAACGAAAAGACTTTGCTTTTCTCCAAAACGCATTTTTACTGTGATTTTCTCGGTCCATTGCATATGAATTCCACACCAGTTGGTCCGCATATGACTGGATGAAACCGGAAATATCCAGTTGTGTTTTGGCTACCTCAATCCAAAATATTGTGAAAGCCTCTGTGTTTGTGTTTTCTGGATATTATCGATGGACTTTATTGTTTTGAATGTTTTTATCAGGGAACATTGAATTTTGTACCATTGAAACACTAATTGGTTCCACATGGGGACAGGAGCTCTACACATTCGTATTTTCTAGGGCGAAATCTAGAGGAACTGCGGCAAACAAACATGATATTTCTGTTTGTATAGATGACATTTTAAGCACTTGCCCAATGAAAAGACTTTGCATTTCCCCAAAACGCATTTTTACTGTGATTTTCTCGGTCCATTGCATATGAATTCCACACCAGTTTGTCCGGATATGACTGGATGAAACCAGAAATATCCGGTTGTGTTTTGGCTAACTCAATCCAAAATATTGTGAAAGCCTCTGGGTTTGTGTTTTCTGGATATTATCGATGGACTTTATTGTTTTGAATGTTTTTATTAGGGAATATTTAATTTTGTACCATTGAAACACTAATTGGTTCCACATGGGGACACCAGCTCTACACATTCGTATTTTCTAGGGCGAAAGCTAGAGGAACTGCGGGAAACAAACATGATATTTCTGTTTGTATAGATGACATTTTAAGCAGTTGCCTAACGAAAAGACTTTGCATTTCTCCAAAACGCATTTTTACTGTGATTTTCTCGGTCCATTGCATATGAATTCCACACCAGTTTGTCCGGATATGACTGGATGAAACCAGAAATATCCGGTTGTGTTTTGGCTACCTCAATCCAAAATATTGTGAAAGCCTCTGTGTTTGTGTTTTCTGGATATTATCGATGGAGTTTATTGTTTTGAATGTTTTTATTAGGGAACATTTCACTTTATACCGTAGAAACACTAATTGGTTCCACATGGGGACACCAGCTCTACACATTCGTATTTTCTAGGGCGAAAGCCAGAGGAACTGCTGCAATCAAACATGATATTTCTGTTTGTGTAGATGACATTTTATGCACTTGCCTAACGAAAAGACTTTGCTTTTCTCCAAAACCATTTTTACTGTGATTTTCTCGGTCCATTGCATACGAATTCCACACCTCTTTGTCCGGATAGGAGTGGATAAAACCGGAAATATCCAGTTTTGTTTTGGCTAACTCAATCCCAGATATTGCTACAGCCTCTGGGTTTGTTCTTTCTGGATATTATCAACGGACTTTATTGTTTTGGATGTTTTTTTATCGGGGAACATTGTATTTTCAGCTTGGATACATAATTGGTTCCACATGGAGACACCAGCTCTACACATTCGTATTTTCTAGGGCGAAAGCCAGAGGAAATGCTGCAAACAAACATGATATTTCTGTTTGTGTAGATGACATTTTATGCACTTCACCAACGAAAAGACTTTGCTTTTCTCCAAAACCATTTTATCTGTGATTTTCTCGGTCCATTGCATACGAATTCCACAGCTCTTTGTCCGGATAGGAGTGGATAAAACCGGAAATATCCGGTTTTGTTTTGTCTAACTCAATCCCAGCTATTGCTACAGACCCTGGGTTGGATTTTTCGGGATATTATCAACAGACTTTATTGTTTTGAAAGTCTTTTATCGGGGAACATTTTATTTTGAGCTTGGATACAGTAATTGGTTGCAAATGGAGACACCAGGTCTACACATTCGTATTTTCTAGGGAGAAAGCCAGAGGAACTGCTGCAAACAAACATGGTATTTCTGTTTGTGTAGATGACATTTTATGCACTTGCCTAATGAAAAGACTTTGCTTTTCCCCAAAAGCAGTTTTGCTCCGATTTTCTCGGTCCATTGCATACGAATTCCACACCACCTTTTCCCGAAATGACTGGATAAAACCAGAAATATCCGGTTGTGTTTTGGCTAACTCAATCCAAAATATTGTGAAAGATCCTGTGTTTGTGTTTTCTGGATATTATCGATGGACTTTATTGTTTTGAATGTATTTATCAGGGAACATTTAATTTTGTACCATTGAAACACTAATTGGTTCATCATGGGGACACCAGCTCTATACATTCGTGTTTTATAGGGAGAAAGCTAGAGGAAATGAGGAAGACAAACATGATATTTCTGTTTGTATAGATGACATTTTAAGCTCTCCTAACAAAAACACTTTGCATTTCTCCAAAACGCATTTTTACTGTGATTTTCTCGGTCCATTGCATACGAATTCCACACCTCTTTCTCCGGAGAGGAGTGGATAAAACCAGAAATATCCAGTTTTGTTTTGGCTAACTCAATCCCAGATATTGCTACAGCCTCTGGGTTTGTTCTTTCTGGATATTATCAACGGACTTTATTGTTTTGGATGTTTTTTTATCGGGGAACATTGTATTTTCAGCTTGGATACATAATTGGTTCCACATGGAGACACCAGCTCTACACATTCGTATTTTCTAGGGCGAAAGCCAGAGGAACTGCTGCAAACAAACATGATATTTCTGTTTGTGTAGATGACATTTTATGCACTTGCCTAACGAAAAGACTTTGCTTTTCCCCAAAACCATTTTTACTGTGATTTTCTCGGTCCATTGTATACGAATTCCACACCACCTCTTCCAGAAATGACTGGATAAAACCAGAAATATCCGGTTGTGTTTTGGCTAACTCAATCCAAAATATTGTGAAAGTTTCTGTGCTTGTGTTTTCTGGATATTATCAATGGACTTTATTGTTTTGTATGTTTTTATCAGGGAACATTTAATTTTGTACCATTGAAACACTAATTGGTTCATCATGGGGACACCAGCTCTATACATTCTTATTTTATAGGGAGAAAGCTAGAGGAAATGAGGAAGACAAACATGATATTTCTGTTTGTATAGATGACATTTTATGCACTTGCCTAACGAAAAGAATTTGCTTTTCTCAAAAACCATTTTTACTGTGATTTTCTCGATCCATTGCATACGATTCCACACGAGTTTGTCCGGATATGACTCGATGAAACCGGAAATATCCAGTTTTGTTTTGGCTAACTCAATCCCAGATATTGCTACAGCCTCTGGGTTTGTTCTTTCTGGATATTATCAACGGACTTTATTGTTTTGGATGTTTTTTTATCGGGGAACATTGTATTTTCAGCTTGGATACATAATTGGTTCCACATGGAAACACCAGCTCTACACATTCGTATTTTCTAGGGCGAAAGCCAGAGGAACTGCTGCAAACAAACATGATATTTCTGTTTGTGTAGATGGCATTTTATGCACTTGCCTAACGAAAAGACTTTGCTTTTCTCCAAAACCATTTTTACTGTGATTTTCTCGGTCCATTGCATACGAATTCCACACCTCTTTGTCCGGATAGGAGTGGATAAAACCGGAAATATCCAGTTTTGTTTTGGCTAACTCAATCGCAGATATTGCTACAGACTCTGGGTTGGTTTTTTCGGGATATTATCAACCGACTTTATTGTTTTGAAAGTCTTTTCTCGGGGAACATTTTATTTTGAGCTTGGATACAGTAATTGTTTCCACATGGAGACACCAGCTCTACACATTCGTATTTTCTAGGGCGAAAGCCAGAGGAACTGCTGCAAACAAACATGATATTTCTGTTCGTGTAGATGACATTTTATGCACTTCACCAATGAAAAGACTTTGCTTTTCTCCAAAACCATTTTATCTGTGATTTTCTCGGTCCATTGCATACGAATTCCACACCTCTTTGTCCGGATAGGAGTGGATAAAACCGGAAATATCCGGTTTTGTTTTGGCTAACTCAATCCCAGCTATTGCTACAGACCCTGGGTTGGATTTTTCGGGATATTATCAACAGACTTTATTGTTTTGAAAGTCTTTTATCGGGGAACATTTTATTTTGAGCTTGGATACAGTAATTGGTTCCACATGGAGACACCAGGTCTACACATTCGTATTTTCTAGGGAGAAAGCCAGAGGAACTGCTGCAAACAAACATGATATTTCTGTTTGTGTAGATGACATTTTATGCACTTGCCTAATGAAAAGACTTTGCTTTTCCCCAAAAGCAGTTTTGCTCCGATTTTCTCGGTCCATTGCATACGAATTACACACCACCTTTTCCCGAAATGACTGGATAAAACCAGAAATATCCGGTTGTGTTTTGGCTAACTCAATCCAAAATATTGTGAAAGATCCTGTGTTTGTGTTTTCTGGATATTATCGATGGACTTTATTGTTTTGAATGTATTTATCAGGGAACATTTAATTTTGTACCATTGAAACACTAATTGGTTCATCATGGGGACACCAGCTCTATACATTCGTGTTTTATAGGGAGAAAGCTAGAGGAAATGAGGAAGACAAACATGATATTTCTGTTTGTATAGATGACATTTTAAGCACTTGCCTAACAAAAACACTTTGCATTTCTCCAAAACGCATTTTTACTGTGATTTTCTCGGTCCATTGCATACGAATTCCAGACCACCTTTTCCAGAAATGACTGGATAAAACCAGAAATATCCGGTTGTGTTTTGGCTAACTCAATCCAAAATATTCTGAAAGCTTCTGTGTTTGTGTTTTTTGGATATTATCGATGGACTTTATTGTTTTGAATGTTGATGTCAGGGAACATTTAATTTTGTACCATGGAAACACTAATTGGTTCATCATGGGGACACCAGCTCTACACATTCGTATTTTCTAGGGCGAAAGCTAGAGGAACTGCGGCAAACAAACATGATATTTCTGTTTGTATAGATGACATTTTAAGCACTTGCCTAATGAAAAGACTTTGCATTTCCCCAAAACGCATTTTTACTGTGATTTTCTCGGTCCATTGCATATGAATTCCACACCAGTTTGTCCGGATATGACTGGATGAAACCAGAAATATCCGGTTGTGTTTTGGCTACCTCAATCCAAAATATTGTGAAAGCCTCTGTGTTTGTGTTTTCTGGATATTATCGATGGACTTTATTGTTTTGAATGTTTTTATTAGGGAACATTTCATTTTATACCGTAGAAACACTAATTGGTTCCACATGGGGACACCAGCTCTACACATTCGTATTTTCTAGGGCGAAAGCCAGAGGAACTGCTGCAATCAAACATGATATTTCTGTTTGTGTAGATGACATTTTATGCACTTGCCTAACGAAAAGACTTTGCTTTTCTCCAAAACCATTTTTACTGTGATTTTCTCGGTCCATTGCATACGAATTCCACACCTCTTTGTCCGGATAGGAGTGGATAAAACCGGAAATATCCAGTTTTGTTTTGGCTAACTCAATCCCAGATATTGCTACAGACTCTGGGTTGGTTTTTTCGGGATATTATCAACCGACTTTATTGTTTGAAAGTCTTTTATCGGGGAACATTTTATTTTGAGCTTGGATACAGTAATTGGTTCCACATGGAGACACCAGCTCTACACATTCGTATTTTCTAGGGAGAAAGCCATAGGAACTGCTGCAAACAAACATGATATTTCTGTTTGTGTAGATGATATTTTATGCTCTTCACTTACGAAAAGACTTTGCTTTTCTCCAAAACCATTTTATCTGTGATTTTCTCGGTCCATTGCATACGAATTCCACACCTCTTTGTCCGGATAGGAGTGGATAAAACCGGAAATATCCGGTTTTGTTTTGGCTAACTCAATCCCAGCTATTGCTACAGACTCTGGGTTGGATTTTTCGGGATATTATCAACAGACTTTATTGTTTTGAAAGTCTTTTATCGGGGAACATTTTATTTTGAGCTTGGATACAGTAATTGGTTCCACATGGAGACACCAGGTCTACACATTCATATTTTCTAGGGAGAAAGCCAGAGGAACTCCTGCAAACAAACATGGTATTTCTGTTTGTGTAGATGACATTTTATGCACTTGCCTAATGAAAAGACTTTGCTTTTCCCCAAACCTTTTTGCTCTGATTTTCTCGGTCCATTGCATACGAATTCCAGACCACCTTTTCCAGAAATGACTGGATAAAACCAGAAATATCCGGTTGTGTTTTGGCTACCTCAATCCAAAATATTGTGAAAGCCTCTGTGTTTGTGTTTTCTGGATATTATCGATGGACTTTATTGTTTTGAATGTTTTTATTAGGGAACATTTCATTTTATACCGTAGAAACACTAATTGGTTCCACATGGGGACACCAGCTCTACACATTCGTATTTTCTAGGGCGAAAGCCAGAGGAACTGCTGCAAACAAACATGATATTTCTGTTTGTGTAGATGACATTTTATGCACTTGCCTAACGAAAAGACTTTGCTTTTCTCCAAAACCATTTTTACTGTGATTTTCTCAGTCCATTGCATATGAATTCCACACCTCTTTGTCCGGATAGGAGTGGATAAAACCGGAAATATCCAGTTTTGTTTTGGCTAACTCAATCCCAGATATTGCTACAGACTCTGGGTTGGTTTTTTCGGGATATTATCAACCGACTTTATTGTTTGAAAGTCTTTTATCGGGGAACATTTTATTTTGAGCTTGGATACAGTAATTGGTTCCACATGGAGACACCAGCTCTACACATTCGTATTTTCTAGGGAGAAAGCCATAGGAACTGCTGCAAACAAACATGATATTTCTGTTTGTGTAGATGATATTTTATGCTCTTCACTTACGAAAAGACTTTGCTTTTCTCCAAAACCATTTTATCTGTGATTTTCTCGGTCCATTGCATACGAATTCCACACCTCTTTGTCCAGATAGGAGTGGATAAAACCGGAAATATCCGGTTTTGTTTTGGCTAACTCAATCCCAGCTATTGCTACAGACTCTGGGTTGGTTTTTTCGGGATATTATCAACAGGCTTTATTGTTTTGAAAGTCTTTTCTCGGGGAACATTTTATTTTGAGCTTGGATACAGTAATTGGTTCCACATGGAGACACCAGGTCTACACATTCGTATTTTCTAGGGAGAAAGCCAGAGGAACTGCTTCAAATAACATGATATTTCTGTTTGTGTAGATGACATTTTATGCACTTGCCTAACAAAAAGACTTTGCTTTTCTCCAAAACCATTTTTACTGTGATTTTCTCGGTCCATTGCATACGAATTCCACACCTCTTTATCCGGATATGAGTGGATAAAACCGGAAATATCCGGTTTTGTTTTGGATAACTCAATCCCAGATATAGCTACAGACTCTGGGTTGGTTTTTTCGGGATATTATCAACAGACTTTATTGTTTTGAAAGGCTTTTATCGGGGAACATTTTATTTTGAGCTTGGATACAGTAATTGGTTCCACATGGAGACACCAGCTCTACACATTCATATTTTCTAGGGAGAAAGCCAGAGGAACTGCTGCAAACAAACATGGTATTTCTGTTTGTGTAGATGACATTTTATGCACTTGCCTAATGAAAAGACTGCTTTTCCCCAAAACCATTTTTGCTCTGATTTTCTCGGTCCATTGCATACGAATTCCAGACCACCTTTTCCAGAAATGACTGGATAAAACCAGAAATATCCGGTTGTGTTTTGGCTAACTCAATCCAAAATATTCTGAAAGCTTCTGTGTTTGTGTTTTCTGGATATTATCGATGGACTTTATTGTTTTGAATGTTGATGTCAGGGAACATTTAATTTTGTACCATGGAAACACTAATTGGTTCATCATGGGGACACCAGCTCTACACATTCGTATTTTCTAGGGCGAAAGCTAGAGGAACTGCGGCAAACAAACATGATATTTCTGTTTGTATAGATGACATTTTAAGCACTTGCCTAATGAAAAGACTTTGCATTTCCCCAAAACGCATTTTTACTGTGATTTTCTCGGTCCATTGCATATGAATTCCACACCAGTTTGTCCGGATATGACTGGATGAAACCAGA
Source organism: Lepus europaeus (assembly GCF_033115175.1). Taxonomy (NCBI): domain Eukaryota; kingdom Metazoa; phylum Chordata; class Mammalia; order Lagomorpha; family Leporidae; genus Lepus; species Lepus europaeus. Next base: position 544,879 of record NW_026909417.1, on the reverse strand, counting down.
AATATCCGGTTGTGTTTTGGCTACCTCAATCCAAAATATTGTGAAAGCCTCTGTGTTTGTGTTTTCTGGATATTATCGATGGACTTTATTGTTTTGAATGTTTTTATTAGGGAACATTTCATTTTATACCGTAGAAACACTAATTGGTTCCACATGGGGACACCAGCTCTACACATTCGTATTTTCTAGGGCGAAAGCTAGAGGAACTGCGGCAAACAAAAATGATATTTCTGTTTGTATAGATGACATTTTAAGCAGTTGCCTAACGAAAAGACTTTGCATTTCTCCAAAACGCATTTTTACTGTGATTTTCTCGGTCCATTGCATATGAATTCCACACCAGTTTGTCCGGATATGACTGGATGAAACCAGAAATATCCGGTTGTGTTTTGGCTACCTCAATCCAAAATATTGTGAAAGCCTCTGTGTTTGTGTTTTCTGGATATTATCGATGGACTTTATTGTTTTGAATGTTTTTATTAGGGAACATTTCATTTTATACCGTAGAAACACTAATTGGTTCCACATGGGGACACCAGCTCTACACATTCGTATTTTCTAGGGCGAAAGCTAGAGGAACTGCGGCAAACAAAAATGATATTTCTGTTTGTATAGATGACATTTTAAGCAGTTGCCTAACGAAAAGACTTTGCATTTCTCCAAAACGCATTTTTACTGTGATTTTCTCGGTCCATTGCATATGAATTCCACACCAGTTTGTCCGGATATGACTGGATGAAACCAGAAATATCCGGTTGTGTTTTGGCTACCTCAATCCAAAATATTGTGAAAGCCTCTGTGTTTGTGTTTTCTGGATATTATCGATGGACTTTATTGTTTTGAATGTTTTTATTAGGGAACATTTCATTTTATACCGTAGAAACACTAATTGGTTCCACATGGGGACACCAGCTCTACACATTCGTATTTTCTAGGGCGAAAGCCAGAGGAACTGCTGCAATCAAACATGATATTTCTGTTTGTGTAGATGACATTTTATGCACTTGCCTAACGAAAAGACTTTGCTTTTCTCCAAAACCATTTTATCTGTGATTTACTCGGTCCATTGCATACGAATTCCACACCTCTTTATCCGGATATGAGTGGATAAAACCGGAAATATCCGGTTTTGTTTTGGATAACTCAATCCCAGATATTGCTACAGACTCTGGGATGGTTTTTTCGGGATATTATCAACAGAATTTATTGTTTTGAAAGTCTTTTATCGGGGAACATTTTATTTTGAGCTTGGATACAGTAATTGGTTCCACATGGAGACACCAGCTCTACACATTCGTATTTTCTAGGGAGAAAGCCAGAGGAACTGCTGCAAACAAACATGATATTTCTGTTTGTGTAGATGACATTTTATGCACTTGCCTAACGAAAAGACTTTGCTTTTCCCCAAAACCATTTTTACTGTGATTTTCTCGGTCCATTGTATACGAATTCCACACCACCTCTTCCAGAAATGACTGGATTAAACCAGAAATATCCGGTTGTGTTTTGGCTACCTCAATCCAAAATATTGTGAAAGTTTCTGTGTTTGTGTTTTCTGGATATTATCGATGGACTTTATTGTTTTGTATGTTTTTATCAGGGAACATTTAATTTTGTACCATTGAAACACTAATTGGTTCATCATGGGGACACCAGCTCTATACATTCGTATTTTATAGGGAGAAAGCTAGAGGAAATGAGGAAGACAAACATGATATTTCTGTTTGTATAGATGACATTTTATGCACTTGCCTAACGGAAAGAATTTGCTTTTCTCAAATACCATTTTTACTGTGATTTTCTCGATCCATTGCATACGATTCCACACGAGTTTGTCCGAATATGACTAGATGAAACCGGAAATATCCAGTTTTGTTTTGGCTAACTCAATCCCAGATATTGCTACAGACTCTGGGTTTGTTCTTTCTGGATATTATCAACGGACTTTATTGTTTTGGATGTTTTTTTATCGGGGAACATTGTATTTTCAGCTTGGATACATAATTGGTTCCACATGGAAACACCAGCTCTACACATTCGTATTTTCTAGGGCGAAAGCCAGAGGAACTGCTGCAAACAAACATGATATTTCTGTTTGTGTAGATGACATTTTATGCACTTGCCTAACGAAAAAACTTTGCTTTTCTCCAAAACCATTTTTACTGTGATTTTCTCGGTCCATTGCATACGAATTCCACACCTCTTTGTCCGGATAGGAGTGGATAAAACCGGAAATATCCGGTTTTGTTTTGGCTAACTCAATCGCAGATATTGCTACAGACTCTGGGTTGGTTTTTTCGGGATATTATCAACAGGCTTTATTGTTTTGAAAGTCTTTTCTCGGGGAACATTTTATTTTGAGCTTGGATACAGTAATTGGTTACACATGGAGACACCAGCTCTACACATTCGTATTTTCTAGGGAGAAAGCCAGAGGAACTGCTTCAAATAACATGATATTTCTGTTTGTGTAGATGACATTTTATGCACTTGCCTAACAAAAAGACTTTGCTTTTCTCCAAAACCATTTTATCTGTGATTTTCTCGGTCCATTGCATACGAATTCCACACCTCTTTATCCGGATATGAGTGGATAATACCGGAAATATCCGGTTTTGTTTTGGATAACTCAATCCCAGATATAGCTACAGACTCTGGGTTGGTTTTTTCGGGATATTATCAACAGACTTTATTGTTTTGAAAGGCTTTTATCGGGGAACATTTTATTTTGAGCTTGGATACAGTAATTGGTTCCACATGGAGACACCAGCTCTACACATTCGTATTTTCTAGGGAGAAAGCCAGAGGAACTGCTGCAAACAAACATGGTATTTCTGTTTGTGTAGATGACATTTTATGCACTTGCCTAATGAAAAGACTGCTTTTCCCCAAAACCATTTTTGCTCTGATTTTCTCGGTCCATTGCATACGAATTCCAGACCACCTTTTCCAGAAATGACTGGATAAAACCAGAAATATCCGGTTGTGTTTTGGCTACCTCAATCCAAAATATTCTGAAAGCTTCTGTGTTTGTGTTTTCTGGATATTATCAATGGACTTTATTGTTTTGAATGTTGATGTCAGGGAGCATTTAATTTTGTACCATGGAAACACTAATTGGTTCATCATGGGGACACCAGCTCTACACATTCGTATTTTCTAGGGCGAAAGCTAGAGGAACTGCGGCAAACAAACATGATATTTCTGTTTGTATAGATGACATTTTAAGCACTTGCCTAATGTAAAGACTTTGCATTTCCCCAAAACGCATTTTTACTGTGATTTTCTCGGTCCATTGCATATGAATTCCACACCAGTTTGTCCGGATATGACTGGATGAAACCAGAAATATCCGGTTGTGTTTTGGCTACCTCAATCCAAAATATTGTGAAAGCCTCTGTGTTTGTGTTTTCTGGATATTATCGATGGACTTTATTGTTTTGAATGTTTTTATTAGGGAACATTTCATTTTATACCGTAGAAACACTAATTGGTTCCACATGGGGACACCAGCTCTACACATTCGTATTTTCTAGGGCGAAAGCTAGAGGAACTGCGGCAAACAAACATGATATTTCTGTTTGTATAGATGACATTTTAAGCAGTTGCCTAACGAAAAGACTTTGCATTTCTCCAAAACGCATTTTTACTGTGATTTACTCAGTCCATTGCATATGAATTCCACACCAGTTTGTCCGGATATGACTGGATGAAACCAGAAATATCCGGTTGTGTTTTGGCTACCTCAATCCAAAATATTGTGAAAGCCTCTGTGTTTGTGTTTTCTGGATATTATCGATGGACTTTATTGTTTTGAATGTTTTTATTAGGGAACATTTCATTTTATACCGTAGAAACACTAATTGGTTCCACATGGGGACACCAGCTCTACACATTCGTATTTTCTAGGGCGAAAGCCAGAGGAACTGCTGCAATCAAACATGATATTTCTGTTTGTGTAGATCACATTTTATGCACTTGCCTAACGAAAAGACTTTGCTTTTCTCCAAAACCATTTTATCTGTGATTTTCTCGGTCCATTGCATACGAATTCCACACCTCTTTGTCCAGATAGGAGTGGATAAAACCGGAAATATCCAGTTTTGTTTTGGCTAACTCAATCCCAGATATTGCTACAGACTCTGGATTGGTTTTTTCGGGATATTATCAACCGACTTTATTGTTTGAAAGTCTTTTATCGGGGAACATTTTATTTTGAGCTTGGATACAGTAATTGGTTCCACATGGAGACACCAGCTCTACACATTCGTATTTTCTAGGGAGAAAGCCATAGGAACTGCTGCAAACAAACATGATATTTCTGTTTGTGTAGATGATATTTTATGCTCTTCACTTACGAAAAGACTTTGCTTTTCTCCAAAACCATTTTATCTGTGATTTTCTCGGTCCATTGCATACGAATTCCACACCTCTTTGTCCGGATAGGAGTGGATAAAACCGGAAATATCCGGTTTTGTTTTGGCTAACTCAATCCCAGCTATTGCTACAGACTCTGGGTTGGATTTTTCGGGATATTATCAACAGACTTTATTGTTTTGAAAGTCTTTTATCGGGGAACATTTTATTTTGAGCTTGGATACAGTAATTGGTTCCACATGGAGACACCAGGTCTACACATTCATATTTTCTAGGGAGAAAGCCAGAGGAACTCCTGCAAACAAACATGGTATTTCTGTTTGTGTAGATGACATTTTATGCACTTGCCTAATGAAAAGACTTTGCTTTTCCCCAAAACCTTTTTGCTCTGATTTTCTCGGTCCATTGCATACGAATTCCAGACCACCTTTTCCAGAAATGACTGGATAAAACCAGAAATATCCGGTTGTGTTTTGGCTACCTCAATCCAAAATATTGTGAAAGCCTCTGTGTTTGTGTTTTCTGGATATTATCGATGGACTTTATTGTTTTGAATGTTTTTATTAGGGAACATTTCATTTTATACCGTAGAAACACTAATTGGTTCCACATGGGGACACCTGCTCTACACATTCGCATTTTCTAGGGCGAAAGCCAGAGGAACTGCTGCAAACAAACATGATATTTCTGTTTGTGTAGATGACATTTTATGCACTTGCCTAACGAAAAGACTTTGCTTTTCTCCAAAACCATTTTTACTGTGATTTTCTCAGTCCATTGCATATGAATTCCACACCTCTTTGTCCGGATAGGAGTGGATAAAACCGGAAATATCCAGTTTTGTTTTGGCTAACTCAATCCCAGATATTGCTACAGACTCTGGGTTGGTTTTTTCGGGATATTATCAACCGACTTTATTGTTTGAAAGTCTTTTCTCGGGGAACATTTTATTTTGAGCTTGGATACAGTAATTGGTTCCACATGGAGACACCAGCTCTACACATTCGTATTTTCTAGGGAGAAAGCCATAGGAACTGCTGCAAACAAACATGATATTTCTGTTTGTGTAGATGATATTTTATGCTCTTCACTTACGAAAAGACTTTGCTTTTCTCCAAAACCATTTTATCTGTGATTTTCTCGGTCCATTGCATACGAATTCCACACCTCTTTGTCAGGATAGGAGTGGATAAAACCGGAAATATCCGGTTTTGTTTTGGCTAACTCAATCCCAGCTATTGCTACAGACTCTGGGTTGGTTTTTTCGGGATATTATCAACAGGCTTTATTGTTTTGAAAGTCTTTTCTCGGGGAACATTTTATTTTGAGCTTGGATACAGTAATTGGTTCCACATGGAGACACCAGCTCTACACATTCGTATTTTCTAGGGAGAAAGCCAGAGGAACTGCTTCAAATAACATGATATTTCTGTTTGTGTAGATGACATTTTATGCACTTGCCTAACAAAAAGACTTTGCTTTTCTCCAAAACCATTTTTACTGTGATTTTCTCGGTCCATTGCATACGAATTCCACACCTCTTTATCCGGATATGAGTGGATAAAACCGGAAATATCCGGTTTTGTTTTGGATAACTCAATCCCAGATATAGCTACAGACTCTGGGTTGGTTTTTTCGGGATATTATCAACAGACTTTATTGTTTTGAAAGGCTTTTATCGGGGAACATTTTATTTTGAGCTTGGATACAGTAATTGGTTCCACATGGAGACACCAGCTCTACACATTCATATTTTCTAGGGAGAAAGCCAGAGGAACTGCTGCAAACAAACATGGTATTTCTGTTTGTGTAGATGACATTTTATGCACTTGCCTAATGAAAAGACTGCTTTTCCCCAAAACCATTTTTGCTCTGATTTTCTCGGTCCATTGCATACGAATTCCAGACCACCTTTTCCAGAAATGACTGGATAAAACCAGAAATATCCGGTTTTGTTTTGGCTAACTCAATCCAAAATATTCTGAAAGCTTCTGTGTTTGTGTTTTCTGGATATTATCGATGGACTTTATTGTTTTGAATGTTGATGTCAGGGAACATTTAATTTTGTACCATGGAAACACTAATTGGTTCATCATGGGGACACCAGCTCTACACATTCGTATTTTCTAGGGCGAAAGCTACAGGAACTGCGGCAAACAAACATGATATTTCTGTTTGTATAGATGACATTTTAAGCACTTGCCTAATGAAAAGACTTTGCATTTCCCCAAAACGCATTTTTACTGTGATTTTCTCGGTCCATTGCATATGAATTCCACACCAGTTTGTCCGGATATGACTGTATGAAACCAGAAATATCCGGTTGTGTTTTGGCTACCTCAATCCAAAATATTGTGAAAGCCTCTGTGTTTGTGTTTTCTGGATATTATCGATGGACTTTATTGTTTTGAATATTTTTATTAGGGAACATTTCATTTTATACCGTAGAAACACTAATTGGTTCCACATGGGGACACCAGCTCTACACATTCGTATTTTCTAGGGCGAAAGCTAGAGGAACTGTGGCAAACAAACATGATATTTCTGTTTGTATAGATGACATTTTAAGCAGTTGCCTAACGAAAAGACTTTGCATTTCTCCAAAACGCATTTTTACTGTGATTTTCTCGGTCCATTGCATATGAATTCCACACCAGTTTGTCCGGATATGACTGGATGAAACCAGAAATATCCGGTTGTGTTTTGGCTACCTCAATCCAAAATATTGGGAAAGCCTCTGTGTTTGTGTTTTCTGGATATTATCGATGGACTTTATTGTTTTGAATGTTTTTATTAGGGAACATTTCATTTTATACCGTAGAAACACTAATTGGTTCCACATGGGGACACCAGCTCTACACATTCGTATTTTCTAGGGCGAAAGCCAGAGGAACTGCTGCAATCAAACATGATATTTCTGTTTGTGTAGATGACATTTTATGCACTTGCCTAACGAAAAGACTTTGCTTTTCTCCAAAACCATTTTTACTGTGATTTTCTCGGTCCATTGCATACGAATTCCACACCTCTTTGTCCGGATAGGAGTGGATAAAACCGGAAATATCCAGTTTTGTTTTGGCTAACTCAATCCCAGATATTGCTACAGACTCTGGGTTGGTTTTTTCTGGATATTATCAACAGACTTTATTGTTTGAAAGTCTTTTATCGGGGAACATTTTATTTTGAGCTTGGATACAGTAATTGGTTCCACATGGAGACACCAGCTCTACACATTCGTATTTTCTAGGGAGAAAGCCATAGGAACTGCTGCAAACAAACATGATATTTCTGTTTGTGTAGATGATATTTTATGCTCTTCACTTACGAAAAGACTTTGCTTTTCTCCAAAACCATTTTATCTGTGATTTTCTCGGTCCATTGCATACGAATTCCACACCTCTTTGTCAGGATAGGAGTGGATAAAACCGGAAATATCCGGTTTTGTTTTGGCTAACTCAATCCCAGCTATTGCTACAGAGTCTGGGTTGGATTTTTCGGGATATTATCAACAGACTTTATTGTTTTGAAAGTCTTTTATCGGGGAACATTTTATTTTGAGCTTGGATACAGTAATTGGTTCCACATGGAGACACCAGGTCTACACATTCATATTTTCTAGGGAGAAAGCCAGAGGAACTCCTTAAACAAACATGGTATTTTTGTTTGTGTAGATGACATTTTATGCACTTGCCTAATGAAAAGACTTTGCTTTTCCCCAAAACCTTTTTGCTCTGATTTTCTCGGTCCATTGCATACGAATTCCAGACCACCTTTTCCAGAAATGACTGGATAAATCCAGAAATATCCGGTTGTGTTTTGGCTACCTCAATCCAAAATATTCTGAAAGATCCTGTGTTTGTGTTTTCTGGATATTATCGATGGACTTTATTGTTTTGAATGTTTTTATCAGGGAACATTTAATTTTGTACCATTGAAACACTAATTGGTTCATCATGGGGACACCAGCTCTACACATTCGTATTTTCTAGGGCGAAAGCTAGAGGAACTGCGGCAAACAAACATGATATTTCTGTTGTATAGATGACATTTTAAGCACTTGCCTAACAAAAACACTTTGCATTTCTCCAAAACGCATTTTTACTGTGATTTTCTCGGTCCATTGCATATGAATTCTGTGAAATTGAGGCAGGATGGGGTTAAATTGGAGTTGCTTGTGAGCTAACTGCATATTGTTCTGCTTTTGTACAAAATGCTTTGGCTTGCAAAATGCATTTTGTTTAAGATAACTAGACTTTAGCTGACCTTGTAACATGTGATGATTGTGCTAATGCTTTTATGAGATAATGGAGCATGTGACAATTATGTTAGGAGCTATGTTAAGTTTTTGGTTATGATGACCCGTGTTTATGCTTGCTCAAGGACTTTGTCCCCTTAACCTGGAAAAACCCTTTATCTTGTGATGTATTCGTCATGCTGTGGTTTATCTTGTGATTCTTGGCAATGATGTGGAGATATGCTAATGTTGTGGTTTTCAATCTTAAATACGCTGTGCGGTTGATGACCGGCGCCTCTCTTCTCGCACTCCACCAGAGGGTGTTGTTGTGCTTAAGAGTTGGCCCATCTGCGCAGATGTAATAAACTTCCTCATGCACTTGCAGCGATTGGACTGGAATTCGTGTTTCTGGGGTCGGTAAAAGTGTGAGACACCTGTCGGGGGTTTACATTCTTGGGGGCTCGTCCGGGATTGGAGACCCCAGACCCACGCTCCATTTTCCAATCGGAGGTAAGTTTTTGCTGTTTTAAGTGTTTTTGTGTGTTCTGTTGATTTTTTATTTTTTCCCGGGGCGCTTGACCTACCGGAGGTTCATGTTTTACTGAGATTGTGCCTGTACAGGACCTGTATCTGAAAAGAGCCAGTAGTAGGCAGGACAGACGTGTCAAGACCCCTGGCTCAGGCCCTTGGAGGACGCTCCATTGGCGGTATTCTGGGGAGCCTGGCGGGTGGCAGCCGCTTCGCTCCCATCGGTAGTTCTGGTTAGGGAAATTTTTTTTCCCCGGGAGAAGGGCTGGTGGCAGCAGCCACTCCCATCGTTTTCAGTTTTGTTGCGCGCAAGTCTTGTCTTATTAGGGCGCGCAGGTCTTGTTCCATTGTTGTGCGCAGTGTCTTTGTGAGTCTTGTCATTTGTGAATTTTGTGATTGTTTCTGTGTTCTAATATACTCTCCTGATTTGCCTTTCCCCTCCAACATGGGACAGGAATTAACTACACCTTTGAGTCTTACTTTATGAGTCTTAATTGGGAAAACTGCAACGCAAAGTTGTTTATGTTGTTTATCTGTTTTCAGTCTTTGAGTGATTACCCAACTAATCAGAAGTGTACTAATTGTTGGCCAAGTGTACTAATTGTTGGCCAAACCGCTTGACTCTGACAGCTTAAATTCTAAACTGAGTCTTCCAACTTTGGGCTTCCAGTCGGATCCCTGGAACTCTCAAAGGATGAGACTCTAAAATTTGTTAAAGTAAAATATATTAAAATGCTTTAGACATGTTTCTCTTAACGATGAAGATTTTTTTCAAGGTTATGTCCATGTTTGCTGTCCAGGAGGAGTTATTCTTATGTTACTTAAAAGCATGGAAATGTAATTTTGACTTTTAATTCAGAACTTAGTGTCTTAAGCCATGTAACTACAGGTATAAAGTTTCAGAAAATGTAAGCAAGTCATAAAAAGTTTTAAAAGGTTTACAACTTTAAAATTGTTTACAGAGCTTTCTTTAAGTTAAGTGCTAATGCCAAAATTACATTGACCTAAAGTTAAAGTCTGATCTTCTGTTACAACAAAATACCTAAAAATGGTCTAAGTTTTAAAATCTGTTTTTGCAAAAATTGTAATGTCTATTTTAACAGTGTCTGCTGAATCAGTTACTTTGCCATTTTTAGAGTTAGGTCCTATAAGCTCTTTTTGACTCTGTTAAGTAGTTCTAAATTATGTAAACCCTTATGTTCAAGGTTTTTATTTCTGGTTTATTCAACAACAGACATAAAATTCATGTTTTACCAAAGTGATCTATTGTGTACTCTACTGTTTCTGTTAAGTTCAAATTAATAAAAAGCATTGTTAAGTATTATGATCAAATCTGGTTTAAAAGTGTAAAAATCACCCTAACTAATGAATGGCTATCATTTCAGGATGTTAAGAAATTCTATTTTGACCAGATACTCTAAGTTCTCTTGGCACCTTTAACAGACTTTTTAAAAATCCAAGTTCTAAATTATCCGAACTTTTGACACCCCCAGAGGGCCCCTGGAGATGTCAAAAAGAGATCTCTCATCTTGCAGAGATAATAACCAATCGGCTGTTTAAATTAAAAGTGGTGCCAAGATGTAAAATGATGCTAAACTTCAGCTATAAACATGTTTTTTTCTAGCTGCTCCAGTCTCTGGCTCAGAAGCCAGATCCTTTAAAGAGGGACCGATAAAGTCTCCGTTCAGCTAACGCTAAACAACCAGGCGTTGCTAGTTCAAATGTATTGCTAGTTCAAATGTGGATCAAACGGGAGGTCTAGCCAAAAGGGAAACAAATAGTTAAGATTGTACAAACCTACAAAAATGTAATAATTAAACGGTTAATGCAAGATGTTAGCTCATTTGTTAATTGGACTGTGTGCGCCTCAACATGTCTGTTTATTGAAATGGTACTGTTTTTTTATGCTCCTGACATTGGTGCCCTTTTTGGAAACCAGAAGAGAAGTGGAGAAGGAAAAATCCGACAAAACAGAGGAGGATGAAGCAGAGGAGGGAGGACCCCCGGCCCGTTCTAACTGGCCGTCCTCCTCCTCCATATAACTGGGAAAACAAGCCCTGACAGGACTTGCAGGGCCTGTTTTACTAACATTAATTTTACTACATTTGAATGGAACTTTGTAAAAGACTCAGTCTCTACTGCCAGACTCCCCTGAGGAGTTTAGCTGAAGGGGTTAAAGTTTTTTTAGTTAAAAAAGGGGAAGTTTAAAATGGGCTAAGAAAAAGGAACTAACTAGGATCCTGGCCACCACAGTTAAAAGAAAGCAGAAGTAAGGGAGAATCAGGATAGGCAGCAACCCTGGAGACTGGCAAAAGCACAGAAAAAGTGCCCAAAAGGACAAGTCTGCCTAAGGTCCGACTAACAACGAGAGTCAAGTGGTGTACGACTGCCACACGAGAATGAACTGACCGAAACGACCCCTGCAAGACGACAAGAGAAAAGATGACAGCAGCGGAGTGGTGAGACTGGGCGACAGCGGCCCCTCGGCCCCTCCCTCATTGGGACACGTCTGGGTTTCCACCTTCAACCCCCCGAGGACTCTGCTCGGCAGGCAGGGCTGATTGCTATGGACCATGCACTCCATGCAGCTAAGAAAAAGGAGCGGGTGGCAATGCACGAGAACAGCAGGTACGCTCTCGCCACTACCCACGGGGAACTCAAAATGGACAGAGGCTTTATCGACCAGGAAGAAGAATTGCGCCAATGTTTCCCTGATTTGGACTATCAAAGGTACTGGGGTCAGACACTGGGCCGGCCTTCGTCTCCAGGGTAAGTCAGACGGTGGCACAGGTGTTGAAAATAGAAAGTTACATTGTGTTTATAGGGTAAGTCAGATGGTGGCACAGGTGGTGGAAATTGAAAGTTGCATTGTGTTTATGGGGTAAGTCAGATGGTGGTGGTAGCGGTAGCCAAGGTACTGGGGATATAGTTAGGTAAAATGTATGATTAATGGTAGAGACTGGCACTGGAGACTGGGTCAGATTGCTGCTACACAATTTTTATATAACACTACATTTTTATACTGCCACCCTTTTGTAACTTTCCCTACCCTGCTGACTTGCTTCCGTGTCTTGTAGCTGACTTACGAGCACATAGGGAAGCAGCTGGCTGCCGTATACCAGTCCAAGTGCCCTGTGCTTCCACACTCGCTCCAGGGCTGGAACATCGTCTACACTCGTAAGCATCTGACCGAGATTCCTGAGCCGCGCTGAAGTACTGACCACACCAACAACAATAAAGGTGGTCGGGATCGCCGCCTGGGTTCACGTGTCGCACTTGAAGGGGACGGCAGCTGAACAGAGTCAAGGGACCGGCAGTTCTGCTGACAAGCCGACACCAAAATGGAGACTACAACGCACCCAAAACTCACTCAAGATAAGATTTTTAAAGACTGTTTAGTATTTGTAATAATTTTAATCTTTCTTACCCCGATTATGGGCAGCCCACCTGTCTCAAGGAGGCTAACATGGGAGGTACAATCTGGAACTAACAAGGTCGTGTGGTCTGTTACCCACGTGGCCCCTTCTGGGACGTGGTGGCCTTCATTACACCCTGATGTCTGTCAGTTGGTTGCAGGACTAAACACCTGGGACATCCCTAACATGTCTCATGATCAAATAGCCCTATGGAACAAAGGACCAAATTGGAGCATACCTAAAGCGTATGCAAATAACCCCGGGTGCAGAAACCCCAAATTTAGATGCTTTCTCCGACAAGCTGAGTTTTATGTATGCCCTAAGGATGGCAGGTCCATGGAAGAAAGGTGGTGGTGCGGGGGGCCAGAATCCTTTTACTGTAAAGCCTGGAGATGTGAGACCACGGGTCACGCATATTGGAAACCCTCCTCTAGTTGGGACTGGATCACTGTAAATCGTAATTTTGACCCCACAGGGGAAGATTGTCTAAATCCAAAAACAAAGCCCTGTTCTAGCCAACCACTCTGTGTGCCCCTAAACATTGCCTTCACAGAAAAAGGAAAAAAAGCCAACATCACTGACTGGAGAAGGGGAAGGACTTGGGGTTTGAGGTTTTATCTTACTGGCAGCGATCCTGGGTTCCAATTTACAATTCGACTTAAAGAACACCCTATCTCTCAGTCAATACTGGCAGATCGGAGGCCTGTGCCTAGGGTTATATCCCCAAAATCCCGAGGCCAACCCCCGACCTCTCCACCCTCCCGGGCAACATGGGCAGCTGTGAGTCCTAGCTTATCTCTTGCCCCACGACCGGTTTCATCATGGTCGGGCACAGGAGACCGCCTTTTAAGCCTAATATATGGGGCCTACCAGGCATTAAATAATTCTGACCCTAATAGAACCCAGGATTGCTGGATGTGCCTTGCCTTACCTCCCCCTTATTATGAGGGAGTGGCTGTCATTGGAAATTGGACTATCCATACTACTATCCCTCCCCGGTGCTTCGATTTGCCATCCTACCGGCTAACTCTTACAGAAGTAACAGGACGAGGGCTTTGTGTAGGTTCTGTACCCCCTCGATACCAGGGCCTTTGTAACAAAACCATGACCCTTAACCCAGGCGACTATTACTTAGCAGGGCCAGATGGGTCGTATTGGGCATGTAATACTGGCCTGACCCCCTGTGTCCATGGACTAGCTCATAATCAAACTCATGAATGGTGTGTCATGGTTGAGGTATGGCCTCGGGTTACGTTACACAGCTCTGAAGAAGTCTACCAACACTATGAGGGAAATCTCCGGTTCCGTAGGGAACCCGTATCCATAACACACGCTCTTATATTAGGAGGACTCACAGTCGGGGGTATCGGGGCAGGCATAGGTACCGGAACTACTGCTCTACATAAGACAAATCAATTCTATTTGCTACAACAAGCTATGCACTCAGATTTACGGGCCTTAGAAGAATCTGTTAGTGCCTTGGAAAAATCCTTAACCTCACTTTCTGAGGTAGTCTTACAAAACAGAAGGGGACTGGATTTAGTATTTCTAAAAGAAGGGGGACTTTGTGCAGCCTTAAAAGAAGAGTGTTGTTTCTATGTGGATCACACTGGAGTAGTTAGAGATAATATGGCAAAATTGAGGGAAAGACTAAAACAGCGAGAGAGCTCTTTTAAGACAGAACAGTCATGGTTTCAGGGCTGGTTTAATTCATCCCCTTGGCTCACAACTCTAGTCTCCTCTATCGCAGGGCCCCTAGTAATATTACTCTTAATTTTAACCATTGGACCCTGCATAATAAATAGGCTTCTTCAGTTTATTAATGATAGACTGTTTGTTACTCACGCCTTAATGTTAACCCTACAACACCAAAGTTTAAAATTGGAGGACATAAAAGACAAACTTTAACATGTGACTATTCCTAAAATTTTAAGATTAAAATTTGACCAAAAAGAAAAGGGGGGAATGTGAAATTGAGGCAGGATGGGGTTAAATTGGAGTTGCTTGTGAGCTAACTGCATATTGTTCTGCTTTTGTACAAAATGCTTTGGCTTGCAAAATGCATTTTGTTTAAGATAACTAGACTTTAGCTGACCTTGTAACATGTGATGATTGTGCTAATGCTTTTATGAGATAATGGAGCATGTGACAATTATGTTAGGAGCTATGTTAAGTTTTTGGTTATGATGACCCGTGTTTATGCTTGCTCAAGGACTTTGTCCCCTTACCCTGGAAAAACCCTTTATCTTGTGATGTATTCGTCATGCTGTGGTTTATCTTGTGATTCTTGGCAATGATGTGGAGATATGCTAATGTTGTGGTTTTCAATCTTAAATACGATGTGCGGTTGATGACCGGCGCCTCTCTTCTCGCACTCCACCAGAGGGTGTTGTTGTGCTTAAGAGTTGGCCCATCTGCGCAGATGTAATAAACTTCCTCATGCACTTGCAGCGATTGGACTGGAATTCGTGTTTCAGGGGTCGGTAAAAGTGTGAGACACCTGTCGGGGGTCTTACAAATTCCACACCAGTTTGTCCGGATATGACTGGATGAAACCGGAAATATCCGGTTGTGTTTTGGCTACCTCAATCCAAAATATTGTGAAAGCCTCTGTGTTTGTGTTTTCTGGATATTATCGATGGACTTTATTGTTTTGAATGTTTTTATCAGGGAACATTTAATTTTGTACCATTGAAACACTAATTGGTTCCACATGGGGACACCAGCTCTACACATTCGTATTTTCTAGGGCGAAAGCTAGAGGAACTGTGGCAAACAAACATGATATTTCTGTTTGTATAGATGACATTTTATGCACTTGCCTAACGAAAAGAATTTGCTTTTCTCAAAAACCATTTTTACTGTGATTTTCTCGATCCATTGCATACGATTCCACACGAGTTTGTCCGGATATGACTCGATGAAACCGGAAATATCCAGTTTTGTTTTGGCTAACTCAATCCCAGATATTGCTACAGCCTCTGGGTTTGTTCTTTCTGGATATTATCAACGGACTTTATTGTTTTGGATTTTTTTTTTCGGGGAACATTGTATTTTCAGCTTGGATACATAATTGGTTCCATATGGAAACACCAGCTCTACACATTCGTATTTTCTAGGGAGAAAGCCAGAGGAACTGCTGCAATCAAACATGATATTTCTGTTTGTGTAGATGACAATTTATGCACTTGCCTAAAGAAAAGACTTTGCTTTTCTCCAAAACCATTTTTACTGTGATTTTCTCGGTCCATTGCATACGAATTCCACACCTCTTTGTCCGGATAGGTGTGGATAAAACCGGAAATATCCGGTTTTGTTTTGGCTAACTCAATCCCAGATATTGCTACAGACGCTGGGTTGGTTTTTTCGGGATATTATCAACAGGCTTTATTGTTTTGAAAGTCTTTTATCGGGGAACATTTTATTTTGAGCTTGGATACAGTAATTGGTTCCACATGGAGACACCAGCTCTACACATTCGTATTTTCTAGGGAGAAAGCCAGAGGAACTGCTGCAAACAAACATGGTATTTCTGTTTGTGTAGATGACATTTTATGCACTTGACTAATGAAAAGACTTTGCTTTTCCCCAAAACCATTTTTGCTCTGATTTTCTCGGTCCATTGCATACGAATTCCACACCACGTTTTCCAGAAATGACTGCATAAAACCAGAAATATCCGGTTGTGTTTTGGCTAACTCAATCCAAAATCTTCTGAAAGATCCTGTGTTTGTGTTTTCTGGATATTATCGATGGACTTTATTGTTTTGAATGTTTTTATCAGGGAACATTTAATTTTGTACCATTGAAACACTAATTGGTTCATCATGGGGACACCAGCTCTACACATTCGTATTTTCTAGGGCGAAAGCTAGAGGAACTGCGGCAAACAAACATGATATTTCTGTTTGTATAGATGACATTTTAAGCACTTGCCTAACAAAAACACTTTGCATTTCTCCAAAACGCATTTTTACTGTGATTTTCTCGGTCCATTGCATATGAATTCCACACCAGTTTGTCCGGATATGACTGGATGAAACCAGAAATATCCGGTTGTGTTTTGGCTACCTCAATCCAAAATATTGTGAAAGCCTCTGTGTTTGTGTTTTCTGGATATTATAGATGGACTTTATTGTTTTGAATGTTTTTATTAGGGTACATTTCATTTTGTACCGTAGAAACACTAATTGGTTCCACATGGGGACTCCAGCTCTACACATTCGTATTTTCTAGGGAGAAAGCCAGAGGAACTGCTGCAATCAAACATGATATTTCTGTTTGTGTAGATGATATTTTATGCACTTGCCTAACGAAAAGACTTTGCTTTGTCCAAAACCATTTTATCTGTGATTTACTCGGTCCATTGCATACGAATTCCACACCTCTTTATCCGGATATGAGTGGATAAAACCGGAAATATCCGGTTTTGTTTTGGATAACTCAATCCCAGATATTGCTACAGACTCTGGGATGGTTTTTTCGGGATATTATCAACAGGCTTTATTGTTTTGAAAGTCTTTTATCGGGGAACATTTTATTTTGAGCTTGGATACAGTAATTGGTTCCACATGGAGACACCAGCTTTACACATTCGTATTTTCTAGGGAGCAAGCCATAGGAACTGCTGCAAACAAACATGATATTTCTGTTTGTGTAGATGACATTTTATGCACTTGCCTAATGAAAAGACTTTGCTTTTCCCCAAAACCATTTTTGCTCTGATTTTCTCGGTCCATTGCATACGAATTCCAGACCACCTTTTCCAGAAATGACTGGATAAAACCAGAAATATCCGGTTGTGTTTTGGCTACCTCAATCCAAAATATTGTGAAAGATCCTGTGTTTGTGTTTTCTGGATATTATTGATGGACTTTATTGCTTTTATCAGGGAACATTTAATTTTGTACCATTGAAACACTAATTGGTTCATCATGGGGACACTAGCTCTATACATTCTTATTTTACAGGGAGAAAGCTAGAGGAAATGAGGAAGACAAACATGATATTTCTGTTTGTATAGATGACATTTTATGCACTTGCCTAAAGAAAAGAATTTGCTTTTCTCAAAAACCATTTTTACTGTGATTTTCTCGATCCATTGCATACGATTCCACACGAGTTTGTCCGGATATGACTCGATGAAAACGGAAATATCCAGTTTTGTTTTGGCTAACTCAATCCCAGATATTGCTACAGCCTCTGGGTTTGTTCTTTCTGGATATTATCAACGGACTTTATTGTTTTGGATGTTTTTTTATCAGGGAACATTGTATTTTCAGCTTGGATACATAATTGGTTCCACATGGAAACACCAGCTCTACACATTCGTATTTTCTAGGGCGAAAGCCAGAGGAACTGCTGCAATCAAACATGATAATTCTGTTTGTGTAGATGGCATTTTATGCACTTGCCTAACGAAAAGACTTTGCTTTTCTCCAAAACCATTTTTACTGTGATTTTCTCGGTCCATTGCATACGAATTCCACACCTCTTTTTCCGGATATGAGTGGATAAAACCAGAAATATCCGGTTTTGTTTTGGCTAACTCAATCCCAGATATTGCTACAGACTCTGGGTTGGTTTTTTCTGGATATTATCAACAGACTTTATTGTTTTGAAAGTCTTTTATCGGGGAACATTTTATTTTGAGCTTGGATACAGTAATTGGTTCCACATGGAGACACCAGCTCTACACATTCGTATTTTCTATGGAGAAAGCCATAGGAACTGCTGCAAACAAACATGGTATTTCTGTTTGTATAGATGACATTTTATGCACTTGCCTAACGAAAAGACTTTGCTTTTCTCCAAAACCATTTTTACTGTGATTTTCTCGGTCCATTGCATACGATTCCACACGAGTTTGTCCGGATATGACTGGATGAATCTGGAAATATCCGGTTTTGTTTTGGCTAACTCAATCCCAGATATTGCTACAGCCTCTGGGTTTGTTCTTTCTGGATATTATCAATGGAGTTTATTGTTTTGGATGTTTTTTTATCGGGGAACATTGTATTTTCAGCTTGGATACACAATTGGTTCCATATGGAGACACCAGCTCTACACATTCGTATTTTCTAGGGCGAAAGCCAGAGGAACTGCTGCAATCAAACATGATATTTCTGTTTGTGTAGATGACATTTTATGCACTTGCCTAACGAAAAGACTTTGCTTTGTCCAAAACCATTTTATCTGTGATTTACTCGGTCCATTGCATACGAATTCCACACCTTTTTATCCGCATATGAGTGGATAAAACCGGAAATATCCGGTTTTGTTTTGGCTAACTCAATCCCAGATATTGCTACAGACTCTGGGATGGTTTTTTCGGGATATTATCAACAGGCTTTATTGTTTTGAAAGTCTTTTATCGGGGAACATTTTATTTTGAGCTTGGATACAGTAATTGGTTCCACATGGAGACACCAGCTCTACACATTCGTATTTTCTAGGGAGCAAGCCATAGGAACTGCTGCAAACAAACATGGTATTTCTGTTTGTGTAGATGACATTTTATGCACTTGCCTAACGAAAAGACTTTGCTTTTCTCAAAACCATTTTTACTGTGATTTTCTCGGTCCATTGTATACGAATTCCAGACCACCTTTTCAAGAAATGACGGGCTAAAACCAGAAACATCCGGTTGTGTTTTGGCTACCTCAATCCAAAATATTGTGAAAGTTTCTGTGTTTGTGTTTTCTGGATATTATCGATGGACTTTATTGCTTTTATCAGGGAACATTTAATTTTGTACCATTGAAACACTAATTGGTTCATCATGGGGACACCAGCTCTATACATTCTTATTTTACAGGGAGAAAGCTAGAGGAAATGAGGAAGACAAACATGATATTTCTGTTTGTATAGATGACATAATATGCACTTGCCTAACGAAAAGAATTTGCTTTTCTCAAAAACCATTTTTACTGTGATTTTCTCGATCCATTGCATACGATTCCACACGAGTTTGTCCGGATATGACTCAATGAAACCGGAAATATCCAGTTTTTTTTGGCTAACTCAATCCCAGATATTGCTACAGCCTCTGGGTTTGTTCTTTCTGGATATTATCAACGGACTTTATTGTTTTGGATGTTTTTTTATCAGAGAACATTGTATTTTCAGCTTGGATACATAATTGGTTCCACATGGAAACACCAGCTCTACACATTCGTATTTTCTAGGGCGAAAGCCAGAGGAACTGCTGCAAACAAACATGATATTTCTGTTTGTGTAGATGACATTTTATGCACTTGCCTAACGAAAAGACTTTGCTTTTCTCCAAAACCATTTTCACTGTGATTTTCTCAGTCCATTGCATACGAATTCCACACCTCTTTAACCGGATATGAGTGGATGAAACCGGAAATATCCGGTTTTGTTTTGGCTAACTCAATCCCAGATATTGCTACAGACTCTGGGTTGGTTTTTTCGGGATATTATCAACAGACTTTATTGTTTTGAAAGTCTTTTATCGGGGAACATTTTATTTTGAGCTTAGACACAGTAATTTGTTCCACATGGAGACACCAGGTCTACACATTCGTATTTTCTAGGGCAAAAGCCAGATGAACTGCTGCAAACAAACATGGTATTTCTGTTTGTGTAGATGACATTTTATGCACTTGCCTAATGAAAAGACTTTGCTTTTCCCCAAAACCATTTTTGCTCTGATTTTCTCGGTCCATTGCATACGAATTCCAGACCACCTTTTCCAGAAATGACTGCATAAAACCAGAAATATCCGGTTGTGTTTTGGCTAACTCAATCCAAAATATTGTGAAAACTTCTGTGTTTGTGTTTTCTGGATATTATCGATGGACTTTATTGTTTTGAATGTTTTTATCAGGGAACATTTAATTTTATACCATTGAAGTACTGATTGGTTCATCATGGGGACACCAGCTCTACACATTCGTATTTTCTTGGGCGAAAGCTAGAGGAACTGCGGCAAACAAACATGATATTTCTGTTTGTATAGATGACATTTTAAGCACTTGCCTAACGAAAAGACTGCATTTCTCCAAAACGCATTTTTGCTCTGATTTTCTCCGTCCATTGCATATGAATTCCACACCAGTTTGTCCGGATATGACTGGATCAAACCGGAAATATCCAGGTTTGTTTTGGCTAACTGAATCCAAAATACTGTGAAAGCCTCTGTGTTTGTGCTTTCTGGATATTATCGATGGACTTTATTGTTTTGAATGTTTTTATTAGGGAACATTTCATTTTGTACCGTAGAAGCACTAATTGGTTCCACATGGGGACACCAGCTCTACACATTCGTATTTTCTAGGGAGAAAGCCTGAGGAACTGCTGCAAACGAACATGATAATTCTATTTGTGTAGATGACATTTTATGCACTTGCCTAACGAAAAGACTTTGCTTTTCTCCAAAACCATTTTTACTGTGATTTTCTCGGTCCTTTGCATACGAATTCCACACCTCTTTGTCCGCATATGAGTGGATAAAACCGGAAATATCCTGTTTTGTTTTGGCTAACTGAATTCCAGATATTGCTACAGACTCTCGGTTGGTTTTTTCGGGATATTATCAACAGGCTTTATTGTTTTGAAAGTCTTTTCTCGGGGAACATTTTATTTTGAGCTTGGATACAGTAATTGGTTCCACATGGAGACACCAGCTCTACACATTCGTATTTTCTAGAGAGAAAGCCAGAGGAACTGCTGCAAACAAACATGATATTTCTGTTTGTGTAGATGACATTTTATGCACTTGCCTAACGAAAAGACTTTGCTTTTCTCCAAAACCATTTTATCTGTGATTTTCTCGGTCCATTGCATACGAATTCCACACCTCTTTGTCCGGATATGAGTGGATATAACCGGAAATATCCGGTTTTGTTTTGGCTAACTCAATCCAAGATATTGCTACATCCTCTGTGTTTGTGTTTTTTCGGGATATTATCAACAGACTTTATTGTTTTGAAAGTCTTTTATCGGGGAACATTTTATTTTGAGCTTAGACACAGTATTTGGTTCCACATGGAGACCCCAGGTCTACACATTTGTATTTTGTAGGGAGAAAGCCAGAGGAACTGCTGCAAACAAACATGATATTTCTGTTTGTGTAGATGACATTTTATGCACTTGCCTAATGAAAAGACTTTGCTTTTCCCCAAACCATTTTTGCTCTGATTTTCTCGGTCCATTGCATATGAATTCCACACCACCTTTTCCAGAAATGACTGGATGAAACCAGAAATATCCGGTTGTGTTTTGGCTAACTCAATCCAAAATATTGTGAAAGCTTTTGTGTTTGTGTTTTCTGGATATTATCGATGGACTTTATTGTTTTGAATGTTTTTATCAGGGAACATTAAATTTCTACCATTGAAACACTAATTGGTTCATCATGGGGACACCAGCTCTATACATTCTTATTTTATAAGGAGAAAGCTAGAGGAAATGAGGAAGACAAACATGATATTTCTGTTTGTATAGATGACATTTTATGCACTTGCCTAACGAAAAGACTTTGTTTTTCTCCAAAACCATTTTTACTGTGATTTTCTCGGTCCATTGCATACGAATTCCACACCATTTTGTCCGGATATGACTGGATGAAACCGGAAATATCCAGTTTTGTTTTGGCTAACTCAATCCCAGATACTGCTACAGACTCTGGGTTTGTTCTTTCTGGATATTATCAACGTACTTTATTGTTTTGAATGTTTTTTTATCAGGGAACACTGTATTTTAAGCTTGGATAAAGTATTTGGTTCCACATGGAGACACCAGCTCTACACATTCGTATTTTCTAGGGAGAAAGCTAGAGGAACTGCGGTAAACAAACATGATATTTCTTTTTTTGTAGATTAGATTTTACGCACTTGCCTAACGAAAAGACTTTGCATTTCTCCAAAACCATTTTATCTGTTATTTTCTCGGTCCATTGCATATGAATTCCACACCAGTTTGTCCGGATATGACTGGATGAAACCAGAAATATCCGGTTGTGTTTTGGCTAACTCAATCTGAAATACTGTGAAAGCCTCTGTGTTTGTGTTTTCTGGATATTATCGATGGACTTTATTTTTTTGAATGTTTTTATTAGGGAACATTTCATTTTCTACCGCAGAAACACTAATTGGTTCCACATGGGGACACCAGCTCTACATATTCGTATTTTCTCGGGAGAAATCTAGAGGAACTGCGGCAAACAAACATGATATTTCTGTTTGTATAGATGACATTTTATGCACTTGCCTAACGAAAAGACTTTGCTTTTCTCCAAATCCATTTTTACTTTGATTTTCTCGGTCCATTGCATTCGAATTCCACACCAGTTTCTATGGATATGACTGGATGAAACGGGAAGTATCCGGTTTTGTTTTGGCTAACTCAATCCCAGATATTGCTACAGCCTCTGTGTTTGTGTTTTCCGGATATTATCGACGGACTTTATTGTTTTGAATGTTTTTATCAGGGAACATTTCATTTTGTACCGTAGAAACACTAATTGGATCCACATGGGGACACCAGCTCTACATATTCATATTGTCTAAGGAGAAAGCTAGAGGAACTGTGGCCAAAAAAATGATATTTCTTTTAGTATCGATGACATTTTATGCATTTGCCTAACGAAAGGACTTTGCTTTTCTCCAAAACCATTTTATGTGTGATTTTCTCGGTCCATTGCATAGGAATTCCACAGCAGTTTGTCCGTTTATGATTGGAAGAAACCGGAAATATCCAGGTTTGTTTTGGCTAACTCAATCCCAGATATTGCTACAGCCTCTCTGTTTGTGTTTTCCCGATATTATCGAAGGACTTTATTGTTTTGAATGTTTTTATCAGGGAACATTTCATTTTGTACCGTAGAAACACTAATTGGATCCACATGGGGACACCAGCTCTACATATGCATATTTTCTTTTTTTTTTACTTTTATTTAATGAATATAAATTTCCAAATGATTTACAATGGC
Source organism: Lepus europaeus (assembly GCF_033115175.1). Lineage (NCBI taxonomy): Eukaryota > Metazoa > Chordata > Mammalia > Lagomorpha > Leporidae > Lepus > Lepus europaeus. The sequence continues at coordinate 521,367 of NW_026909417.1, read as the reverse complement.
TTCCCCCTCCCAAAACTTCCCTCCCACCCCCAACCCTCCCCTTTCCCGCTCCCTCTCCCCTTCCAATCACATCATGATTCATTTTCAATTCTCTTTATATACAAAAGATCAGTTTAGTGGAAATTAGATAACGATTTTAACAGTTTGCCCCCATATAGCAACACAGAGTGAAAAAAAATACTATTGGAGTACTAGTTATAGCATTAAATAAGAGTGTACAGCACATTAAAGGCAGAGATCCTACATATTATTTTTTTAACAATTAATTAATTTTCTATGCCATTTCCAATTTAACACCAGGTTTTTTTTTTCCATTTCCAATTATCTTTATATACAGGAGATCGATTCAGTATATAATTAGTAAAGATCTCATCAGTTTGTACCCACGCAGAAACACCAAGTGTAAAAATACTGTTTCAGTACTAGTTATAGCATTACTGCACATTAGACAACACATTAAGGACAGATCCCACATGGGATGTAAGTACACAGTGACTCCTGTTGCTGACTTAACAATTTGACACTCTTGTTCATGGCGTCAGTAATCTCCCTAGGCTCTAGTCATGAGTTGCCAGGGCTATGGAAGCCTTTAGGGTTCGCTGACTTTGATCTTATTCCGATAGGGTCACAGTCAAAGTGGAAGTTCTCTCCTCCCTTCAGAGAAAGGTACCTCCTTCTTTGATGGCCCCGTTCTTTCCACTGGGATCTCACTCAAAGAGATCTTTCATTTAGGTCTTCTTCCTTTTTTTCTTTTCCATGGTATCTTGGCTCTCCATGCCTACAATGCTCTCATGGGCTCTTCAGCCAGATCCGAATGCCTTAAGGGCTGATTCTGAGGCCAGAGTGTTGTTTAGGACATCTGCCATTCTATCAGTCTGCTGTGTATCCCACTTCCCATGCTGGATTTTTCTCTCCCTTTTTGATTCTATCAGTTAGTATTAGCAGACACTTGTCTTTTTGTGTGATCCCTTTGTTTCTTAGACCTATCCATGCCATCGAATGTGAACTGAAATTGATCACTTGGACTAGTGAGATGGCATTGGTACATGCCACCTTGATGGGATTGTATTAGAATCCCCTGGCACATTACTAACTCCATCCTTTGGGGCAAGACTAATTGTGCATGTCCCAAACTGTGCATCTCCTCCCTCTCTTTTCCCACTCTGAGATTTAACAGGGATCACTTTTCAGTTAAAATTTAAACACCTAAGAATAATTGTGTGTTAATTACTGAGTTCAACCAATAGTACTAGAACAACAACAACAACAGCAAATACTAAAAAGGATAAAGTATTACATTGTACATCTATAGTCAGGACAAAAGCTGATCAGGTCATTGTTTCTTATAGTGTCCATTTCACTTCAACAGGTTTCCCCTTTGGTGCTCAATTGTCGCCGATCAGGGAAAACAAATGGAATTTGTCTCTTTGGGACTGGCTTAATTCACTCAGCATGATGTTTTCCAGATCCCTCCATCTTGTTGCAAATGACTGGGTTTCATTGTTCCTTACTGCTGTATTCTATGGAGTACATGTCCCATAATTTCTTTATCCAGTCTACTGTTGATGGGCATTTGGGTTGGTTCCAGGTCTTAGCTATTGTGAATTGGGCTGCTATAAACATTAATGTGCAGATGGCTTTTTTATTAGCCAAATTAATTTCCTTTGGGTAAATTCCAAGGAGTGGGATGGCTGGTTTGAATGGTAGGGTTATGTTCAGGTTTCTGAGGAATCTCCAGACTGACTTCCATAGTGGCCTAACCAGTTTGCATTCCCACCAACAGTGGGTTAGTGTCCCTTTTTCCCCACATCCTCTCCAGCATCTATTGTTGGTAGATTTCTGAATGTGAGCCATTCTCACCGGGGTGAGGTGAAACCTCATTGTGGTTTTGATTTGCATTTCTCTGATTGCTAGTGATCTTGAACATTTTTTCATGTGTCTGTTGGCCATTTGGATTTCCTCTTTTGAAAAATGACTATTGAGGTCCTTGGCCCATCTCTTCAGTGGGTTGTTTGTTCTGTTGTTGTGGATTTTCTTGATTTCTATGTAGATTCTGGTTATCAACCCTTTATCTGTAGTATAGTTTGCAAATATTTTTTTCCCATTCTGTCAGTTGCCTCTTCACTTTCCTGACTGTTTCTTTTGAAGTACAGAAACTTCTCAATTTGATGCAATCCCAAATGTTAATTTTGGTTTTGACTGCCTGTGCTCCTGGAGTCTTTTCCAAGAAGTCTTTGCCTGTACCTATATCTTGCAGGGTTTCTCCAATGCTCTCTAATAATTTGATGGTTTCGGGTCGTAGATTTAAGTCTTTAATCCACGTTGAGTGAATTTTTGTGTAAGGTGAAAGGTATGGGTCTTGCTCCAAGCTTCTGCACATGGAAATCCAATTTTCCCAGCACCATTTATTGAATAGACTGTCCTTATTCCAGGGATTAGTTTTGGATCTTTGATCAAATATAAGTTGGCTGTAGATGTTTGGATTGATTTCTGGTGTTTCTATTCTGTTCCATTGGTCTATCCATCTGTTTCTGTACCAGTACCATGCTGTTTTGATGACAACTGCCCTGTAGTATGCCCTGAAATCTGGGATTGTGATGCCTCCGGCTTTGTTTTTGTTGTACAAGATAGCTTTGGCTATTCGAGGTCTTCTGTGTCTCCATATGAATTTCAGCATTATTTTTTCCAGATCTGAGAAGAATGTCTTCGGTATCTTGATTGGTATTGCATTGAATGTATAAATTGCTCTTGGGAGAATAGACATTTTGATGATATTGATTCTTCCAATCCATGAGCATGGAAGATTTCTCCATTTTTTGGTATCCTCTTCTATTTCTTTCTTTAAGGTTTTGTAGTTTTCCTCGTAGAGATCTCTGACATCCTTGGTTAAGTTTATTCCAAGGTATTTGATTGTTTTTGTAGCTATTGTGAATGGGATAGATCTTAGAAGTTCTTCCTCAGCCGTGGCATTGCCTGTGTATACAAAGGCTCTTGATTTTTGTGGATTGATTTTATATCCTGCTACTTTGCCAAACTCTTCGATGAGTTCCAGTAGTCTCTTAGTAGAGTTCTTTCGGTCCCCTAAATAAAGAATCATATCGTCTGCAAAGAGGGATAGTTTGAGTTCTTCCTTCCCGATTTGTATCCCTTTAATTTCTTTTTCTTGCCTAATAGCTCTGGCTAAAACTTCCAGAACTATATTGAATAGCAGTGGTGAGAGTGGGCATCCCTGTCTGGTACCAGATCTCAGCAGAAATGCTTCCAACTTTTCCCTATTCAATAGGATGTTGGCCGTGGGTTTTTCATATATTGCTTTGATTGTATTGAGGAATGTTCCTTCCATACCCAGTTTGCTTAGAGTTTTCATCATGAAAGGGTGTTGTATTTTATCAAATGCTTTCTCTGCGTCTATTGAGAGAATCATATGGTTTTTCTTCTGCAGTTTGTTAATGTGGTGTATTACGTTGATTGTTTTGCGGACGTTGAACCATCCTTGCATACCAGGGATAAATCCCACTTGGTCTGGGTGGATGATCTTTCTGATGTGTTGTTGCATTCTATTGGCCAGAATTTTATTGAGGATTTTTGCGTCTATGTTCATCAGGGATATTGGTCTGTAATTCTCTTTCAATGCTGCATTTTTCTCCGGCTTAGGAATTAAGGTGATGCTGGCTTCATAGAAAGAATTTGGGAGGATTCCCTCTTTTTCGATTGTTCTGAATAGTTTGAGAATAATTGGAGTTAGTTCTTCTCTAAATGTCTGGTAGAACTCAGCAGTGAATCCATCTGGTCCTGGGCTTTTCTTTGTTGGGAGGGCCTTTATTACTGTTTCAATTTCTGTGTCAGTTATGGGTCTGTTTAGGTTTTCTATGTCTTCCTGGCTCAATTTAGGTAGGTTGTATGTGTCCAAGAATCTGTCCATTTCTGATAGATTTCCCTGTTTGCTGGCATACAAGTCCTTGTAGTAATTTCTGATGATTCTTTTTATTTCTGTGGTGTCTGTTGTTATGTTTCCATTTTCATCTCTGATCCTATTGATTTGGGTCTTTTCTCTTTTTTTTTAGTTAGTTGGGCCAATGGAGTGTCAATTTTGTTTATTTTTTCAAAGAACCAGCTCCTCGTTTGGCTGATTTTTTGTAATGTTTTTTTTGGATTCAATCCTGTTGATTTCTTCTTTGATTTTAATTATTTCCCTTCTTCTACTGGGTTTGGGTTTGGTTTACTGCAGATTTTCTAGATCCTTGAGGTGACTTGAAAGCTCATCTATTTGGTGTCTCTCCAATTTCTTGATGTAGGCACCTATTGATATAAACTTTCCTCTTAACACTGCTTTTGTTGTATCCCATAGGTTTTGGTATGTTGTGCTGTTATCCTCATTTACTTCCAGAAAGTTTTTGATTTCTCTTTTAATTTCTTCTATGACCCATTGTTCATTCAGGAGCATGTTGTTCAATCTCCATATGTTCGAACGTGCTCTGGTCTGAGAAGTTGCATGGTATGATTCTAATTCTCTTGAATTTGCTGAGACTTGCTTTATGGCCTAGTATGTGGTCAATCCTAGAGAAGGTTCCATGCACTGCTGAGAAGAATGTAAAGTCCTTAGGTGTAGGATGAAATGTTCTGTAGATATCTGTTAGATCCATTTAGGCTATAGTGTCATTTAAATCTGCTGCCTCCTTGTTGATCTTCTGTCCTGTTGATCTGTCTATCTCTGAGAGTGGAGTATTGAAGTCCCCCAGTACTATTGTATTGGGGTCTAAGTCTCCCTTTAAGTCCCTTAACAAGTCTTTTAAATAAGCTGGTGCCCTGTGATTAGGTGCATATACATTGACAATCGTTATATCTTCCTGTTGAATGGATCCCTTAATCATTAAATAGTGCCCCTCTTTGTCTCTCCTGACAGTTTTTGTGGTAAAGTTTATGTTGTCTGATATTAAGATGGCTACGCCCGCTCTTTTTTCATTTCTGTTGGCATGGTATATCTTTTTCCAGCCTTTCACTTTCAGTCTGTATGGATCATTGTTGGAAAGATGAGTTTCTTGTAAGCAGCAAAAAGATGGGTTTTGTTCCTTAACCCAGTCAGCCAATCGGTGTCTTTTAACTGGACAGTTCAAGCCATTAACATTCAATGTGACTATTGAGAAGGAGTAACTTTGCCCTGCCATTTGCCAAAGATATTTTCTAATATCTGGTTTGAGATTCTTGTGGTCTTTTGCTGTGAGGTTTCCTTCCTTTACCTTCCTTCATATTGGTTACCGTGTTTCTGTGTTTCTGTATGCAACACATCTTTAAGCATCTTTTGCAGGGCTGGACGAGTGGCGACAAATTCTTTCAATTTCTGTTTGCTGTGAAAGGTCTTTATTTCACCTTCATTCACAAATGAGAGCTTTGCAGGATATAATATTCTGGGCTGGCAGTTTTTCTCTCTTAGTACCTGGGCTATATCTCACCATTCTCTCCTGGCTTGTAGTGTTTCTGATGAGAAGTCAGCTGTAAGTCTAATTGGAGATCCTCTGAGAGTAATCTGGCGTTTTTCTCTTGCACATTTTAGGATCTTTTCTTTGTGTTTCACTGTGGTGAGTTTGATTACAACATGTCGTGGTGAGGTTCTCTTTTGGTCATGTTTATTAGGGGTTCTATGGGCTTCCTGTACTAGGATGTCTCTGTCCTTCTCCAAACCTGGGAAATTTTCTGCTAGTATCTCACTAAAAAGGCCTTCTAACCCTTTCTCCCTTTCCATGCCTTCAGGAACTCCTAGAACCCGAATGTTGGGTTTTTTAATAGTATCCTGTAGGTTCCTGACAGTATTTTTTAGATTTCTGATTTCTTCTTCTTTTCTTTGATTTGACTGTTTCCTTTCCTGTTCTCTGTCTTCTAATTCCGAAATTCTCTCTTCTGCTTCACCCATTCTGTTTTTAAGGCTCTCTAATGTGTTTGTCATTTGATCTATTGAGTTCTTCATTTCATTGTGGTTTTTTCTCACTATCTCAATTTCCTGTTCTACTAGTTGTTTCATTTCATTTTGATTCCTCCTTAATATTTCATTTTCACGGGAGAGATTTTCTATCTTGTCCATTCAGGATTTCTGTAGTTCAAGAATTTGTTTTTGAGAACTTCTTAATGTTCTTATCACTTTTTTGAGATCTGCTTCTTGCATTCCCTCTATCTCTTCCTCTTCATAATCTTGCATTGGCGTGCCTTGTTCACTAGGGGGCGTCATAGTGCTGCTCTTGTTACCTCGGCTTCTATGTTTGTTTGTCATGTTGGAGATAATTTATGGTGTTTTTTTTTTTATTTGCTGTGGTTTTTTTTTCTCATTATACTATTCCTCTAAGTGAGCTGACTGTTTTGTTGGAGCCTTAGGGGCTGTGATGGATGTGGCCAGAGAGCTATGCTTCAGGTAAACTCTTCAGGTTTAAGGCTGTGTAAAGAGCGTCCCAGATTGCTCACTCTCTTGCTCCTTGTTGGCTCGCTTTCTCTTTTTTTTTTTTTTTTGACTCAGATGGGAGTGGAGTTGAGGGTAGTTGAAATCTGGCCTCTGTGAGTATTCGTTTCATCTACCCCTGGGACCACACACAGAGTTTATGCAGCCCTCAATGTGTTCTCCAGTTTCGCTAAAGTTACTGAGTTTGGCTGCGCTTTACATATGTAAAATCGTGGTGCTCTTTGTTTTGCTTGGTGAGTGAAGGGAGAGGCCTCTGTTACCTCCCCCGTTTTTCGGGTTTCTGAGGTCTTTGTCTTACCCTCCTCGGTTCCCGCGCTGGCGCGAATCTGTGGCTCTGGCTCCTCTCCTGCCGCTCGGCCCGTCCTGGTCGGCTCTCTACAAGGTGGGCTCCCTGCAAGTCCTCCGTGTCCCATCCACAAGATCCGGAAGCGCCTCCTCTGCAGTTTTTTTCTTGAGTCTTTTCCTGAGGCTACAGTAATTCCACTTTTATGAAACTTTATTCTCCCAAACTAAAGGCGCACGTCCTCACTATCCACCATCTTGGCTCCGCCCCCCCATATTCATATTTTTTAGGAGAAAGCTAGAGGAACTGTGGCCAAAAAAATGATATTTTTTTTGGTATCGATGACATTTTATGCACTTGCCTAACGAAAAGACTTTGCTTTTCTCCAAAACCATTTTATCTGTGATTTTCTCGGTCCATTGCATAGGAATTCCACACCAGTTTTCCGGACATGATAGGATGAAAATGGAAATATCTGGGTTTGTTCTGGCTAACACAATACCAGATATTGCTACAGCCTCTCTGTTTGTGTTTTCCGGACACTATCAACAGACTTTATAGTTTTGAATGTTTTTTATCAGGGAACATTTAACTTTGTGCTTGGAAACACTAATTGGTTCCACATGGAGACACCAGCTCTACACATTCGTATTTTCTAGGGAGAAAGCTAGAGGAAATGCGACAAACAAATATGATATTTCTGTTTGTATAGATGACATTTTATGCACTTGCCTAACGAAAAGACTTTGCTTTTCTCCAAAACCATTTTTACTGTGATTTTCTCGGTCCATTGCATACGAATTCCACACCTCTTTGTCCGGATAGGAGTGGATAAAACCGGAAATACCCGGTTTTGTTTTGGCTAACTCAATCCCAGATATTGCTACAGACTCTGGGTTGGTTTTTTCGGGATATTATAAACAGACTTTATTGTTTTGGAAGTCTTTTATCGGGGAACATTTTATTTTGAGCTTGGATACAGTAATTGGTTCCACATGGAGACACCAGCTCTACACATTCGTATTTTCTAGGGAGAAAGCCAGTGGAACTGCTGCAAACAAACATGATATTTCTGTTTGTGTAGATGACATTTTATGCACTTGCCTAATGAAAAGACTTTGCTTTTCCCCAAAACCATTTTTTCTCTGATTTTCTCGGTCCATTGCATACCAATTCCACACCACCTTATCCAGAAATGACTGGATGAAAACCGAAATATCCGGTTGTGTTTTGGCTAACTCAATCCAAAAATATTGTGAAAGCTTCTGTGTTTGTGTTTTCTGGATATTATCAATGGACTTTATTGTTTTGAATGTTTGTATCAGGCAACTTTTAATTTTGTACCATTAAAGCACTAACTGGTTCATCATGGGGACACCAGCTCTACACATTCGTATTTTCTAGGGAGAAAGCTAGAGGAAATGAGGAAGACAAACATGATATTTAAGTTTGTATAGATGACATTTTATGCACTTGTCTAACGAAAAGACTTTGCTTTTCTCCAAAAGCATTATTACTGTGATTTTCTCGGTCCACTGCATACGAATTCCACACAACTTGGTCCGGATATGACTGGATGAAACCGGAAATATCCGGTTTTTTTATAGCTAACTCAATCCCAGATATTGCTACAGCCTCTGTGTTTGTGTTTTCCGGATATTATCAAAGGACTTTATTGTTTAGAATGTTTTTTATCAGGGAACATTTAATTTTGTGCTTGGAAACACTAATTGGTTCATCATGGGGACACCAGCTCTACACATTCGTATTTTCTAGGGAGAAAGCTAGAGGAACTGCTGCAAACAAACATGATATTTCTGTTTGTGTAGATGATATTTTATGCACTTGCCTAATGAAATGACATTGCTTTTCCCCAAAACCCTTTTTGCTCTGATTTTCTCGGTCCATTGCATACGAATTCCACACCACCTTTTCCAGAAATGACAGGATAATACCAGAAATATCCAGTTGTGTCTGGCTAACTCAATCCAAAATATTGTGAAAGTTTCTGTGTTTGTGTTTTCTGGATATTATCGATGGACTTTATTGTTTTGAATGTTTTTATCAGGGAACATTTAATTTTGTACCATTGAAACACTGATTGGTTCATCATGGGGACACCAGCTCTACATATTCTTATTTTCTGGGAGGAAGCTAGAGGAAATGAGTAAGACAAACATGATATTTCTGTTTCTATAGATGACATTTTATGCACTTGCCTAACGAAAAGACTTTGCTTTTCTTCAATACCATTTTATCTGTGATTTTCTCGGACCATTGCATACGAATTCCACTCCAGTTTGTCCGCATATGACTGGATGAAACCGGAAATATCCGGTTTTGTTTTGGCTAACTCAATCCCAGATATTGCTACAGCCTCTATGTTTGTGTTTCGGGACACTATCAACGGACTTAATTGTTTTGAATATTTTTTATCGGGGAACATTATATTTTGAGCTTGGATACAGTAGTTGGTTCCACATGGAGACACCAGCTCTACACATTCGTATTTTCTAGGGAGAAAGCCAGAGGAACTGCTGCAAACAAACATGATATTTCTGTTTGTGTAGATGACATTTTATGCACATTCCTAACGAAAAGACTTTGCTTTTCTCCAAAACCATTTTTACTGTAATTTCTCGGTCCATTGCATACGAATTCCACACCTCTTTGTCCAGATATGAGTGGATAAAACCAGAAATATCCGGTTTTGTTTTGGCTAACTCAATCCCATATATTGCTACAGACTCTGGGTTGGTTTTTTCGGGATATTTTCAACAGACTTTATTGTTTTGAATGTTTTTATCAGGGAACATTTAATTTTGTACCGTAGAAACACCAATTGGATCCACATGGGGACACCAGCTCTACATATTCATATTTTCTAAGGAGAAAGCTAGAGGAACTGTGGCCAAAAAAATGATATTTCTTTTAGTATCGATGACATTTTATGCACTTGCCTAACGAAAAGACTTTGCTTTTCTCCAAAACCATTTTATCTGTGATTTTCTCGGTCCATTGCATAGGAATTCCACACCAGTTTTCCGGATATGACCGGATGAAACTGGAAATATCTGGGTTTGTTCTGGCTATCTCAATCCCAGATATTGCTACAGCCACTGTGTTTGTGTTTTCCGGACTCTATCAACGGACTTTATTGTTTTGAATGTTTTTTATCAGGGAACATTTAATTTTGTGCTTGGAAACACTAATTGGTTCCACATGGAGACACCAGGTCTACACATTCATATTTTCTAGGGAGAAACCTGGAGTACCTACGAGAAACAAACATCATATTTCTGTTTGTATAGATGACATTTTATGCACTTGCCTAACGAAAACTTTGCTATTCTCGAAAACCATTTTTGCTGTGATTTTCTCGGTCCATTGCATACGAATTCCACAACTCTTTGTCCGGATAGGAGTGGATAAAACCGGAAATATCCGGTTTTGTTTTGGCTAACCTATTCCCAGATATTGCTACAGACTCTGGGTTGGTTTGTTCAGGATATGATCAACAGACTTTATTGTTTTGAAAATCCTTTATCGGGGAACATTTTATTTTGAGTTTGGATACAGTAATTGGTTCCACATGGAGACACCAGCTCTACACATTCGTATTTTCTAGGGAGAAAGCCAGAGGAACTGCTGCAAACAAACATGGTATTTCTGTTTGTGTAGATGACATTTTATGCACTTGCCTAATGAAAAGACTTTGCTTTTCCCCAAAACCATTTTTGCTCTGATTTTCTCAGTCCATTGCATACGAATTCCACACCACCTTTTCCAGAAATGACTGGAAAAAATCAGAAATATCCGGTTGTGTTTTGGCTAACTCAATCCAAAATATTGTGAAAGCTTCTGTGTTTCTGTTTTCTGGATATTATCGATGGACTTTATTGTTTTGAAAGTCTTTTATAGGGGAACATTTAATTTTGTGCTTGGAAACACTAATTGGTTCCACATGGAGACACCAGCTCTACATATTGGTATTTTCTAGGGAGAAAGCCAGAGGAACTGCTGCAAACAAACATGATATTTCTCTTTGTGTAGATGACATTTTATGCACTTGCCTAATGAAAAGACTTTGCTTTTCCCCAAAACCATTTTTGCTCTGATTTTCTTCTTCCATTCCATACGAATACCACACCACCTTTTCCAGAAATGACTGGATAAAACCAGAGATATCCAGTTGTGTTTTGGCTAACTCAATCCCAGATATTTCTACAGCGTCTGTGTTTGTGTTTTCCGGACACTATCAACGGACTTTATTGATTTGAATGTTTTTATCAAGGAACATTTAATTTTGTACCATTGAAACACTAATTGGTTCGTCATGGAGACACCAGCTCTACACATTCGTATTGCTAGGGAGAAAGCTAGAGGCAATGAGGAAGACAAACAGGATATTTCTGTTTGTATAGATGACATTTTATGCACTTGCCTAACGAAAAGACTTTGCTTTTCTCCAAAACCATTTTTACTGTGATTTTCTCGGTCCATTGCATACGAATTCCACTCCAGTTCGTCCGCATATGACTGGATGAAACCGGAAATATCCGGTTTAGTTTTGGCTAACTCAATCCCAGATATTGCTACAGACTCTGGGTTGGTTTGTTCAGGATATTATCAACAGACTTTATTGTTTTGAAAGTCTTTTATCGGGGAACATTTTATTTTGAGCTTGGATACAGTAATTGGTTCCACATGGAGACACCAGCTCTACACATTCGTATTTTCTAGGGAGAAAGCCAGAGGAACTGCTGCAAACAAACATGATATTTCTGTTTGTGTAGATGACATTTTATGCACTTGCATAACTAAAAGACTTTTCTTTTCTCTAAAACCACTTTTACTGTGATTTTCTCGGTCCTTTGCATACGAATTCCACAACTCTTTGTCCAGATATTAGTGGATAAAACCAGAAATATCCGGTTTTGTTTTGGCTAACTCAATCCCAGATATTGCTACAGACTCTGGGTTGGTTTTTTCGGGATATTATCAACAGACTTTATTGTTTTCAAAGTCTTTTATCGGGGAACATTTTATTTTGTACCGTAGAAACACTAATTGGATCTACATGGAGACACCAGCTCTACATGTTCATATTTTCTAAGGAGAAAGCTAGAGGAACTGTGGCAAAAAAATGATATTTCTTTTAGTATTGATGACATTTTATGCACTTGCCTAACGAAAAGACTTCGCTTTTCTCCAAAACCATTTTTACTGTGATTTTCTCGGTCCATTGCATACGAATTCCACACCTCTTGGTCCGGATAGGAGTGGATAAAACCGGAAATATGCGGTTTTGTTTTGGCTAACTCAATCCCAGATATTGCTACAGACTCTGGGTTTGTTCTTTCTGGATATTATCAACAGACTTTATTGTTTTGAAAATCCTTTATCAGGGAACATTTTATTTTGAGTTTGGATACAGTAATTGGTTCCACATGGAGACACCAGCTCTACACATTCGTATTTTCTAGGGAGAAAGCCAGAGGAACTGCTGCAAACAAACATGGTATTTCTGTTTGTGTAGATGACATTTTATGCACTTGCCTAATGAAAAGACTTTGCTTTTCCCCAAAACCATTTTTGCTCTGATTTTCTCAGTCCATTGCATACGAATTATACACCTCTTTGTCCGGATAGGAGTGGATAAAACCGGAAATATCCAGTTTTGTTTTGGCTAACTCTATCCCAGATATTGCTACAGACTCTGGGTTGGTTTTTTCGGGATATTATCAACAGACTTTATTGTTTGAAAGTCTTTTATCGGGGAACATTTTATTTTGAGCTTGGATACAGTAATTGGTTCCACATGGAGACACCAGCTCTACACATTCGTATTTTCTAGGGAGAAAGCCATAGGAACTGCTGCAAACAAACATGGTATTTCTGTTTGTGTAGATGACATTTTATGCACTTGCCTAACGAAAAGACTTTGCTTTTCCCCAAAACCATTTTTGCTCTGATTTTCTCGGTCCATTGCATATGAATTCGAGACCACCTTTTCCAGAAATGACTGGATAAAACCAGAAATATCCGGTTGTGTTTTGGCTAACTCAATCCAAAATATTGTGAAAGATCCTGTGTTTGTGTTTTCTGGATATTATCGATGGACTTTATTGTTTTGAATGTTTTTATCAGGGAACATTTAATTTTGTACCATGGAAACACTAATTGGTTCCACATGGGGACACCAGCTCTACACATTCGTATTTTCTAGGGCGAAAGCTAGAGGAACTGCGGCAAACAAACATGATATTTCTGTTTGTATAGATGACATTTTATGCACTTGCCTAACGAAAAGACTTTGCTTTTCTCCAAAACCATTTTTACTGTGATTTTCTCGGTCCATTGCATACGATTCCACACGAGTTTGTCCGGATATGACTGGATGAATCTGGAAATATCCGGTTTAGTTTTGGCTAACTCAATCCCAGATATTGCTACAGCCTCTGGGTTTGTTCTTTCTGGATATTATCAATGGAGTTTATTGTTTTGGATGTTTTTTTATCGGGGAACATTGTATTTTCAGCTTGGATACATAATTGGTTCCACATGGAGACACCAGCTCTACACATTCGTATTTTCTAGGGCGAAAGCCAGAGGAACTGCTGCAAACAAACATGATATTTCTGTTTGTGTAGATGACATTTTATGCACTTGCCTAACGAAAAGACTTTGCTTTGTCAAAAACCATTTTATCTGTGATTTACTCGGTCCATTGCATACGAATTCCACACCTCTTTATCCGGATATGAGTGGATAAAACCGGAAATATCCTGTTTTGTTTTGGATAACTCAATTCCAGATATTGCTACAGACTCTGGGATGGTTTTTTCGGGATATTATCAACAGGCTTTATTGTTTTGAAAGTCTTTTATCGGGGAACATTTTATTTTGAGCTTGGATACAGTAATTGGTTCCACATGGAGACACCAGCTCTACACATTCGTATTTTCTAGGGAGCAAGCCATAGGAACTGCTGCAAACAAACATGATATTTCTGTTTGTGTAGATGACATTTTATGCACTTGCCTAATGAAAAGACTTTGCTTTTCCCCAAAACCATTTTTGCTCTGATTTTCTCGGTCCATTGCATACGAATTCCAGACCACCTTTTCCAGAAATGACTGGATAAAACCAGAAATATCCGGTTGTGTTTTGGCTACCTCAATCCAAAATATTGTGAAAGATCCTGTGTTTGTGTTTTCTGGATATTATTGATGGACTTTATTGCTTTTATCAGGGAACATTTAATTTTGTACCATTGAAACACTAATTGGTTCATCATGGGGACACTAGCTCTATACATTCTTATTTTATAGGGAGAAAGCTAAAGGAAATGAGGAAGACAAACATGATATTTCTGTTTGTATAGATGACATTTTATGCACTTGCCTAAAGAAAAGAATCTGCTTTTCTCAAAAACCATTTTTACTGTGATTTTCTCGATCCATTGCATACGATTCCACACGAGTTTGTCCGGATATGACTCGATGAAAACGGAAATATCCAGTTTTTTTTGGCTAACTCAATCCCAGATATTGCTACAGCCTCTGGGTTTGTTCTTTCTGGATATTATCAACGGACTTTATTGTTTTGGATGTTTTTTTATCAGGGAACTTTGTATTTTCAGCTTGGATACATAATTGGTTCCACATGGAAACACCAGCTCTACACATTCGTATTTTCTAGGGCGAAAGCCAGAGGAACTGCTGCAATCAAACATGATAATTCTGTTTGTGTAGATGGCATTTTATGCACTTGCCTAACGAAAAGACTTTGCTTTTCTCCAAAACCATTTTTACTGTGATTTTCTCGGTCCATTGCATACGAATTCCACACCTCTTTGTCCGGATATGAGTGGATAAAACCGGAAATATCCGGTTTTGTTTTGGCTAACTCAATCCCAGATATTGCTACAGACTCTGGGTTGGTTTTTTCGGGATATTATCAACAGACTTTATTGTTTTGAAAGTCTTTTATCGGGGAACATTTTATTTTGAGCTTGGATACAGTAATTGGTTCCACATGGAGACACCAGCTCTACACATTCGTATTTTCTAGGGAGAAAGCCATAGGAACTGCTGCAAACAAACATGGTATTTCTGTTTGTATAGATGACATTTTATGCACTTGCCTAACGAAAAGACATTGCTTTTCTCCAAAACCATTTTTACTGTGATTTTCTCGGTCCATTGCATACGATTCCACACGAGTTTGTCCGGATATGACTGGATGAATCTGGAAATATCCGGTTTTGTTTTGGCTAACTCAATCCCAGATATTGCTACAGCCTCTGGGTTTGTTCTTTCTGGATATTATCAATGGAGTTTATTGTTTTGGATGTTTTTTTATCGGGGAACATTGTATTTTCAGCTTGGATACACAATTGGTTCCATATGGAGACACCAGCTCTACACATTCGTATTTTCTAGGGCGAAAGCCAGAGGAACTGCTGCAAACAAACATGATATTTCTGTTTGTGTAGATGACATTTTATGCACTTGCCTAACGAAAAGACTTTGCTTTTTCCAAAACCATTTTATCTGTGATTTACTCGGTCCATTGCATACGAATTCCACACCTTTTTATCCGGATATGAGTGGATAAAACCGGAAATATCCAGTTTTGTTTTGGATAACTCAATCCCAGATATTGCTACAGACTCTGGGATGGTTTTTTCGGGATATTATCAACAGGCTTTATTGTTTTGAAAGTCTTTTATCGGGGAACATTTTATTTTGAGCTTGGATACAGCAATTGGTTCCACATGGAGACACCAGCTCTACACATTCGTATTTTCTAGGGAGCAAGCCATAGGAACTGCTGCAAACAAACATGGTATTTCTGTTTGTGTAGATGACATTTTATGCACTTGCCTAACAAAAAGACTTTGCTTTTCCCAAAACCATTTTTACTGTGATTTTCTCGGTCCATTGTATATGAATTCCACAACACCTTTTATAGAAATGACGGGATAAAACCAGAAACATCCGGTTGTGTTTTGGCTACCTCAATCCAAAATATTGTGAAAGTTTCTGTGTTTGTGTTTTCTGGATATTATCGATGGACTTTATTGCTTTTATCAGGGAACATTTAATTTTGTACCATTGAAACACTAATTAGTTCATCATGGGGACACCAGCTCTATACATTCTTATTTTATATGGAGAAAGCCAGAGGAACTGCTGCAAACAAACATGATATTTCTGTTTGTATAGATGACATTTTATGCACTTGCCAACAAAAACACTTTGCATTTCTCCAAAACGCATTTTTACTGTGATTTTCTCGGTCCATTGCATATGAATTCCACACCAGTTTGTCCGGATATGACTGGATGAAACCAGAAATATCCGGTTGTGTTTTGGCTACCTCAATCCAAAATATTGTGAAAGCCTCTGTGTTTGTGTTTTCTGGATATTATCGATGGACTTTATTGTTTTGAATGTTTTTATTAGGGAACATTTCATTTTATACCGTAGAAACACTAATTGGTTCCACATGGGGACACCAGCTCTACACATTCGTATTTTCTAGGGAGAAAGCCAGAGGAACTGCTGCAATCAAACATGATATTTCTGTTTGTGTAGATGACATTTTATGCACTTGCCTAACGAAAAGACTTTGCTTTTCTCCAAAACCATTTTATCTGTGATTTACTCGGTCCATTGCAAAGGAATTCTACACCTCTTTGTCCGGATAGGAGTGGATAAAACCGGAAATATCCAGTTTTGTTTTGGCTAAATCTATCCAGATATTGCTACAGACTCTGGGATGGTTTTTTCGGGATATTATCAACAGACTTTATTGTTTGAAAGTCTTTTATCGGGGAACATTTTATTTTGAGCTTGGATACAGTAATTGGTTCCACATGGAGACACCAGGTCTACACATTCGTATTTTCTAGGGAGAAAGCCATAGGAACTGCTGCAAACAAACATGGTATTTCTGTTTGTGTAGATGACATTTTATGCACTTGCCTAATGAAAAGACTTTGCTTTTCCCCAAAACCATTTTTGCTCTGATTTTCTCGGTCCATTGCATATGAATTCCAGACCACCTTTTCCAGAAATGACTGGATAAAACCAGAAATATCCGGTTGTGTTTTGGCTAACTCAATCCAAAATATTGTGAAAGATCCTGTGTTTGTGTTTTCTGGATATTATCGATGGACTTTATTGTTTTGAATGTTTTTATCAGGGAACATTTAATTTTGTACCATGGAAACACTAATTGGTTCCACATGGGGACACCAGCTCTACACATTCGTATTTTCTAGGGCGAAAGCTAGAGGAACTGCGGCAAACAAACATGATATTTCTGTTTGTATAGATGACATTTTATGCACTTGCCTAACGAAAAGACTTTCCTTTTCTCCAAAACCATTTTTACTGTGATTTTCTCGGTCCATTGCATACGATTCCACACGAGTTTGTCCGGATATGACTGGATGAATCTGGAAATATCCGGTTTTGTTTTGGCTAACTCAATCCCAGATATTGCTACAGCCTCTGGGTTTGTTCTTTCTGGATATTATCAATGGAGTTTATTGTTTTGGATGTTTTTTTATCGGGGAACATTGTATTTTCAGCTTGGATACATAATTGGTTCCACATGGAGACACCAGCTCTACACATTCGTATTTTCTAGGGCGAAAGCCAGAGGAACTGCTGCAAACAAACATGATATTTCTGTTTGTGTAGATGACATTTTATGCACTTCCCTAACGAAAAGACTTTGCTTTGTCCAAAACCATTTTATCTGTGATTTACTCGGTCCATTGCATACGAATTCCACACCTTTTTATCCGGATATGAGTGGATAGAACCGGAAATATCCGGTTTTGTTTTGGATAACTCAATCCCAGATATTGCTACAGACTCTGGGATGGTTTTTTCGGGATATTATCAACAGGCTTTATTGTTTTGAAAGTCTTTTATCGGGGAACATTTTATTTTGAGCTTGGATACAGTAATTGGTTCCACATGGAGACACCAGCTCTACACATTCGTATTTTCTAGGGAGCAAGCCATAGGAACTGCTGCAAACAAACATGGTATTTCTGTTTGTGTAGATGACATTTTATGCACTTGCCTAACGAAAAGACTTTGCTTTTCTCAAAACCATTTTTACTGTGATTTTCTCGGTCCATTGTATACGAATTCCACAACACCTTTTCCAGAAATGACGGGATAAAACCAGAAACATCCGGTTGTGTTTTGGCTACCTCAATCGAAAATATTGTGAAAGTTTCTGTGTTTGTGTTTTCTGGATATTATCGATGGACTTTATTGCTTTTATCAGGGAACATTTAATTTTGTACCATTGAAACACTAATTGGTTCATCATGGGGACACCAGCTCTATACATTCTTATTTTATTTGGAGAAAGCTAGAGGAAATGAGGAAGACAAACATGATATTTCTGTTTGTATAGATGACATTTTATGCACTTGCCTAACGAAAAGAATTTGCTTTTCTCAAAAACCATTTTTACTGTGATTTTCTCGATCCATTGCATACGATTCCACACGAGTTTTTCCGGATATGACTCAATGAAACCGGAAATATCCAGTTTTGTTTTGGCTAACTCAATCCCAGATATTGCTACAGCCTCTGGGTTTGTTCTTTCTGGATATTATCAACGGACTTTATTGTTTTGGATGTTTTTTTATCAGAGAACATTGTATTTTCAGCTTGGATACATAATTGGTTCCACATGGAAACACCAGCTCTACACATTCGTATTTTCTAGGGCGAAAGCCAGTGGAACTGCTGCAAACAAACATGATATTTCTGTTTGTGTGATGACATTTTATGCACTTGCCTAACGAAAAGACTTTGCTTTTCTCCAAAACCATTTTCACTGTGATTTTCTCAGTCCATTGCATACGAATTCCACACCTCTTTATCCGGATATGAGTGGATGAAACCGGAAATATCCGGTTTTGTTTTGGCTAACTCAATCCCAGATATTGCTACAGACTCTGGGTTGGTTTTTTCGGGATATTATCAACAGACTTTATTGTTTTGAAAGTCTTTTATCGGGGAACATTTTATTTTGAGCTTAGACACAGTAATTTGTTCCACATGGAGACACCAGGTCTACACATTCGTATTTTCTAGGGAGAAAGCCAGATGAACTGCTGCAAACAAACATGGTATTTCTGTTTGTGTAGATGACATTTTATGCACTTGCCTAATGAAAAGACTTTGCTTTTCCCCAAAACCATTTTTGCTCTGATTTTCTCGGTCCATTGCATACGAATTCCAGACCACCTTTTCCAGAAATGACTGGATAAAACCAGAAATATCCGGTTGTGTTTTGGCTAACTCAATCCAAAATATTGTGAAAACTTCTGTGTTTGTGTTTTCTGGATATTATCGATGGACTTTATTGTTTTGAATGTTTTTATCAGGGAACATTTAATTTTATACCATTGAAGTACTAATTGGTTCATCATGGGGACACCAGCTCTACACATTCGTATTTTCTTGGGCGAAAGCTAGAGGAACTGCGGCAAACAAACATGATATTTCTGTTTGTATAGATGACATTTTAAGCACTTGCCTAACGAAAAGACTTTGCATTTCTTCAAAACGCATTTTTACTGTGATTTTCTCGGTCCATTGCATATGAATTCCACACCAGTTTGTCCGGATATGACTGGATGAAACCAGAAATATCCGGTTGTGTTTTGGCTACCTCAATCCAAAATATTGTGAAAGCCTCTGCTTTTGTGTTTTCTGGATATTATCGATGGACTTTATTGTTTTGAATGTTTTTATTAGGGAACATTTCATTTTGTACTGTAGAAACACTAATTGGTTCCACATGGGGACACCAGCTCTACACATTCGTATTTTCTAGGGAGAAAGCCAGAGGAACTGCTGCAATCAAACATGATATTTCTGTTTGTGTAGATGACATTTTATGCACTTGCCTAACGAAAAGACTTTGCTTTTCTCCAAAACCATTTTATCTGTGATTTACTCGGTCCATTGCATACGAATTCTACACCTCTTTGTCCGGATAGGAGTGGATAAAACCGGAAATATCCAGTTTTGTTTTGGCTAACTCTATCCCAGATATTGCTACAGACTCTCGGTTGGTTTTTTCGGGATATTATCAACAGACTTTATTGTTTGAAAGTCTTTTATCGGGGAACATTTTATTTTGAGCTTGGATACAGTAATTGGTTCCACATGGAGACACCAGCTCTACACATTCGTATTTTCTAGGGCGAAAGCCAGAGGAACTGCTGCAAACAAACATGGTATTTCTGTTTGTGTAGATGACATTTTATGCACTTGCCTAATGAAAAGACTTTGCTTTTCCCCAAAACCATTTTTGCTCTGATTTTCTCGGTCCATTGCATATGAATTCCAGACCACCTTTTCCAGAAATGACTGGATAAAACCAGAAATATCCGGTTGTGTTTTGGCTAACTCAATCCAAAATATTGTGAAAGATCCTGTGTTTGTGTTTTCTGGATATTATCGATGGACTTTATTGTTTTGAATGTTTTTATCAGGGAACATTTAATTTTGTACCATGGAAACACTAATTGGTTCCACATGGGGACACCAGCTCTACACATTCGTATTTTCTAGGGCGAAAGCTAGAGGAACTGCGGCAAACAAACATGATATTTCTGTTTGTATAGATGACATTTTATGCACTTGCCTAACGAAAAGACTTTCCTTTTCTCCAAAACCATTTTTACTGTGATTTTCTCGGTCCATTGCATACGATTCCACACGAGTTTGTCCGGATATGACTGGATGAATCTGGAAATATCCGGTTTTGTTTTGGCTAACTCAATCCCAGATATTGCTACAGCCTCTGGGTTTGTTCTTTCTGGATATTATCAATGGAGTTTATTGTTTTGGATGTTTTTTTATCGGGGAACATTGTATTTTCAGCTTGGATACATAATTGGTTCCACATGGAGACACCAGCTCTACACATTCGTATTTTCTAGGGCGAAAGCCAGAGGAACTGCTGCAAACAAACATGATATTTCTGTTTGTGTAGATGACATTTTATGCACTTCCCTAACGAAAAGACTTTGCTTTGTCCAAAACCATTTTATCTGTGATTTACTCGGTCCATTGCATACAAATTCCACACCTTTTTATCCGGATATGAGTGGATAGAACCGGAAATATCCGGTTTTGTTTTGGATAACTCAATCCCAGATATTGCTACAGACTCTGGGATGGTTTTTTCGGGATATTATCAACAGGCTTTATTGTTTTGAAAGTCTTTTATCGGGGAACATTTTATTTTGAGCTTGGATACAGTAATTGGTTCCACATGGAGACACCAGCTCTACACATTCGTATTTTCTAGGGAGCAAGCCATAGGAACTGCTGCAAACAAACATGGTATTTCTGTTTGTGTAGATGACATTTTATGCACTTGCCTAACGAAAAGACTTTGCTTTTCTCAAAACCATTTTTACTGTGATTTTCTCGGTCCATTGTATACGAATTCCACAACACCTTTTCCAGAAATGACGGGATAAAACCAGAAACATCCGGTTGTGTTTTGGCTACCTCAATCGAAAATATTGTGAAAGTTTCTGTGTTTGTGTTTTCTGGATATTATCGATGGACTTTATTGCTTTTATCAGGGAACATTTAATTTTGTACCATTGAAACACTAATTGGTTCATCATGGGGACACCAGCTCTATACATTCTTATTTTATTTGGAGAAAGCTAGAGGAAATGAGGAAGACAAACATGATATTTCTGTTTGTATAGATGACATTTTATGCACTTGCCTAACGAAAAGAATTTGCTTTTCTCAAAAACCATTTTTACTGTGATTTTCTCGATCCATTGCATACGATTCCACACGAGTTTTTCCGGATATGACTCAATGAAACCGGAAATATCCAGTTTTGTTTTGGCTAACTCAATCCCAGATATTGCTACAGCCTCTGGGTTTGTTCTTTCTGGATATTATCAACGGACTTTATTGTTTTGGATGTTTTTTTATCAGAGAACATTGTATTTTCAGCTTGGATACATAATTGGTTCCACATGGAAACACCAGCTCTACACATTCGTATTTTCTAGGGCGAAAGCCAGTGGAACTGCTGCAAACAAACATGATATTTCTGTTTGTGTGATGACATTTTATGCACTTGCCTAACGAAAAGACTTTGCTTTTCTCCAAAACCATTTTCACTGTGATTTTCTCAGTCCATTGCATACGAATTCCACACCTCTTTATCCGGATATGAGTGGATGAAACCGGAAATATCCGGTTTTGTTTTGGCTAACTCAATCCCAGATATTGCTACAGACTCTGGGTTGGTTTTTTCGGGATATTATCAACAGACTTTATTGTTTTGAAAGTCTTTTATCGGGGAACATTTTATTTTGAGCTTAGACACAGTAATTTGTTCCACATGGAGACACCAGGTCTACACATTCGTATTTTCTAGGGAGAAAGCCAGATGAACTGCTGCAAACAAACATGGTATTTCTGTTTGTGTAGATGACATTTTATGCACTTGCCTAATGAAAAGACTTTGCTTTTCCCCAAAACCATTTTTGCTCTGATTTTCTCGGTCCATTGCATACGAATTCCAGACCACCTTTTCCAGAAATGACTGGATAAAACCAGAAATATCCGGTTGTGTTTTGGCTAACTCAATCCAAAATATTGTGAAAACTTCTGTGTTTGTGTTTTCTGGATATTATCGATGGACTTTATTGTTTTGAATGTTTTTATCAGGGAACATTTAATTTTATACCATTGAAGTACTAATTGGTTCATCATGGGGACACCAGCTCTACACATTCGTATTTTCTTGGGCGAAAGCTAGAGGAACTGCGGCAAACAAACATGATATTTCTGTTTGTATAGATGACATTTTAAGCACTTGCCTAACGAAAAGACTTTGCATTTCTTCAAAACGCATTTTTACTGTGATTTTCTCGGTCCATTGCATATGAATTCCACACCAGTTTGTCCGGATATGACTGGATGAAACCAGAAATATCCGGTTGTGTTTTGGCTACCTCAATCCAAAATATTGTGAAAGCCTCTGCTTTTGTGTTTTCTGGATATTATCGATGGACTTTATTGTTTTGAATGTTTTTATTAGGGAACATTTCATTTTGTACTGTAGAAACACTAATTGGTTCCACATGGGGACACCAGCTCTACACATTCGTATTTTCTAGGGAGAAAGCCAGAGGAACTGCTGCAATCAAACATGATATTTCTGTTTGTGTAGATGACATTTTATGCACTTGCCTAACGAAAAGACTTTGCTTTTCTCCAAAACCATTTTATCTGTGATTTACTCGGTCCATTGCATACGAATTCTACACCTCTTTGTCCGGATAGGAGTGGATAAAACCGGAAATATCCAGTTTTGTTTTGGCTAACTCTATCCCAGATATTGCTACAGACTCTGGGTTGGTTTTTTCGGGATATTATCAACAGACTTTATTGTTTGAAAGTCTTTTATCGGGGAACATTTTATTTTGAGCTTGGATACAGTAATTGGTTCCACATGGAGACACCAGCTCTACACATTCGTATTTTCTAGGGCGAAAGCCAGAGGAACTGCTGCAAACAAACATGGTATTTCTGTTTGTGTAGATGACATTTTATGCACTTGCCTAATGAAAAGACTTTGCTTTTCCCCAAAACCATTTTTGCTCTGATTTTCTCGGTCCATTGCATATGAATTCCAGACCACCTTTTCCAGAAATGACTGGATAAAACCAGAAATATCCGGTTGTGTTTTGGCTAACTCAATCCAAAATATTGTGAAAGATCCTGTGTTTGTGTTTTCTGGATATTATCGATGGACTTTATTGTTTTGAATGTTTTTATCAGGGAACATTTAATTTTGTACCATGGAAACACTAATTGGTTCCACATGGGGACACCAGCTCTACACATTCGTATTTTCTAGGGCGAAAGCTAGAGGAACTGCGGCAAACAAACATGATATTTCTGTTTGTATAGATGACATTTTATGCACTTGCCTAACGAAAAGACTTTCCTTTTCTCCAAAACCATTTTTACTGTGATTTTCTCGGTCCATTGCATACGATTCCACACGAGTTTGTCCGGATATGACTGGATGAATCTGGAAATATCCGGTTTTGTTTTGGCTAACTCAATCCCAGATATTGCTACAGCCTCTGGGTTTGTTCTTTCTGGATATTATCAATGGAGTTTATTGTTTTGGATGTTTTTTTATCGGGGAACATTGTATTTTCAGCTTGGATACATAATTGGTTCCACATGGAGACACCAGCTCTACACATTCGTATTTTCTAGGGCGAAAGCCAGAGGAACTGCTGCAAACAAACATGATATTTCTGTTTGTGTAGATGACATTTTATGCACTTCCCTAACGAAAAGACTTTGCTTTGTCCAAAACCATTTTATCTGTGATTTACTCGGTCCATTGCATACAAATTCCACACCTTTTTATCCGGATATGAGTGGATAGAACCGGAAATATCCGGTTTTGTTTTGGATAACTCAATCCCAGATATTGCTACAGACTCTGGGATGGTTTTTTCGGGATATTATCAACAGGCTTTATTGTTTTGAAAGTCTTTTATCGGGGAACATTTTATTTTGAGCTTGGATACAGTAATTGGTTCCACATGGAGACACCAGCTCTACACATTCGTATTTTCTAGGGAGCAAGCCATAGGAACTGCTGCAAACAAACATGGTATTTCTGTTTGTGTAGATGACATTTTATGCACTTGCCTAACGAAAAGACTTTGCTTTTCTCAAAACCATTTTTACTGTGATTTTCTCGGTCCATTGTATACGAATTCCACAACACCTTTTCCAGAAATGACGGGATAAAACCAGAAACATCCGGTTGTGTTTTGGCTACCTCAATCGAAAATATTGTGAAAGTTTCTGTGTTTGTGTTTTCTGGATATTATCGATGGACTTTATTGCTTTTATCAGGGAACATTTAATTTTGTACCATTGAAACACTAATTGGTTCATCATGGGGACACCAGCTCTATACATTCTTATTTTATTTGGAGAAAGCTAGAGGAAATGAGGAAGACAAACATGATATTTCTGTTTGTATAGATGACATTTTATGCACTTGCCTAACGAAAAGAATTTGCTTTTCTCAAAAACCATTTTTACTGTGATTTTCTCGATCCATTGCATACGATTCCACACGAGTTTTTCCGGATATGACTCAATGAAACCGGAAATATCCAGTTTTGTTTTGGCTAACTCAATCCCAGATATTGCTACAGCCTCTGGGTTTGTTCTTTCTGGATATTATCAACGGACTTTATTGTTTTGGATGTTTTTTTATCAGAGAACATTGTATTTTCAGCTTGGATACATAATTGGTTCCACATGGAAACACCAGCTCTACACATTCGTATTTTCTAGGGCGAAAGCCAGTGGAACTGCTGCAAACAAACATGATATTTCTGTTTGTGTGATGACATTTTATGCACTTGCCTAACGAAAAGACTTTGCTTTTCTCCAAAACCATTTTCACTGTGATTTTCTCAGTCCATTGCATACGAATTCCACACCTCTTTATCCGGATATGAGTGGATGAAACCGGAAATATCCGGTTTTGTTTTGGCTAACTCAATCCCAGATATTGCTACAGACTCTGGGTTGGTTTTTTCGGGATATTATCAACAGACTTTATTGTTTTGAAAGTCTTTTATCGGGGAACATTTTATTTTGAGCTTAGACACAGTAATTTGTTCCACATGGAGACACCAGGTCTACACATTCGTATTTTCTAGGGAGAAAGCCAGATGAACTGCTGCAAACAAACATGGTATTTCTGTTTGTGTAGATGACATTTTATGCACTTGCCTAATGAAAAGACTTTGCTTTTCCCCAAAACCATTTTTGCTCTGATTTTCCCGGTCCATTGCATACGAATTCCAGACCACCTTTTCCAGAAATGACTGGATAAAACCAGAAATATCCGGTTGTGTTTTGGCTAACTCAATCCAAAATATTGTGAAAACTTCTGTGTTTGTGTTTTCTGGATATTATCGATGGACTTTATTGTTTTGAATGTTTTTATCAGGGAACATTTAATTTTATACCATTGAAGTACTAATTGGTTCATCATGGGGACACCAGCTCTACACATTCGTATTTTCTTGGGCGAAAGCTAGAGGAACTGCGGCAAACAAACATGATATTTCTGTTTGTATAGATGACATTTTAAGCACTTGCCTAACGAAAAGACTTTGCATTTCTTCAAAACGCATTTTTACTGTGATTTTCTCGGTCCATTGCATATGAATTCCACACCAGTTTGTCCGGATATGACTGGATGAAACCAGAAATATCCGGTTGTGTTTTGGCTACCTCAATCCAAAATATTGTGAAAGCCTCTGCTTTTGTGTTTTCTGGATATTATCGATGGACTTTATTGTTTTGAATGTTTTTATTAGGGAACATTTCATTTTGTACTGTAGAAACACTAATTGGTTCCACATGGGGACACCAGCTCTACACATTCGTATTTTCTAGGGAGAAAGCCAGAGGAACTGCTGCAATCAAACATGATATTTCTGTTTGTGTAGATGACATTTTATGCACTTGCCTAACGAAAAGACTTTGCTTTTCTCCAAAACCATTTTATCTGTGATTTACTCGGTCCATTGCATACGAATTCTACACCTCTTTGTCCGGATAGGAGTGGATAAAACCGGAAATATCCAGTTTTGTTTTGGCTAACTCTATCCCAGATATTGCTACAGACTCTGGGTTGGTTTTTTCGGGATATTATCAACAGACTTTATTGTTTGAAAGTCTTTTATCGGGGAACATTTTATTTTGAGCTTGGATACAGTAATTGGTTCCACATGGAGACACCAGCTCTACACATTCGTATTTTCTATGGCGAAAGCCAGAGGAACTGCTGCAAACAAACATGGTATTTCTGTTTGTGTAGATGACATTTTATGCACTTGCCTAATGAAAAGACTTTGCTTTTCCCCAAAACCATTTTTGCTCTGATTTTCTCGGTCCATTGCATACGAATTCCACACCACCTTTTCCAGAAATGACTGGATAAAACCAGAAATATCCGGTTGTCTTTTGGCTTTCTGAATCCAAAATATTGTGAAAGCTTCTGTGTTTGTGTTTTCTGGATATTATCGATGGACTTTATTGTTTTGAATGTTTTTATTAGAGAACATTTCATTTCATTTTGACTGGATGAAACCGGAAATATCTGGTTTTGTTTTGGCTAACTCAATCCCAGATATTGCTACAGCCTCTGGGTTTGTTCTTTCTGGATATTATCAACGGACTTTATTTTTTTGGATGTTTTTTTATCGGGGAACATTGTATTTTCAGCTTGGATACATAATTGGTTCCACATGGAGACACCAGCTCTACACATTCGTATTTTCTAGGGTGAAAGCCAGAGGAACTGCTTCAAATAACATGATATTTCTGATTGTGTAGATGGCATTTTATGCACTTGCCTAACGAAAAGACTTTGTTTTTCTCCAAAACCATTTTATCTGTGATTTTCTCGGGCCATTGCATACGAATTCCACACCTCTTTGTCCGGATAGAAGTGGAAAAAACCGGAAATATCCGGTTTTGTTTTAGCTAACTCAATCCCAGATATTGCTACAGAATCTGGGTGGGTTTTTTCGGGATATTATCAACAGACTTTATTGTTTTGAAAATCTTTTATCGGGGAACATTTTATTTTGAGCTTGGATACAGTAATTGGTTCCACATGGAGACACCAGCTCTACACATTCGTATTTTCTAGGGAGAAAGCCAGAGGATCTGCTGCAAACAAACATGGTATTTCTGTTTGTCTAGATGACATTTTATGCACTTGCCTAATGAAAAGACTTTGCTTTTCCCCAAAACCATTTTTGCTCTGATTTTCTCGGTCCATTGCATACGAATTCCAGACCACCTTTTCCAGAAATGACTGGATAAAACCAGAAATATCCGGTTGTGTTTTGGCTAACTCAATCCAAAATATTGTGAAAGATCCTGTGTTTGTGTTTTCTGGATATTATCGATGGACTTTATTGTTTTGAATGTTTTTATTAGGGAACATTTAATTTTGTACCATGGAAACACTAATTGGTTCATTATGGGGACACCAGCTCTACACATTCGTATTTTCTAGAGAGAAAGCTAGAGGAACTGCGGCAAACAAACATGATATTTCTGTTTGTATAGATGACATTTTAAGCACTTGCCTAACGAAAAGACTTTGCATTTCTCCAAAACGCATTTTTGCTCTGATTTTCTCCGTCCATTGCATATGCATTCCACACCAGTTTGTCCGGATATGACTGGATCAAACCGGAAATATCCAGGTTTGTTTTGGCTAACTCAATCCAAAATACTGTGAAAGCCTCTGTGTTTGTGCTTTCTGGATATTATCGATGGACTTTATTGTTTTGAATGTTTTTATTAGGGAACATTTCATTTTGTACCGTAGAAGCACTAATTGGTTCATCATGGGGACACAAGCTCTACACATTCCTATTTTCTAGGGAGAAATCTTGAGGAGCTGCGGCAAACAAACGTGATATTTCTGTTTGTATAGATGACATTTTATGCACTTGCCTAACGAAAAGACTTTGCTTTTCTCCAAAACCATTTTTACTGTGATTTTCTCGGTCCTTTGCATACGAATTCCACACCTCTTTGTCCGCATATGAGTGGATAAAACCGGAAATATCCTGTTTTGTTTTGGCTAACTGAATTCCAGATATTGCTACAGACTCTGGGTTGGTTTTTTCGGGATATTATCAACAGGCTTTATTGTTTTGAAAGTCTTTTATCGGGGAACATTTTATTTTGAGCTTGGATACAGTAATTGGTTCCACATGGAGACACCAGCTCTACACATTCGTATTTTCTAGAGAGAAAGCCAGAGGAACTGTGACAAACAAACATGATATTTCTGTTTGTGTAGATGACATTTTATGCACTTGCCTAACGAAAAGACTTTGCTTTTCTCCAAAACCATTTTTACTGTGATTTTCTCGGTCCATTGCATACGAATTCCACACCTCTTTGTCCGGATATGAGTGGATATAACCGGAAATATCCGGTTTTGTTTTGGCTAACTCAATCCAAGATATTGCTACATCCTCTGTGTTTGTGTTTTTTCAGGATATTATCAACAGACTTTATTGTTTTGAAAGTCTTTTATCGGGGAACATTTTATTTTGAGCTTAGACACAGTATTTGGTTCCACATGGAGACACCAGGTCTACACATTTGTATTTTGTAGGGAGAAAGCCAGAGGAACTGCTGCAAACAAACATGATATTTCTGTTTGTGTAGATGACATTTTATGCACTTGCCTAACGAAAAGACTTTGCTTTTCCCCAAACCATTTTTGCTCTGATTTTCTCGGTCCATTGCATATGAATTCCACACCACCTTTTCCAGAAATGACTGGATGAAACCAGAAATATCCGGTTGTGTTTTGGCTAACTCAATCCAAAATATTGTGAAAGCTTTTGTGTTTGTGTTTTCTGGATATTATCGATGGACTTTATTGTTTTGAATGTTTTTATCAGGGAACATTAAATTTGTACCATTGAAACACTAATTGGTTCATCATGGGGACACCAGCTCTATACATTCTTATTTTATAAGGAGAAAGCTAGAGGAAATGAGGAAGACAAACATGATATTTCTGTTTGTATAGATGACATTTTATGCACTTGCCTAACGAAAAGACTTTGTTTTTCTCCAAAACCATTTTTACTCTGATTTTCTCGGTCCATTGCATACGAATTCCACACCATTTTGTCCGGATATGACTGGATGAAACCGGAAATATCCAGTTTTGTTTTGGCTAACTCAATCCCAGATACTGCTACAGACTCTGTGTTTGTTCTTTCTGGATATTATCAACGGACTTTATTGTTTTGAATGTTTTTTTATCAGGGAACACTGTATTTTAAGCTTGGATAAAGTATTTGGTTCCACATGGAGACACCAGCTCTACACATTCGTATTTTCTAGGGAGAAAGCTAGAGGAACTGCGGTAAACAAACATGATATTTCTTTTTTTGTAGATTAGATTTTACGCACTTGCCTAACGAAAAGACTTTGCATTTCTCCAAAACCATTTTATCTGTTATTTTCTCGGTCCATTGCATATGAATTCCACACCAGTTTGTCCGGATATGACTGGATGAAACCAGAAATATCCGGTTGTGTTTTGGCTAACTCAATCTGAAATACTGTGAAAGCCTCTGTGTTTGTGTTTTCTGGATATTATCGATGGACTTTATTTTTTTGAATGTTCTTATTAGGGAACATTTCATTTTCTACCGCAGAAACACTAATTGGTTCCACATGGGGACACCAGCTCTACATATTCGTATTTTCTAGGGAGAAATCTAGAGGAACTGCGGCAAACAAACATGATATTTCTGTTTGTATAGATGACATTTTATGCACTTGCCTAACGAAAAGACTTTGCTTTTCTCCAAATCCATTTTTACTTTGATTTTCTCGGTCCATTGCATTCGAATTCCACACCAGTTTCTATGGATATGACTGGATGAAACGGGAAGTATCCGGTTTTGTTTTGGCTAACTCAATCCCAGATATTGCTACAGCCTCTGTGTTTGTGTTTTCCGGATATTATCGACGGACTTTATTGTTTTGAATGTTTTTATCAGGGAACATTTCATTTTGTACCGTAGAAACACTAATTGGATCCACATGGGGACACCAGCTCTACATATTCATATTGTCTAAGGAGAAAGCTAGAGGAACTGTGGCCAAAAAAATGATATTTCTTTTAGTATCGATGACATTTTATGCATTTGCCTAACGAAAAGACTTTGCTTTTCTCCAAAACCATTTTATCTGTGATTTTCTCGGTCCATTGCATAGGAATTCCACACCAGTTTGTCCGTTTATGATTGGAAGAAACCGGAAATATCCAGGTTTGTTTTGGCTAACTCAATCCCAGATATTGCTACAGCCTCTCTGTTTGTGTTTTCCCGATATTATCGACGGACTTTATTGTTTTGAATGTTTTTATCAGGGAACATTTCATTTTGTACCGTAGAAACACTAATTGGATCCACATGGGGACACCAGCTCTACATATTCATATTGTCTAAGGAGAAAGCTAGAGGAACTGTGGCCAAAAAAATGATATTTCTTTTAGTATCGATGACATTTTATGCATTTGCCTAACGAAAAGACTTTGCTTTTCTCCAAAACCATTTTATCTGTGATTTTCTCGGTCCATTGCATAGGAATTCCACACCAGTTTGTCCGTTTATGATTGGAAGAAACCGGAAATATCCAGGTTTGTTTTGGCTAACTCAATCCCAGATATTGCTACAGCCTCTCTGTTTGTGTTTTCCCGATATTATCGAAGGACTTTATTGTTTTGAATGTTTTTATCAGGGAACATTTCATTTTGTACCGTAGAAACACTAATTGGATCCACATGGGGACACCAGCTCTACATATGCATATTTTCTTTTTTTTTTACTTTTATTTAATGAATATAAATTTCCAAATGATTTACAATGGCTTCCCCCTCCCAAAACTTCCCTCCCACCCCCAACCCTCCCCTTTCCCGCTCCCTCTCCCCTTCCAATCACATCATGATTCATTTTCAATTCTCTTTATATACAAAAGATCAGTTTAGTGGAAATTAGATAACGATTTCAACAGTTTGCCCCCATATAGCAACACAGAGTGAAAAAAAAATACTATTGGAGTACTAGTTATAGCATTAAATAAGAGTGTACAGCACATTAAAGGCAGAGATCCTACATATTATTTTTTTAACAATTAATTAATTTTCTATGCCATTTCCAATTTAACACCAGGTTTTTTTTTTCCATTTCCAATTATCTTTATATACAGGAGATCGATTCAGTATATAATTAGTAAAGATCTCATCAGTTTGTACCCACGCAGAAACACCAAGTGTAAAAATACTGTTTCAGTACTAGTTATAGCATTACTGCACATTAGACAACACATTAAGGACAGATCCCACATGGGATGTAAGTACACAGTGACTCCTGTTGCTGACTTAACAATTTGACACTCTTGTTCATGGCGTCAGTAATCTCCCTAGGCTCTAGTCATGAGTTGCCAGGGCTATGGAAGCCTTTAGGGTTCGCTGACTTTGATCTTATTCCGATAGGGTCACAGTCAAAGTGGAAGTTCTCTCCTCCCTTCAGAGAAAGGTACCTCCTTCTTTGATGGCCCCGTTCTTTCCACTGGGATCTCACTCAAAGAGATCTTTCATTTAGGTCTTCTTCCTTTTTTTCTTTTCCATGGTATCTTGGCTCTCCATGCCTACAATGCTCTCATGGGCTCTTCAGCCAGATCCGAATGCCTTAAGGGCTGATTCTGAGGCCAGAGTGTTGTTTAGGACATCTGCCATTCTATCAGTCTGCTGTGTATCCCACTTCCCATGCTGGATTTTTCTCTCCCTTTTTGATTCTATCAGTTAGTATTAGCAGACACTTGTCTTTTTGTGTGATCCCTTTGTTTCTTAGACCTATCCATGCCATCGAATGTGAACTGAAATTGATCACTTGGACTAGTGAGATGGCATTGGTACATGCCACCTTGATGGGATTGTATTAGAATCCCCTGGCACATTACTAACTCCATCCTTTGGGGCAAGACTAATTGTGCATGTCCCAAACTGTGCATCTCCTCCCTCTCTTTTCCCACTCTGAGATTTAACAGGGATCACTTTTCAGTTAAAATTTAAACACCTAAGAATAATTGTGTGTTAATTACTGAGTTCAACCAATAGTACTAGAACAACAACAACAACAGCAAATACTAAAAAGGATAAAGTATTACATTGTACATCTATAGTCAGGACAAAAGCTGATCAGGTCATTGTTTCTTATAGTGTCCATTTCACTTCAACAGGTTTCCCCTTTGGTGCTCAATTGTCGCCGATCAGGGAAAACAAATGGAATTTGTCTCTTTGGGACTGGCTTAATTCACTCAGCATGATGTTTTCCAGATCCCTCCATCTTGTTGCAAATGACTGGGTTTCATTGTTCCTTACTGCTGTATTCTATGGAGTACATGTCCCATAATTTCTTTATCCAGTCTACTGTTGATGGGCATTTGGGTTGGTTCCAGGTCTTAGCTATTGTGAATTGGGCTGCTATAAACATTAATGTGCAGATGGCTTTTTTATTAGCCAAATTAATTTCCTTTGGGTAAATTCCAAGGAGTGGGATGGCTGGTTTGAATGGTAGGGTTATGTTCAGGTTTCTGAGGAATCTCCAGACTGACTTCCATAGTGGCCTAACCAGTTTGCATTCCCACCAACAGTGGGTTAGTGTCCCTTTTTCCCCACATCCTCTCCAGCATCTATTGTTGGTAGATTTCTGAATGTGAGCCATTCTCACCGGGGTGAGGTGAAACCTCATTGTGGTTTTGATTTGCATTTCTCTGATTGCTAGTGATCTTGAACATTTTTTCATGTGTCTGTTGGCCATTTGGATTTCCTCTTTTGAAAAATGACTATTGAGGTCCTTGGCCCATCTCTTCAGTGGGTTGTTTGTTCTGTTGTTGTGGATTTTCTTGATTTCTATGTAGATTCTGGTTATCAACCCTTTATCTGTAGTATAGTTTGCAAATATTTTTTTCCCATTCTGTCAGTTGCCTCTTCACTTTCCTGACTGTTTCTTTTGAAGTACAGAAACTTCTCAATTTGATGCAATCCCAAATGTTAATTTTGGTTTTGACTGCCTGTGCTCCTGGAGTCTTTTCCAAGAAGTCTTTGCCTGTACCTATATCTTGCAGGGTTTCTCCAATGCTCTCTAATAATTTGATGGTTTCGGGTCGTAGATTTAAGTCTTTAATCCACGTTGAGTGAATTTTTGTGTAAGGTGAAAGGTATGGGTCTTGCTCCAAGCTTCTGCACATGGAAATCCAATTTTCCCAGCACCATTTATTGAATAGACTGTCCTTATTCCAGGGATTAGTTTTGGATCTTTGATCAAATATAAGTTGGCTGTAGATGTTTGGATTGATTTCTGGTGTTTCTATTCTGTTCCATTGGTCTATCCATCTGTTTCTGTACCAGTACCATGCTGTTTTGATGACAACTGCCCTGTAGTATGCCCTGAAATCTGGGATTGTGATGCCTCCGGCTTTGTTTTTGTTGTACAAGATAGCTTTGGCTATTCGAGGTCTTCTGTGTCTCCATATGAATTTCAGCATTATTTTTTCCAGATCTGAGAAGAATGTCTTCGGTATCTTGATTGGTATTGCATTGAATGTATAAATTGCTCTTGGGAGAATAGACATTTTGATGATATTGATTCTTCCAATCCATGAGCATGGAAGATTTCTCCATTTTTTGGTATCCTCTTCTATTTCTTTCTTTAAGGTTTTGTAGTTTTCCTCGTAGAGATCTCTGACATCCTTGGTTAAGTTTATTCCAAGGTATTTGATTGTTTTTGTAGCTATTGTGAATGGGATAGATCTTAGAAGTTCTTCCTCAGCCGTGGCATTGCCTGTGTATACAAAGGCTCTTGATTTTTGTGGATTGATTTTATATCCTGCTACTTTGCCAAACTCTTCGATGAGTTCCAGTAGTCTCTTAGTAGAGTTCTTTCGGTCCCCTAAATAAAGAATCATATCGTCTGCAAAGAGGGATAGTTTGAGTTCTTCCTTCCCGATTTGTATCCCTTTAATTTCTTTTTCTTGCCTAATAGCTCTGGCTAAAACTTCCAGAACTATATTGAATAGCAGTGGTGAGAGTGGGCATCCCTGTCTGGTACCAGATCTCAGCAGAAATGCTTCCAACTTTTCCCCATTCAATAGGATGTTGGCCGTGGGTTTTTCATATATTGCTTTGATTGTATTGAGGAATGTTCCTTCCATACCCAGTTTGCTTAGAGTTTTCATCATGAAAGGGTGTTGTATTTTATCAAATGCTTTCTCTGCATCTATTGAGAGAATCATATGGTTTTTCTTCTGCAGTTTGTTAATGTGGTGTATTACGTTGATTGTTTTGCGGACGTTGAACCATCCTTGCATACCAGGGATAAATCCCACTTGGTCTGGGTGGATGATCTTTCTGATGTGTTGTTGCATTCTATTGGCCAGAATTTTATTGAGGATTTTTGCGTCTATGTTCATCAGGGATATTGGTCTGTAATTCTCTTTCAATGCTGCATTTTTCTCCGGCTTAGGAATTAAGGTGATGCTGGCTTCATAGAAAGAATTTGGGAGGATTCCCTCTTTTTCGATTGTTCTGAATAGTTTGAGAATAATTGGAGTTAGTTCTTCTCTAAATGTCTGGTAGAACTCAGCAGTGAATCCATCTGGTCCTGGGCTTTTCTTTGTTGGGAGGGCCTTTATTACTGTTTCAATTTCTGTGTCAGTTATGGGTCTGTTTAGGTTTTCTATGTCTTCCTGGCTCAATTTAGGTAGGTTGTATGTGTCCAAGAATCTGTCCATTTCTGATAGATTTCCCTGTTTGCTGGCATACAAGTCCTTGTAGTAATTTCTGATGATTCTTTTTATTTCTGTGGTGTCTGTTGTTATGTTTCCATTTTCATCTCTGATCCTATTGATTTGGGTCTTTTCTCTTTTTTTTTAGTTAGTTGGGCCAATGGAGTGTCAATTTTGTTTATTTTTTCAAAGAACCAGCTCCTCGTTTGGCTGATTTTTTGTAATGTTTTTTTGGATTCAATCCTGTTGATTTCTTCTTTGATTTTAATTATTTCCCTTCTTCTACTGGGTTTGGGTTTGGTTTACTGCAGATTTTCTAGATCCTTGAGGTGACTTGAAAGCTCATCTATTTGGTGTCTCTCCAATTTCTTGATGTAGGCACCTATTGATATAAACTTTCCTCTTAACACTGCTTTTGTTGTATCCCATAGGTTTTGGTATGTTGTGCTGTTATCCTCATTTACTTCCAGAAAGTTTTTGATTTCTCTTTTAATTTCTTCTATGACCCATTGTTCATTCAGGAGCATGTTGTTCAATCTCCATATGTTCGAACGTGCTCTGGTCTGAGAAGTTGCATGGTATGATTCTAATTCTCTTGAATTTGCTGAGACTTGCTTTATGGCCTAGTATGTGGTCAATCCTAGAGAAGGTTCCATGCACTGCTGAGAAGAATGTAAAGTCCTTAGGTGTAGGATGAAATGTTCTGTAGATATCTGTTAGATCCATTTAGGCTATAGTGTCATTTAAATCTGCTGCCTCCTTGTTGATCTTCTGTCCTGTTGATCTGTCTATCTCTGAGAGTGGAGTATTGAAGTCCCCCAGTACTATTGTATTGGGGTCTAAGTCTCCCTTTAAGTCCCTTAACAAGTCTTTTAAATAAGCTGGTGCCCTGTGATTAGGTGCATATACATTGACAATCGTTATATCTTCCTGTTGAATGGATCCCTTAATCATTAAATAGTGCCCCTCTTTGTCTCTCCTGACAGTTTTTGTGGTAAAGTTTATGTTGTCTGATATTAAGATGGCTACGCCCGCTCTTTTTTCATTTCTGTTGGCATGGTATATCTTTTTCCAGCCTTTCACTTTCAGTCTGTATGGATCATTGTTGGAAAGATGAGTTTCTTGTAAGCAGCAAAAAGATGGGTTTTGTTCCTTAACCCAGTCAGCCAATCGGTGTCTTTTAACTGGACAGTTCAAGCCATTAACATTCAATGTGACTATTGAGAAGGAGTAACTTTGCCCTGCCATTTGCCAAAGATATTTTCTAATATCTGGTTTGAGATTCTTGTGGTCTTTTGCTGTGAGGTTTCCTTCCTTTACCTTCCTTCATATTGGTTACCGTGTTTCTGTGTTTCTGTATGCAACACATCTTTAAGCATCTTTTGCAGGGCTGGACGAGTGGCGACAAATTCTTTCAATTTCTGTTTGCTGTGAAAGGTCTTTATTTCACCTTCATTCACAAATGAGAGCTTTGCAGGATATAATATTCTGGGCTGGCAGTTTTTCTCTCTTAGTACCTGGGCTATATCTCACCATTCTCTCCTGGCTTGTAGTGTTTCTGATGAGAAGTCAGCTGTAAGTCTAATTGGAGATCCTCTGAGAGTAATCTGGCGTTTTTCTCTTGCACATTTTAGGATCTTTTCTTTGTGTTTCACTGTGGTGAGTTTGATTACAACATGTCGTGGTGAGGTTCTCTTTTGGTCATGTTTATTAGGGGTTCTATGGGCTTCCTGTACTAGGATGTCTCTGTCCTTCTCCAAACCTGGGAAATTTTCTGCTAGTATCTCACTAAAAAGGCCTTCTAACCCTTTCTCCCTTTCCATGCCTTCAGGAACTCCTAGAACCCGAATGTTGGGTTTTTTAATAGTATCCTGTAGGTTCCTGACAGTATTTTTTAGATTTCTGATTTCTTCTTCTTTTCTTTGATTTGACTGTTTCCTTTCCTGTTCTCTGTCTTCTAATTCCGAAATTCTCTCTTCTGCTTCACCCATTCTGTTTTTAAGGCTCTCTAATGTGTTTGTCATTTGATCTATTGAGTTCTTCATTTCATTGTGGTTTTTTCTCACTATCTCAATTTCCTGTTCTACTAGTTGTTTCATTTCATTTTGATTCCTCCTTAATATTTCATTTTCACGGGAGAGATTTTCTATCTTGTCCATTCAGGATTTCTGTAGTTCAAGAATTTGTTTTTGAGAACTTCTTAATGTTCTTATCACTTTTTTGAGATCTGCTTCTTGCATTCCCTCTATCTCTTCCTCTTCATAATCTTGCATTGGCGTGCCTTGTTCACTAGGGGGCGTCATAGTGCTGCTCTTGTTACCTCGGCTTCTATGTTTGTTTGTCATGTTGGAGATAATTTATGGTGTTTTTTTTTTTATTTGCTGTGGTTTTTTTTTTCTCATTATACTATTCCTCTAAGTGAGCTGACTGTTTTGTTGGAGCCTTAGGGGCTGTGATGGATGTGGCCAGAGAGCTATGCTTCAGGTAAACTCTTCAGGTTTAAGGCTGTGTAAAGAGCGTCCCAGATTGCTCACTCTCTTGCTCCTTGCTGGCTCGCTTTCTCTTTTTTTTTTTTTTTTTTTTGACTCAGATGGGAGTGGAGTTGAGGGTAGTTGAAATCTGGCCTCTGTGAGTATTCGTTTCATCTACCCCTGGGACCACACACAGAGTTTATGCAGCCCTCAATGTGTTCTCCAGTTTCGCTAAAGTTACTGAGTTTGGCTGCGCTTTACATATGTAAAATCGTGGTGCTCTTTGTTTTGCTTGGTGAGTGAAGGGAGAGGCCTCTGTTACCTCCCCCGTTTTTCGGGTTTCTGAGGTCTTTGTCTTACCCTCCTCGGTTCCCGCGCTGGCGCGAATCTGTGGCTCTGGCTCCTCTCCTGCCGCTCGGCCCGTCCTGGTCGGCTCTCTACAAGGTGGGCTCCCTGCAAGTCCTCCGTGTCCCATCCACAAGATCCGGAAGCGCCTCCTCTGCAGTTTTTTTCTTGAGTCTTTTCCTGAGGCTACAGTAATTCCACTTTTATGAAACTTTATTCTCCCAAACTAAAGGTGCACGTCCTCACTATCCACCATCTTGGCTCCGCCCCCCCATATTCATATTTTTTAGGAGAAAGCTAGAGGAACTGTGGCCAAAAAAATGATATTTCTTTTAGTATCGATGACATTTTATGCACTTGCCTAACGAAAAGACTTTGCTTTTCTCCAAAACCATTTTATCTGTGATTTTCTCGGTCCATTGCATAGGAATTCCACACCAGTTTTCCGGACATGATAGGATGAAAATGGAAATATCTGGGTTTGTTCTGGCTAACACAATACCAGATATTGCTACAGCCTCTCTGTTTGTGTTTTCCGGACACTATCAACAGACTTTATAGTTTTGAATGTTTTTTATCAGGGAACATTTAACTTTGTGCTTGGAAACACTAATTGGTTCCACATGGAGACACCAGCTCTACACATTCATATTTTCTAGGGAGAAAGCTAGAGGAAATGCGACAAACAAATATGATATTTCTGTTTGTATAGATGACATTTTATGCACTTGCCTAACGAAAAGACTTTGCTTTTCTCCAAAACCATTTTTACTGTGATTTTCTCGGTCCATTGCATACGAATTCCACACCTCTTTGTCCGGATAGGAGTGGATAAAACCGGAAATACCGGTTTTGTTTTGGCTAACTCAATCCCAGATATTGCTACAGACTCTGGGTTGGTTTTTTCGGGATATTATAAACAGACTTTATTGTTTTGGAAGTCTTTTATCGGGGAACATTTTATTTTGAGCTTGGATACAGTAATTGGTTCCACATGGAGACACCAGCTCTACACATTCGTATTTTCTAGGGAGAAAGCCAGTGGAACTGCTGCAAACAAACATGATATTTCTGTTTGTGTAGATGACATTTTATGCACTTGCCTAATGAAAAGACTTTGCTTTTCCCCAAAACCATTTTTTCTCTGATTTTCTCGGTCCATTGCATACCAATTCCACACCACCTTATCCAGAAATGACTGGATGAAAACCGAAATATCCGGTTGTGTTTTGGCTAACTCAATCCAAAAATATTGTGAAAGCTTCTGTGTTTGTGTTTTCTGGATATTATCAATGGACTGTATTGTTTTGAATGTTTGTATCAGGCAACTTTTAATTTTGTACCATTAAAGCACTAATTGGTTCATCATGGGGACACCAGCTCTACACATTCGTATTTTCTAGGGAGAAAGCTAGAGGAAATGAGGAAGACAAACATGATATTTAAGTTTGTATAGATGACATTTTATGCACTTGTCTAACGAAAAGACTTTGCTTTTCTCCAAAAGCATTATTACTGTGATTTTCTCGGTCCACTGCATACGAATTCCACACAACTTGGTCCGGATATGACTGGATGAAACCGGAAATATCCGGTTTTTTTATAGCTAACTCAATCCCAGATATTGCTACAGCCTCTGTGTTTGTGTTTTCCGGATATTATCAAAGGACTTTATTGTTTAGAATGTTTTTTATCAGGGAACATTTAATTTTGTGCTTGGAAACACTAATTGGTTCATCATGGGGACACCAGCTCTACACATTCGTATTTTCTAGGGAGAAAGCTAGAGGAACTGCTGCAAACAAACATGATATTTCTGTTTGTGTAGATGACATTTTATGCACTTGCCTAATGAAATGACATTGCTTTTCCCCAAAACCCTTTTTGCTCTGATTTTCTCGGTCCATTGCATACGAATTCCACACCACCTTTTCCAGAAATGACAGGATAATACCAGAAATATCCAGTTGTGTCTGGCTAACTCAATCCAAAATATTGTGAAAGCTTCTGTGTTTGTGTTTTCTGGATATTATCGATGGACTTTATTGTTTTGAATGTTTTTATCAGGGAACATTTAATTTTGTACCATTGAAACACTGATTGGTTCATCATGGGGACACCAGCTCTACATATTCTTATTTTCTGGGAGGAAGCTAGAGGAAATGAGTAAGACAAACATGATATTTCTGTTTCTATAGATGACATTTTATGCACTTGCCTAACGAAAAGACTTTGCTTTTCTTCAATACCATTTTATCTGTGATTTTCTCGGACCATTGCATACGAATTCCACTCCAGTTTGTCCGCATATGACTGGATGAAACCGGAAATATCCGGTTTTGTTTTGGCTAACTCAATCCCAGATATTGCTACAGCCTCTATGTTTGTGTTTCGGGACACTATCAACGGACTTTATTGTTTTGAATATTTTTTATCGGGGAACATTATATTTTGAGCTTGGATACAGTAGTTGGTTCCACATGGAGACACCAGCTCTACACTCTCGTATTTTCTAGGGAGAAAGCCAGAGGAACTGCTGCAAACAAACATGATATTTCTGTTTGTGTAGATGACATTTAATGCACATGCCTAACGAAAAGACTTTGCTTTTCTCCAAAACCATTTTTACTGTAATTTCTCGGTCCATTGCATACGAATTCCACACCTCTTTGTCCAGATATGAGTGGATAAAACCAGAAATATCCGGTTTTGTTTTGGCTAACTCAATCCCATATATTGCTACAGACTCTG
Organism: Lepus europaeus; assembly: GCF_033115175.1. Classification (NCBI taxonomy): domain Eukaryota; kingdom Metazoa; phylum Chordata; class Mammalia; order Lagomorpha; family Leporidae; genus Lepus; species Lepus europaeus. The sequence continues at coordinate 480,570 of NW_026909417.1, read as the reverse complement.
GGTTGGTTTTTTCGGGATATTTTCAACAGACTTTATTGTTTTGAATGTTTTTATCAGGGAACATTTAATTTTGTACCGTAGAAACACCAATTGGATCCACATGGGGACACCAGCTCTACATATTCATATTTTCTAAGGAGAAAGCTAGAGGAACTGTGGCCAAAAAAATGATATTTCTTTTAGTATCGATGACATTTTATGCACTTGCCTAACGAAAAGACTTTGCTTTTCTCCAAAACCATTTTATCTGTGATTTTCTCGGTCCATTGCATAGGAATTCCACACCAGTTTTCCGGATATGACCGGATGAAACTGGAAATATCTGGGTTTGTTCTGGCTAACTCAATCCCAGATATTGCTACAGCCTCTGTGTTTGTGTTTTCCGGACTCTATCAACGGACTTTATTGTTTTGAATGTTTTTTATCAGGGAACATTTAATTTTGTGCTTGGAAACACTAATTGGTTCCACATGGAGACACCAGTTCTACACATTCATATTTTCTAGGGAGAAACCTGGAGTACCTACGAGAAACAAACATCATATTTCTGTTTGTATAGCTGACATTTTATGCACTTGCCTAACGAAAACTTTGCTATTCTCGAAAACAATTTTTGCTGTGATTTTCTCGGTCCATTGCATACGAATTCCACAACTCTTTGTCCGGATAGGAGTGGATAAAACCGGAAATATCCGGTTTTGTTTTGGCTAACCTATTCCCAGATATTGCTACAGACTCTGGGTTGGTTTGTTCAGGATATGATCAACAGACTTTATTGTTTTGAAAGTCTTTTATCGGGGAACATTTTATTTTGAGCTTGGATACAGTAATTGGTTCCACATGGAGACACCAGCTCTACACATTCGTATTTTCTAGGGAGAAAGCCAGAGGAACTGCTGCAAAAAAACAAGATATTTCTGTTTGTGTAGATGACATTTTATGCACTTGCATAACTAAAAGACTTTTCTTTTCTCTAAAACCATTTTTACTGTGATTTTCTCGGTCCTTTGCATACGAATTCCACAACTCTTTGTCCAGATATTAGTGGATAAAATCAGAAATATCCGGTTTTGTTTTGGCTAACTCAATCCCAGATATTGCTACAGACTCTGGGTTGGTTTTTTCGGGATATTATCAACAGACTTTATTGTTTTGAAAGTCTTTTATCGGGGAACATTTTATTTTGTACCGTAGAAACACTAATTGGATCTACATGGAGACACCAGCTCTACATGTTCATATTTTCTAAGGAGAAAGCTAGAGGAACTGTGGCAAAAAAATGATATTTCTTTTAGTATTGATGACATTTTATGCACTTGCCTAACGAAAAGACTTCGCTTTTCTCCAAAACCATTTTTACTGTGATTTTCTCGGTCCATTGCATACGAATTCCACACCTCTTGGTCCGGATAGGAGTGGATAAAACCGGAAATATGCGGTTTTGTTTTGGCTAACTCAATCCCAGATATTGCTACAGACTCTGGGTTTGTTCTTTCTGGATATTATCAACAGACTTTATTGTTTTGAAAATCCTTTATCGGGGAACATTTTATTTTGAGTTTGGATACAGTAATTGGTTCCACATGGAGACACCAGCTCTACACATTCGTATTTTCTAGGGAGAAAGCCAGAGGAACTGCTGCAAACAAACATGGTATTTCTGTTTGTGTAGATGACATTTTATGCACTTGCCTAATGAAAAGACTTTGCTTTTCCCCAAAACCATTTTTGCTCTGATTTTCTCAGTCCATTGCATACGAATTCCACACCACCTTTTCCAAAAATGACTGGAAAAAATCAGAAATATCCGGTTGTGTTTTGGCTAACTCAATCCAAAATATTGTGAAAGCTTCTGTGTTTCTGTTTTCTGGATATTATCGATGGACTTTATTGTTTTGAAAGTCTTTTATAGGGGAACATTTAATTTTGTGCTTTTAAACACTAATTGGTTCCACATGGAGACACCAGCTCTACACATTGGTATTTTCTAGGGAGAAAGCCAGAGGAACTGCTGCAAACAAACATGATATTTCTGTTTGTGTAGATGACATTTTATGCACTTGCCTAATGAAAAGACTTTGCTTTTCCCCAAAACCATTTTTGCTCTGATTTTCTTCGTCCATTCCATACGAATTCCACACCACCTTTTCCAGAAATGACTGGATAAAACCAGAGATATCCAGTTGTGTTTTGGCTAACTCAATCCCAGATATTTCTACAGCGTCTGTGTTTGTGTTTTCCGGACACTATCAACGGACTTTATTGATTTGAATGTTTTTATCAAGGAACATTTAATTTTGTACCATTGAAACACTAATTGGTTCGTCATGGAGACACCAGCTCTACACATTCGTATTGCTAGGGAGAAAGCTAGAGGCAATGAGGAAGACAAACAGGATATTTCTGTTTGTATAGATAACATTTTATGCACTTGCCTAACGAAAACACTTTGCTTTTCTCCAAAACCATTTTTACTGTGATTTTCTCGGTCCATTGCATACGAATTCCACTCCAGTTTGTCCGCATATGACTGGATGAAACCGGAAATATCCGGTTTAGTTTTGGCTAACTCAATCCCAGATATTGCTACAGACTCTGGGTTGGTTTGTTCAGGATATTATCAACAGACTTTATTGTTTTGAAAGTCTTTTATCGGGGAACATTTTATTTTGAGCTTGGATACAGTAATTGGTTCCACATGGAGACACCAGCTCTACACATTCGTATTTTCTAGGGAGAAAGCCAGAGGAACTGCTGCAAAAAAACAAGATATTTCTGTTTGTGTAGATGACATTTTATGCACTTGCATAACTAAAAGACTTTTCTTTTCTCTAAAACCATTTTTACTGTGATTTTCTCGGTCCTTTGCATACGAATTCCACAAGTCTTTGTCCAGATATTAGTGGATAAAACCAGAAATATCCGGTTTTGTTTTGGATAACTCAATCCCAGATATTGCTACAGACTCTGGGTTGGTTTTTTCGGGATATTATCAACAGACTTTATTGTTTTGAAAGTCTTTTATCGGGGAACATTTTATTTTGTACCGTAGAAACACTAATTGGATCTACATGGAGACACCAGCTCTACATATTCATATTTTCTAAGGAGAAAGCTAGAGGAACTGTGGCAAAAAAATGATATTTCTTTTAGTATTGATGACATTTTATGCACTTGCCTAACGAAAAGACTTCGCTTTTCTCCAAAACCATTTTTACTGTGATTTTCTCGGTCCATTGCATACGAATTCCACCCCTCTTGGTCCGGATAGGAGTGGATAAAACCGGAAATATCCGGTTTTGTTTTGGCTAACTCAATCCCAGATATTGCTACAGACTCTGGGTTTGTTCTTTCTGGATATTATCAACAGACTTTATTGTTTTGAAAATCCTTTATCGGGGAACATTTTATTTTGAGTTTGGATACAGTAATTGGTTCCACATGGAGACACCAGCTCTACACATTCGTATTTTCTAGGGAGAAAGCCAGAGGAACTGCTGCAAACAAACATGGTATTTCTGTTTGTGTAGATGACATTTTATGCACTTGCCTAATGAAAAGACTTTGCTTTTCCCCAAAACCATTTTTGCTCTGATTTTCTCAGTCCATTGCATACGAATTCCACACCACCTTTTCCAGAAATGACTGGAAAAAATCAGAAATATCCGGTTGTATTTTGGCTAACTCAATCCAAAATATTGTGAAAGCTTCTGTGTTTCTGTTTTCTGGATATTATCGATGGACTTTATTGTTTTGAAAGTCTTTTATAGGGGAACATTTAATTTTGTGCTTGGAAACACTAATTGGTTCCACATGGAGACACCAGCTCTACACATTGGTATTTTCTAGGGAGAAAGCCAGAGGAACTGCTGCAAACAAACATGATATTTCTGTTTGTGTAGATGACATTTTATGCACTTGCCTAATGAAAAGACTTTGCTTTTCCCCAAAACCATTTTTGCTCTGATTTTCTTCGTCCATTCCATACGAATTCCACACCACCTTTTCCAGAAATGACTGGATAAAACCAGAGATATCCAGTTGTGTTTTGGCTAACTCAATCCCAGATATTTCTACAGCGTCTGTGTTTGTGTTTTCCGGACACTATCAACGGACTTTATTGATTTGAATGTTTTTATCAAGGAACATTTAATTTTGTACCATTGAAACACTAATTGGTTCGTCATGGAGACACCAGCTCTACACATTCGTATTGCTAGGGAGAAAGCTAGAGGCAATGAGGAAGACAAACAGGATATTTCTGTTTGTATAGATGACATTTTATGCACTTGCCTAACGAAAACACTTTGCTTTTCTCCAAAACCATTTTTACTGTGATTTTCTCGGTCCATTGCATACGAATTCCACTCCAGTTTGTCCGCATATGACTGGATGAAACCGGAAATATCCGGTTTAGTTTTGGCTAACTCAATCCCAGATATTGCTACAGACTCTGGGTTTGTGTTTTCCGGACACGATCTGTGGACTTTCTTCTTTTGAATGTTTTTTATCAGGGAACATTTAATTTTTGAGCTTGGATACAGTAATTGGTTCCACATAGAGACACCAGCTCTACACATTCGTATTTTCTAGGGAGAAAGCCAGTGGAACTTCTGCAAACAAACATGCTATTTCTATTTGTGTAGATGACATTTTATGCACTTGCCTAACGAAAAGACTTTGCTTTTCTCCAAAACCATTTTTACTGTGATTTTCTCGGTCCATTGCATATGAATTCCACTCCTTTTTGTCCGCATATGACTGGATGAAACCGGAAATATCCAGTTTTGTTTTGGCTAACTCATACCAGATATTGCTACAGCCTCTGTGTTTGTGTTTTCCGGACACTATCAACGGACTTTATTGTTTGAAAGTTTTTTATCAGGGAATATTTAATTTTGAGCTTGGATACAGTAATTGGTTCCACATGGAGACACCAGCTCTACACATTCATATTTTCTAGGGAGAAAGCCAGAGGAAATGAGGAAGACAAACATGATATTTCTGTTTGTATAGATGACATTTTATGCACTTGCCTAAAGAAAAGACTTTGTTTTTCTCCAAAACCATTTTACTGTGATGTTCTCGGTCCATTGCATGTGAATTCCACACCAGTTTGTCCGGATATGACTCAATGAAACCGGAAATATCCGGTTTTGTATTGGCTAACTCAATCCCAGATATTGCTACAGACTCTGGGTTGGTTTTTTTGGGATATTATCAACAGACTTTATTGTTTTGAACGTTTTTATCAGGGAACATTTAATTTTGTACCGTAGAAACACTAATTGGATCTACATGGAGACACCAGCTCTACATATTCATATTTTCTAAGGAGAAAGCTAGAGGAACTCTGGCAAAAAATTGATATTTCTTTTTTTATTGATGACATTTTATGCACTTGCCTAACGAAAAGACTTCGCTTTTCTCCAAAACCATTTTTACTGTGATTTTCTCGGTCCATTGCATACGAATTCCACACCTCTTGGTCCGGATAGGAGTGGATAAAACCGGAAATATCCGGTTTTGTTTTGGCTAACTCAATCCCAGATATTGCTACAGACTCTGGGTTTGTTCTTTCTGGATATTATAAACAGACTTTACTGTTTTGAAAGTCTTTTATCGGGGAACATTTTATTTTGAGCTTGGATACAGTAATTGGTTCCACATGGAGACACTAGCTGTACACATTCGTATTTTCTAGGGAGAAAGCCAGAGGAACTGCTGCAAACAAACAAGATATTTCTGTTTGTGTAGATGACATTTTATGCACTTGCATAACTAAAAGACTTTTCTTTTCTCCAAAACCATTTTTACTGTGATTTTCTCGGTCCTTTGCATACGAATTCCACAACTCTTTGTCCAGATATTAGTGGATAAAACCAGAAATATCCAGTTTTGTTTTGGCTAACTCAATCCCAGATATTGCTACAGACTCTGGGTTTGTGTTTTCCGGACACGATCTATGGACTTTCTTCTTTTGAATGTTTTTTATCAGGGAACATTTAATTTTGAGCTTGGATACAGTAATTGGTTCCACATAGAGACACCAGCTCTACACATTCGTATTTTCTAGGGAGAAAGCCAGTGGAACTTCTGCAAACAAACATGATATTTCTATTTGTGTAGATGACATTTTATGCACTTGCCTAACGAAAAGACTTTGCTTTTCTCCAAAACCATTTTTACTGTGATTTTCTCGGTCCATTGCATATGAATTCCACACCAGTTTGTCCGGATATGACTGGATGAAACCGGAAATATCCGGTTTTGTTTTGGATAACGCAATCCTAAGTACTGTGAAAGCCTCTGTGTTTGTGTTTTCTGGATATTATCGATGGACTTTATTGTTTTGAATGTTTTTATTAGGGAACATTTCATTTTGTACCGTAGAAACACTAATTGGATCCACATGGGGACACAACTCTACATATTCATATTTTCTAAGGAGAAAGCTAGAGGAACTGTGGCCAAAAAAATGATATTTCTTTTTTTATCGATGACATTTTATGCACTTGCCTAACGAAAAGACTTTGCTTTTCTGCAAAACCATGTTATCTGTGATATTCTCGGTCCATTGCATACGAATTCCACAACAGTTTTCCGGATGACAGGATGAAACTGGAAATATCTAGGTTTGTTCTGGCTAACTCAATCCCAGATATTGCTACAGCCTCTGTGTTTGTGTTTTCCGGACACTATCAACGGACTTTATTGTTTTGAAATTTTTTTGTCAGGGAACATTTAATTTTGTGCTTGGAAACACTAATTGGTTCCACATGGGGACACCAGCTCTACACATTCGTATTTTCTAGGGAGAAAGCTAGAGGAAGTGCGACAAACAAACATGATATTTCTGTTTGTATCGATGACATTTTATGCACTTGCCTAACGAAAAGACTTCGTTTTTCTCCAAAACCATTTTACTATGATTTTCTCGGTCCATTGCATACGAATTCCACACCAGTTTGTCCGGATATGAGTGGATGAAACCGGAAATATCCGGTTTTGTTTTGGCTAACTCATTCCCAAATATTGCCACAGCCTCTGGGTTTGTTCTTTCTGGATATTATCAATGGACTTTATTGTATTGGATGTGTTTTTATCGGGGAGCATTGTATTTTCAGCTTGGATACATAATTGGTTCCACATGGAGACACCAGCTCTACACATTTGTATTTTCTAGGGAGAAAGCCAGAGGATCTGCTGCAAACAAACATGATATTTCTGTTTGTGTAGATGACATTTTATGCACTTGCCTAACGAAAACACTTTCCCTTTCCCCAAAACAATTTTTGCTCTGATTTTCTTGGTCCATTGCATACGAATTCCACACCACCTAATCCAGAAATGACTGGATAAAACCACAAATATCCAGTTGTGTTTTCTCTAACTCAATCCAAAATATTGTGAAAGCTTCTGTGTTTCTGTTTTCTGGATATTATCGATGGACTTTATTGTTTTGAATGTTTTTATCAGGGAACATTTAATTTTGTTACATTGAAACACTAATTCGTTCATCATGGGGACACCAGCTCTACACATTCCTATTTTCTCAGGAGAAAGCTAGAGGAAATGAGGAAGACAAACATGATATTTCTGTTTGTATAGATGATATTTTATGCACTTGCCTAACGAAAAGACTTTGCTTTTCTCCAAAACCATTTTTACTGTGATTTTCTCGGTCCATTGCATATGAATTCCACTCCAGTTTGTCCGCATATGACTGGATGAAACCGGAAATATCCAGTTTTGTTTTGGCTAACTCAATCCCAGATATTGCTACAGCCTCTGTGTTTGTGTTTTCCGGACACTATCAACGGACTTTATTGTTTTGAAAGTTTTTTATCAGGGAATATTTAATTTTGAGCTTGGATACAGTAATTGGTTCCACATGGAGACACCAGCTCTACACATTCATATTTTCTAGGGAGAAAGCCAGAGGAAATGAGGAAGACAAACATGATATTTCTGTTTGTATAGATGACATTTTATGCACTTGCCTAAAGAAAAGACTTTGTTTTTCTCCAAAACCATTTTACTGTGATGTTCTCGGTCCATTGCATGTGAATTCCACACCAGTTTGTCCGGATATGACTCAATGAAACCGGAAATATCCGGTTTTGTATTGGCTAACTCAATCCCAGATATTGCTACAGACTCTGGGTTGGTTTTTTTGGGATATTATCAACAGACTTTATTGTTTTGAACGTTTTTATCAGGGAACATTTAATTTTGTACCGTAGAAACACTAATTGGATCTACATGGAGACACCAGCTCTACATATTCATATTTTCTAAGGAGAAAGCTAGAGGAACTCTGGCAAAAAATTGATATTTCTTTTTTTATTGATGACATTTTATGCACTTGCCTAACGAAAAGACTTCGCTTTTCTCCAAAACCATTTTTACTGTGATTTTCTCGGTCCATTGCATACGAATTCCACACCTCTTGGTCCGGATAGGAGTGGATAAAACCGGAAATATCCGGTTTTGTTTTGGCTAACTCAATCCCAGATATTGCTACAGACTCTGGGTTTGTTCTTTCTGGATATTATAAACAGACTTTACTGTTTTGAAAGTCTTTTATCGGGGAACATTTTATTTTGAGCTTGGATACAGTAATTGGTTCCACATGGAGACACTAGCTGTACACATTCGTATTTTCTAGGGAGAAAGCCAGAGGAACTGCTGCAAACAAACAAGATATTTCTGTTTGTGTAGATGACATTTTATGCACTTGCATAACTAAAAGACTTTTCTTTTCTCCAAAACCATTTTTACTGTGATTTTCTCGGTCCTTTGCATACGAATTCCACAACTCTTTGTCCAGATATTAGTGGATAAAACCAGAAATATCCAGTTTTGTTTTGGCTAACTCAATCCCAGATATTGCTACAGACTCTGGGTTTGTGTTTTCCGGACACGATCTATGGACTTTCTTCTTTTGAATGTTTTTTATCAGGGAACATTTAATTTTGAGCTTGGATACAGTAATTGGTTCCACATAGAGACACCAGCTCTACACATTCGTATTTTCTAGGGAGAAAGCCAGTGGAACTTCTGCAAACAAACATGATATTTCTATTTGTGTAGATGACATTTTATGCACTTGCCTAACGAAAAGACTTTGCTTTTCTCCAAAACCATTTTTACTGTGATTTTCTCGGTCCATTGCATATGAATTCCACACCAGTTTGTCCGGATATGACTGGATGAAACCGGAAATATCCGGTTTTGTTTTGGATAACGCAATCCTAAGTACTGTGAAAGCCTCTGTGTTTGTGTTTTCTGGATATTATCGATGGACTTTATTGTTTTGAATGTTTTTATTAGGGAACATTTCATTTTGTACCGTAGAAACACTAATTGGATCCACATGGGGACACAACTCTACATATTCATATTTTCTAAGGAGAAAGCTAGAGGAACTGTGGCCAAAAAAATGATATTTCTTTTTTTATCGATGACATTTTATGCACTTGCCTAACGAAAAGACTTTGCTTTTCTGCAAAACCATGTTATCTGTGATATTCTCGGTCCATTGCATACGAATTCCACAACAGTTTTCCGGATGACAGGATGAAACTGGAAATATCTAGGTTTGTTCTGGCTAACTCAATCCCAGATATTGCTACAGCCTCTGTGTTTGTGTTTTCCGGACACTATCAACGGACTTTATTGTTTTGAAATTTTTTTGTCAGGGAACATTTAATTTTGTGCTTGGAAACACTAATTGGTTCCACATGGGGACACCAGCTCTACACATTCGTATTTTCTAGGGAGAAAGCTAGAGGAAGTGCGACAAACAAACATGATATTTCTGTTTGTATCGATGACATTTTATGCACTTGCCTAACGAAAAGACTTCGTTTTTCTCCAAAACCATTTTACTATGATTTTCTCGGTCCATTGCATACGAATTCCACACCAGTTTGTCCGGATATGAGTGGATGAAACCGGAAATATCCGGTTTTGTTTTGGCTAACTCATTCCCAAATATTGCCACAGCCTCTGGGTTTGTTCTTTCTGGATATTATCAATGGACTTTATTGTATTGGATGTGTTTTTATCGGGGAGCATTGTATTTTCAGCTTGGATACATAATTGGTTCCACATGGAGACACCAGCTCTACACATTTGTATTTTCTAGGGAGAAAGCCAGAGGATCTGCTGCAAACAAACATGATATTTCTGTTTGTGTAGATGACATTTTATGCACTTGCCTAACGAAAACACTTTCCCTTTCCCCAAAACAATTTTTGCTCTGATTTTCTTGGTCCATTGCATACGAATTCCACACCACCTAATCCAGAAATGACTGGATAAAACCACAAATATCCAGTTGTGTTTTCTCTAACTCAATCCAAAATATTGTGAAAGCTTCTGTGTTTCTGTTTTCTGGATATTATCGATGGACTTTATTGTTTTGAATGTTTTTATCAGGGAACATTTAATTTTGTTACATTGAAACACTAATTCGTTCATCATGGGGACACCAGCTCTACACATTCCTATTTTCTCAGGAGAAAGCTAGAGGAAATGAGGAAGACAAACATGATATTTCTGTTTGTATAGATGATATTTTATGCACTTGCCTAACGAAAAGACTTTGCTTTTCTCCAAAACCATTTTTACTGTGATTTTCTCGGTCCATTGCATATGAATTCCACTCCAGTTTGTCCGCATATGACTGGATGAAACCGGAAATATCCAGTTTTGTTTTGGCTAACTCAATCCCAGATATTGCTACAGCCTCTGTGTTTGTGTTTTCCGGACACTATCAACGGACTTTATTGTTTTGAAAGTTTTTTATCAGGGAATATTTAATTTTGAGCTTGGATACAGTAATTGGTTCCACATGGAGACACCAGCTCTACACATTCATATTTTCTAGGGAGAAAGCCAGAGGAAATGAGGAAGACAAACATGATATTTCTGTTTGTATAGATGACATTTTATGCACTTGCCTAAAGAAAAGACTTTGTTTTTCTCCAAAACCATTTTACTGTGATGTTCTCGGTCCATTGCATGTGAATTCCACACCAGTTTGTCCGGATATGACTCAATGAAACCGGAAATATCCGGTTTTGTATTGGCTAACTCAATCCCAGATATTGCTACAGACTCTGGGTTGGTTTTTTTGGGATATTATCAACAGACTTTATTGTTTTGAACGTTTTTATCAGGGAACATTTAATTTTGTACCGTAGAAACACTAATTGGATCTACATGGAGACACCAGCTCTACATATTCATATTTTCTAAGGAGAAAGCTAGAGGAACTCTGGCAAAAAATTGATATTTCTTTTTTTATTGATGACATTTTATGCACTTGCCTAACGAAAAGACTTCGCTTTTCTCCAAAACCATTTTTACTGTGATTTTCTCGGTCCATTGCATACGAATTCCACACCTCTTGGTCCGGATAGGAGTGGATAAAACCGGAAATATCCGGTTTTGTTTTGGCTAACTCAATCCCAGATATTGCTACAGACTCTGGGTTTGTTCTTTCTGGATATTATAAACAGACTTTACTGTTTTGAAAGTCTTTTATCGGGGAACATTTTATTTTGAGCTTGGATACAGTAATTGGTTCCACATGGAGACACTAGCTGTACACATTCGTATTTTCTAGGGAGAAAGCCAGAGGAACTGCTGCAAACAAACAAGATATTTCTGTTTGTGTAGATGACATTTTATGCACTTGCATAACGAAAAGACTTTTCTTTTCTCCAAAACCATTTTTACTGTGATTTTCTCGGTCCTTTGCATACGAATTCCACAACTCTTTGTCCAGATATTAGTGGATAAAACCAGAAATATCCAGTTTTGTTTTGGCTAACTCAATCCCAGATATTGCTACAGACTCTGGGTTTGTGTTTTCCGGACACGATCTATGGACTTTCTTCTTTTGAATGTTTTTTATCAGGGAACATTTAATTTTGAGCTTGGATACAGTAATTGGTTCCACATAGAGACACCAGCTCTACACATTCGTATTTTCTAGGGAGAAAGCCAGTGGAACTTCTGCAAACAAACATGATATTTCTATTTGTGTAGATGACATTTTATGCACTTGCCTAACGAAAAGACTTTGCTTTTCTCCAAAACCATTTTTACTGTGATTTTCTCGGTCCATTGCATATGAATTCCACACCAGTTTGTCCGGATATGACTGGATGAAACCGGAAATATCCGGTTTTGTTTTGGATAACGCAATCCTAAGTACTGTGAAAGCCTCTGTGTTTGTGTTTTCTGGATATTATCGATGGACTTTATTGTTTTGAATGTTTTTATTAGGGAACATTTCATTTTGTACCGTAGAAACACTAATTGGATCCACATGGGGACACAACTCTACATATTCATATTTTCTAAGGAGAAAGCTAGAGGAACTGTGGCCAAAAAAATGATATTTCTTTTTTTATCGATGACATTTTATGCACTTGCCTAACGAAAAGACTTTGCTTTTCTGCAAAACCATGTTATCTGTGATATTCTCGGTCCATTGCATACGAATTCCACAACAGTTTTCCGGATGACAGGATGAAACTGGAAATATCTAGGTTTGTTCTGGCTAACTCAATCCCAGATATTGCTACAGCCTCTGTGTTTGTGTTTTCCGGACACTATCAACGGACTTTATTGTTTTGAAATTTTTTTGTCAGGGAACATTTAATTTTGTGCTTGGAAACACTAATTGGTTCCACATGGGGACACCAGCTCTACACATTCGTATTTTCTAGGGAGAAAGCTAGAGGAAGTGCGACAAACAAACATGATATTTCTGTTTGTATCGATGACATTTTATGCACTTGCCTAACGAAAAGACTTCGTTTTTCTCCAAAACCATTTTACTATGATTTTCTCGGTCCATTGCATACGAATTCCACACCAGTTTGTCCGGATATGAGTGGATGAAACCGGAAATATCCGGTTTTGTTTTGGCTAACTCATTCCCAAATATTGCCACAGCCTCTGGGTTTGTTCTTTCTGGATATTATCAATGGACTTTATTGTATTGGATGTGTTTTTATCGGGGAGCATTGTATTTTCAGCTTGGATACATAATTGGTTCCACATGGAGACACCAGCTCTACACATTTGTATTTTCTAGGGAGAAAGCCAGAGGATCTGCTGCAAACAAACATGATATTTCTGTTTGTGTAGATGACATTTTATGCACTTGCCTAACGAAAACACTTTCCCTTTCCCCAAAACAATTTTTGCTCTGATTTTCTTGGTCCATTGCATACGAATTCCACACCACCTAATCCAGAAATGACTGGATAAAACCACAAATATCCAGTTGTGTTTTCTCTAACTCAATCCAAAATATTGTGAAAGCTTCTGTGTTTCTGTTTTCTGGATATTATCGATGGACTTTATTGTTTTGAATGTTTTTATCAGGGAACATTTAATTTTGTTACATTGAAACACTAATTCGTTCATCATGGGGACACCAGCTCTACACATTCCTATTTTCTCAGGAGAAAGCTAGAGGAAATGAGGAAGACAAACATGATATTTCTGTTTGTATAGATGATATTTTATGCACTTGCCTAACGAAAAGACTTTGCTTTTCTCCAAAACCATTTTTACTGTGATTTTCTCGGTCCATTGCATATGAATTCCACTCCAGTTTGTCCGCATATGACTGGATGAAACCGGAAATATCCAGTTTTGTTTTGGCTAACTCAATCCCAGATATTGCTACAGCCTCTGTGTTTGTGTTTTCCGGACACTATCAACGGACTTTATTGTTTTGAAAGTTTTTTATCAGGGAATATTTAATTTTGAGCTTGGATACAGTAATTGGTTCCACATGGAGACACCAGCTCTACACATTCATATTTTCTAGGGAGAAAGCCAGAGGAAATGAGGAAGACAAACATGATATTTCTGTTTGTATAGATGACATTTTATGCACTTGCCTAAAGAAAAGACTTTGTTTTTCTCCAAAACCATTTTACTGTGATGTTCTCGGTCCATTGCATGTGAATTCCACACCAGTTTGTCCGGATATGACTCAATGAAACCGGAAATATCCGGTTTTGTATTGGCTAACTCAATCCCAGATATTGCTACAGACTCTGGGTTGGTTTTTTTGGGATATTATCAACAGACTTTATTGTTTTGAACGTTTTTATCAGGGAACATTTAATTTTGTACCGTAGAAACACTAATTGGATCTACATGGAGACACCAGCTCTACATATTCATATTTTCTAAGGAGAAAGCTAGAGGAACTCTGGCAAAAAATTGATATTTCTTTTTTTATTGATGACATTTTATGCACTTGCCTAACGAAAAGACTTCGCTTTTCTCCAAAACCATTTTTACTGTGATTTTCTCGGTCCATTGCATACGAATTCCACACCTCTTGGTCCGGATAGGAGTGGATAAAACCGGAAATATCCGGTTTTGTTTTGGCTAACTCAATCCCAGATATTGCTACAGACTCTGGGTTTGTTCTTTCTGGATATTATAAACAGACTTTACTGTTTTGATAGTCTTTTATCGGGGAACATTTTATTTTGAGCTTGGATACAGTAATTGGTTCCACATGGAGACACTAGCTGTACACATTCGTATTTTCTAGGGAGAAAGCCAGAGGAACTGCTGCAAACAAACAAGATATTTCTGTTTGTGTAGATGACATTTTATGCACTTGCATAACTAAAAGACTTTTCTTTTCTCCAAAACCATTTTTACTGTGATTTTCTCGGTCCTTTGCATACGAATTCCACAACTCTTTGTCCAGATATTAGTGGATAAAACCAGAAATATCCAGTTTTGTTTTGGCTAACTCAATCCCAGATATTGCTACAGACTCTGGGTTGGTTTTTTCGGTATATTATGAACAATCTTTACTGTTTTGAATATTTTTATCAGGGAACATTTAATTTTGTACCGTAGAAACACTAATTGGATCTACATGGAGACACCAGCTCTACATATTCATATTTTTTCTAAGGAGAAAGCTAGAGGAACTGTGGCAAAAAATTGATATTTCTTTAGTATTGATGACATTTTATGCACTTGCCTAACGAAAAGACTTTGCTTTTCTCCAAAACCATTTTTACTGTGATTTTCTCGGTCCATTGCATACGAATTCCACCCCTCTTGGTCCGGATAGGAGTGGATAAAACCAGAAATATCCGGTTTTGTTTTGGCTAACTCAATCCCAGATATTGCTACAGACTCTGGGTTTGTTCTTTCTGCATATTATCAACAGACTTTATTGTTTTGAAAATCCTTTATCTGGGAACATTTTATTTTGAGCTTGGATACAGTAATTGGTTCCACATGGAGACACCAGCTCTACACATTCGTATTTTCTAGGGAGAAAGCCAGAGGAACAGCTGCAAATAAATGAGATATTTCTGTTTGTGTAGATGACATTTTATGCACTTGCCTAATGAAAAGACTTTGCTTTTCCCCAAAACCATTTTTGCTCTGATTTTCTCAGTCCATTGCATACGAATTCCACACCACCTTTTCCAGAAATGACTGGAAAAAATTAGAAATATCCGGTTGTGTTTTGGCTAACTCAATCCAAAATATTGTGAAAGCTTCTGTGTTTCTGTTTTCTGGATATTATCGATGGACTTTATTGTTCTGAAAGTCTTTTATAAGGCAACATTTAATTTTGTGCTTGGAAACACTAATTGGTTCCACATGGAGACACCAGCTCTACACATTGGTATTTTCTAGGGAGAAAGCCAGAGGAACTGCTGCAAACAAACATGATATTTCTGTTCGTGTAGATGACATTTTATGCACTTGCCTAATGAAAAGACTTTGCTTTTCCCCAAAACCATTTTTGCTCTGATTTTCTTCGTCCATTCCATACGAATTCCACACCACCTTTTCCAGAAATGACTGGATAAAACCAGAGATATCCAGTTGTGTTTTGGCTAACTCAATCCCAGATATTTCTACAGCGTCTGTGTTTTGGTTTTCCGGACACTATCAACGGACTTTATTGATTTGAATGTTTTTATCAAGGAACATTTAATTTTGTACCATTGAAACACTAATTGGTTCGTCATGGAGACACCAGTTCTACACATTCGTATTTTCTAGGGAGAAAGCTAGAGGAACTGCGGCAAACAAACATGATATTTCTGTTTGTATAGATGACATTTTATGCACTTGCCTAACGAAAAGACTTTGCTTTTCTCCAAAACCATTTTTACTGTGATTTTCTCGGTCCATTGCATACGAATTCCACTCCAGTTTGTCCGCATATGACTGGATGAAACCGGAAATATCCGGTTTAGTTTTGGCTAACTCAATCCCAGATATTGCTACAGACTCTTGGTTTGTGTTTTCCGGACACGATCAATGGACTTTCTTTTTTTGAATGTTTTTTATCAGGGAACATTTAATTTTGAGCTTGGATACAGTAATTGGTTCCACATAGAGACACCAGCTCTACACATTCGTATTTTCTAGGGAGAAAGCCAGTGGAACTTCTGCAAACAAACATGATATTTCTATTTGTGTAGATGACATTTTATGCACTTGCCTAATGAAAAGACTTTGCTTTTCTCCAAAACCATTTTTACTGTGATTTTCTCGGTCCATTGCATACGAATTCCACACCAGTTTGTCCGGATATGACTGGATGAAACCGAAAATATCCGGTTGTGTTTTGGATAACTCAATCCTAAATACTGTGAAAGCCTCTGTGTTTGTGTTTTCTGGATATTATCGATGGACTTTATTGTTTTGAATGTTTTTATTAGGGAACATTTCATTTTGTACCGTAGAAACACTAATTGGATCCACATGGGGACACAACTCTACATATTAATATTTTCTAAGGAAAAGGTGGAGGAACTGTGTCCAAAAAAATGATATTTCTTTTAGTATCGATGACATTTTATGCACTTGCCTAATGAAAAGACTTTGCTTTTCTGCAAAACCATGTTATCTGTGATATTCTCGGTCCATTGCATACGAATTCCACAACAGTTTTCTGGATGACAGAATGAAACTGGAAATATCTGGGTTTGTTCTGGCTAACTCAATCCCAGATATTGCTACAGCCTCTGTGTTTGTGTTTTCCGGACACTATCAACGGACTTTATTGTTTTGAATGTTTTTTGTCAGGGAACATTTAATTTTGTGCTTGGAAACACTAATTGGTTCCACATGGAGACACCAGCTCTACACATTCGTATTTTCTAGGGAGAAAGCTAGAGGAAGTGCGACAAACAAACATGATATTTCTGTTTGTATCGATGACATTTTATGCACTTGCCTAACGAAAAGACTTCGTTTTTCTCCAAAACCATTTTACTATGATTTTCTCGGTCCATTGCATACGAATTCCACACCAGTTTGTCCGGATATGACTGGATGAAACCGGAAATATCCGGTTTTGTTTTGGCTAACTCAATCCCAAATATTGCCACAGCCTCTGGGTTTGTTCTTTCTGGATATTATAAACAGACTTTACTGTTTTGAAAGTCTTTTATCGGGGAACATTTTATTTTGAGCTTGGATACAGTAATTGGTTCCACATGGAGACACTAGCTGTACACATTCGTATTTTCTAGGGAGAAAGCCAGAGGAACTGCTGCAAACAAACAAGATATTTCTGTTTGTGTAGATGACATTTTATGCACTTGCATAACTAAAAGACTTTTCTTTTCTCCAAAACCATTTTTACTGTGATTTTCTCGGTTCTTTGCATACGAATTCCACAACTCTTTGTCCAGATATTAGTGGATAAAACCAGAAATATCCAGTTTTGTTTTGGCTAATTCAATCCCAGATATTGCTACAGACTCTGGGTTGGTTTTTTCGGGATATTATGAACAGACTTTACTGTTTTGAATATTTTTATCAGGGAACATTTAATTTTGTACCGTAGAAACACTAATTGGATCTACATG
This sequence comes from Lepus europaeus, assembly GCF_033115175.1. Classification (NCBI taxonomy): domain Eukaryota; kingdom Metazoa; phylum Chordata; class Mammalia; order Lagomorpha; family Leporidae; genus Lepus; species Lepus europaeus. Next base: position 462,658 of record NW_026909417.1, on the reverse strand, counting down.
GAGACACCAGCTCTACATATTCATATTTTCTAAGGAGAAAGCTAGAGGAACTGTGGCAAAAAATTGATATTTCTTTAGTATTGATGACATTTTATGCACTTGCCTAACGAAAAGACTTCGCTTTTCTCCAAAACCATTTTTACTGTGATTTTCTCGGTCCATTGCATATGAATTCCACCCCTCTTGGTCCGGATAGGAGTGGATAAAACCGGAAATATCCGGTTTTGTTTTGGCTAACTCAATCCCAGATATTGCTACAGACTCTGGGTTTGTTCTTTCTGCATATTATCAACAGACTTTATTGGTTTGAAAATCCTTTATCGGGGAACATTTTATTTTGAGCTTGGATACAGTAATTGGTTCCACATGGAGACACCAGCTCTACACATTCGTATTTTCTAGGGAGAAAGCCAGAGGAACAGCTGCAAATAAATGAGATATTTCTGTTTGTGTAGATGACATTTTATGCACTTGCCTAATGAAAAGACTTTGCTTTTCCCCAAAACCATTTTTGCTCTGATTTTCTCAGTCCATTGCATACGAATTCCACACCACCTTTTCCAGAAATGACTGGAAAAAATTAGAAATATCCGGTTGTGTTTTGGCTAACTCAATCCAAAATATTGTGAAAGCTTCTGTGTTTCTGTTTTCTGGATATTATCGATGGACTTTATTGTTCTGAAAGTCTTTTATAAGGCAACATTTAATTTTGTGCTTGGAAACACTAATTGGTTCCACATGGAGACACCAGCTCTACACATTGGTATTTTCTAGGGAGAAAGCCAGAGGAACTGCTGCAAACAAACATGATATTTCTCTTTGTGTAGATGACATTTTATGCACTTGCCTAATGAAAAGACTTTGCTTTTCCCCAAAACCATTTTTGCTCTGATTTTCTTCGTCCATTCCATACGAATTCCACACCACCTTTTCCAGAAATGACTGGATAAAACCAGAGATATCCAGTTGTGTTTTGGCTAACTCAATCCCAGATATTTCTACAGCGTCTGTGTTTTGGTTTTCCGGACACTATCAACGGACTTTATTGATTTGAATGTTTTTATCAAGGAACATTTAATTTTGTACCATTGAAACACTAATTGGTTCGTCATGGAGACACCAGTTCTACACATTCGTATTTTCTAGGGAGAAAGCTAGAGGAACTGCGGCAAACAAACATGATATTTCTGTTTGTATAGATGACATTTTATGCACTTGCCTAACGAAAAGACTTTGCTTTTCTCCAAAACCATTTTTACTGTGATTTTCTCGGTCCATTGCATACGAATTCCACTCCAGTTTGTCCGCATATGACTGGATGAAACCGGAAATATCCGGTTTAGTTTTGGCTAACTCAATCCCAGATATTGCTACAGACTCTGGGTTTGTGTTTTCCGGACACGATCAATGGACTTTCTTCTTTTGAATGTTTTTTATCAGGGAACATTTAATTTTGAGCTTGGATACAGTAATTGGTTCCACATAGAGACACCAGCTCTACACATTCGTATTTTCTAGGGAGAAAGCCAGTGGAACTTCTGCAAACAAACATGATATTTCTATTTGTGTAGATGACATTTTATGCACTTGCCTAATGAAAAGACTTTGCTTTTCTCCAAAACCATTTTTACTGTGATTTTCTCGGTCCATTGCATACGAATTCCACACCAGTTTGTCCGGATATGACTGGATGAAACCGAAAATATCCGGTTGTGTTTTGGATAACTCAATCCTAAATACTGTGAAAGCCTCTGTGTTTGTGTTTTCTGGATATTATCGATGGACTTTATTGTTTTGAATGTTTTTATTAGGGAACATTTCATTTTGTACCGTAGAAACACTAATTGGATCCACATGGGGACACAACTCTACATATTAATATTTTCTAAGGAAAAGGTGGAGGAACTGTGTCCAAAAAAATGATATTTCTTTTAGTATCGATGACATTTTATGCACTTGCCTAATGAAAAGACTTTGCTTTTCTGCAAAACCATGTTATCTGTGATATTCTCGGTCCATTGCATACGAATTCCACAACAGTTTTCTGGATGACAGAATGAAACTGGAAATATCTGGGTTTGTTCTGGCTAACTCAATCCCAGATATTGCTACAGCCTCTGTGTTTGTGTTTTCCGGACACTATCAACGGACTTTATTGTTTTGAATGTTTTTTGTCAGGGAACATTTAATTTTGTGCTTGGAAACACTAATTGGTTCCACATGGAGACACCAGCTCTACACATTCGTATTTTCTAGGGAGAAAGCTAGAGGAAGTGCGACAAACAAACATGATATTTCTGTTTGTATCGATGACATTTTATGCACTTGCCTAACGAAAAGACTTCGTTTTTCTCCAAAACCATTTTACTATGATTTTCTCGGTCCATTGCATACGAATTCCACACCAGTTTGTCCGGATATGACTGGATGAAACCGGAAATATCCGGTTTTGTTTTGGCTAACTCAATCCCAAATATTGCCACAGCCTCTGGGTTTGTTCTTTCTGGATATTATAAACAGACTTTACTGTTTTGAAAGTCTTTTATCGGGGAACATTTTATTTTGAGCTTGGATACAGTAATTGGTTCCACATGGAGACACTAGCTTTACACATTCGTATTTTCTAGGGAGAAAGCCAGAGGAACTGCTGCAAACAAACAAGATATTTCTGTTTGTGTAGATGACATTTTATGCACTTGCATAACTAAAAGACTTTTCTTTTCTCCAAAACCATTTTTACTGTGATTTTCTCGGTTCTTTGCATACGAATTCCACAACTCTTTGTCCAGATATTAGTGGATAAAACCAGAAATATCCAGTTTTGTTTTGGCTAATTCAATCCCAGATATTGCTACAGACTCTGGGTTGGTTTTTTCGGGATATTATGAACAGACTTTACTGTTTTGAATATTTTTATCAGGGAACATTTAATTTTGTACCGTAGAAACACTAATTGGATCTACATGGAGACACCAGCTCTACATATTCATATTTTCTAAGGAGAAAGCTAGAGGAACTGTGGCAAAAAATTGATATTTCTTTAGTATTGATGACATTTTATGCACTTGCCTAACGAAAAGACTTCGCTTTTCTCCAAAACCATTTTTACTGTGATTTTCTCGGTCCATTGCATATGAATTCCACCCCTCTTGGTCCGGATAGGAGTGGATAAAACCGGAAATATCCGGTTTTGTTTTGGCTAACTCAATCCCAGATATTGCTACAGACTCTGGGTTTGTTCTTTCTGCATATTATCAACAGACTTTATTGGTTTGAAAATCCTTTATCGGGGAACATTTTATTTTGAGCTTGGATACAGTAATTGGTTCCACATGGAGACACCAGCTCTACACATTCGTATTTTCTAGGGAGAAAGCCAGAGGAACAGCTGCAAATAAATGAGATATTTCTGTTTGTGTAGATGACATTTTATGCACTTGCCTAATGAAAAGACTTTGCTTTTCCCCAAAACCATTTTTGCTCTGATTTTCTCAGTCCATTGCATACGAATTCCACACCACCTTTTCCAGAAATGACTGGAAAAAATTAGAAATATCCGGTTGTGTTTTGGCTAACTCAATCCAAAATATTGTGAAAGCTTCTGTGTTTCTGTTTTCTGGATATTATCGATGGACTTTATTGTTCTGAAAGTCTTTTATAAGGCAACATTTAATTTTGTGCTTGGAAACACTAATTGGTTCCACATGGAGACACCAGCTCTACACATTGGTATTTTCTAGGGAGAAAGCCAGAGGAACTGCTGCAAACAAACATGATATTTCTCTTTGTGTAGATGACATTTTATGCACTTGCCTAATGAAAAGACTTTGCTTTTCCCCAAAACCATTTTTGCTCTGATTTTCTTCGTCCATTCCATACGAATTCCACACCACCTTTTCCAGAAATGACTGGATAAAACCAGAGATATCCAGTTGTGTTTTGGCTAACTCAATCCCAGATATTTCTACAGCGTCTGTGTTTTGGTTTTCCGGACACTATCAACGGACTTTATTGATTTGAATGTTTTTATCAAGGAACATTTAATTTTGTACCATTGAAACACTAATTGGTTCGTCATGGAGACACCAGTTCTACACATTCGTATTTTCTAGGGAGAAAGCTAGAGGAACTGCGGCAAACAAACATGATATTTCTGTTTGTATAGATGACATTTTATGCACTTGCCTAACGAAAAGACTTTGCTTTTCTCCAAAACCATTTTTACTGTGATTTTCTCGGTCCATTGCATACGAATTCCACTCCAGTTTGTCCGCATATGACTGGATGAAACCGGAAATATCCGGTTTAGTTTTGGCTAACTCAATCCCAGATATTGCTACAGACTCTGGGTTTGTGTTTTCCGGACACGATCAATGGACTTTCTTCTTTTGAATGTTTTTTATCAGGGAACATTTAATTTTGAGCTTGGATACAGTAATTGGTTCCACATAGAGACACCAGCTCTACACATTCGTATTTTCTAGGGAGAAAGCCAGTGGAACTTCTGCAAACAAACATGATATTTCTATTTGTGTAGATGACATTTTATGCACTTGCCTAATGAAAAGACTTTGCTTTTCTCCAAAACCATTTTTACTGTGATTTTCTCGGTCCATTGCATACGAATTCCACACCAGTTTGTCCGGATATGACTGGATGAAACCGAAAATATCCGGTTGTGTTTTGGATAACTCAATCCTAAATACTGTGAAAGCCTCTGTGTTTGTGTTTTCTGGATATTATCGATGGACTTTATTGTTTTGAATGTTTTTATTAGGGAACATTTCATTTTGTACCGTAGAAACACTAATTGGATCCACATGGGGACACAACTCTACATATTAATATTTTCTAAGGAAAAGCTGGAGGAACTGTGTCCAAAAAAATGATATTTCTTTTAGTATCGATGACATTTTATGCACTTGCCTAATGAAAAGACTTTGCTTTTCTGCAAAACCATGTTATCTGTGATATTCTCGGTCCATTGCATACGAATTCCACAACAGTTTTCTGGATGACAGAATGAAACTGGAAATATCTGGGTTTGTTCTGGCTAACTCAATCCCAGATATTGCTACAGCCTCTGTGTTTGTGTTTTCCGGACACTATCAACGGACTTTATTGTTTTGAATGTTTTTTGTCAGGGAACATTTAATTTTGTGCTTGGAAACACTAATTGGTTCCACATGGAGACACCAGCTCTACACATTCGTATTTTCTAGGGAGAAAGCTAGAGGAAGTGCGACAAACAAACATGATATTTCTGTTTGTATCGATGACATTTTATGCACTTGCCTAACGAAAAGACTTCGTTTTTCTCCAAAACCATTTTACTATGATTTTCTCGGTCCATTGCATACGAATTCCACACCAGTTTGTCCGGATATGACTGGATGAAACCGGAAATATCCGGTTTTGTTTTGGCTAACTCAATCCCAAATATTGCCACAGCCTCTGGGTTTGTTCTTTCTGGATATTATAAACAGACTTTACTGTTTTGAAAGTCTTTTATCGGGGAACATTTTATTTTGAGCTTGGATACAGTAATTGGTTCCACATGGAGACACTAGCTGTACACATTCGTATTTTCTAGGGAGAAAGCCAGAGGAACTGCTGCAAACAAACAAGATATTTCTGTTTGTGTAGATGACATTTTATGCACTTGCATAACTAAAAGACTTTTCTTTTCTCCAAAACCATTTTTACTGTGATTTTCTCGGTTCTTTGCATACGAATTCCACAACTCTTTGTCCAGATATTAGTGGATAAAACCAGAAATATCCAGTTTTGTTTTGGCTAATTCAATCCCAGATATTGCTACAGACTCTGGGTTGGTTTTTTTCGGGATATTATGAACAGACTTTACTGTTTTGAATATTTTTATCAGGGAACATTTAATTTTGTACCGTAGAAACACTAATTGGATCTACATGGAGACACCAGCTCTACATATTCATATTTTCTAAGGAGAAAGCTAGAGGAACTGTGGCAAAAAATTGATATTTCTTTAGTATTGATGACATTTTATGCACTTGCCTAACGAAAAGACTTCGCTTTTCTCCAAAACCATTTTTACTGTGATTTTCTCGGTCCATTGCATATGAATTCCACCCCTCTTGGTCCGGATAGGAGTGGATAAAACCGGAAATATCCGGTTTTGTTTTGGCTAACTCAATCCCAGATATTGCTACAGACTCTGGGTTTGTTCTTTCTGCATATTATCAACAGACTTTATTGGTTTGAAAATCCTTTATCGGGGAACATTTTATTTTGAGCTTGGATACAGTAATTGGTTCCACATGGAGACACCAGCTCTACACATTCGTATTTTCTAGGGAGAAAGCCAGAGGAACAGCTGCAAATAAATGAGATATTTCTGTTTGTGTAGATGACATTTTATGCACTTGCCTAATGAAAAGACTTTGCTTTTCCCCAAAACCATTTTTGCTCTGATTTTCTCAGTCCATTGCATACGAATTCCACACCACCTTTTCCAGAAATGACTGGAAAAAATTAGAAATATCCGGTTGTGTTTTGGCTAACTCAATCCAAAATATTGTGAAAGCTTCTGTGTTTCTGTTTTCTGGATATTATCGATGGACTTTATTGTTCTGAAAGTCTTTTATAAGGCAACATTTAATTTTGTGCTTGGAAACACTAATTGGTTCCACATGGAGACACCAGCTCTACACATTGGTATTTTCTAGGGAGAAAGCCAGAGGAACTGCTGCAAACAAACATGATATTTCTCTTTGTGTAGATGACATTTTATGCACTTGCCTAATGAAAAGACTTTGCTTTTCCCCAAAACCATTTTTGCTCTGATTTTCTTCGTCCATTCCATACGAATTCCACACCACCTTTTCCAGAAATGACTGGATAAAACCAGAGATATCCAGTTGTGTTTTGGCTAACTCAATCCCAGATATTTCTACAGCGTCTGTGTTTTGGTTTTCCGGACACTATCAACGGACTTTATTGATTTGAATGTTTTTATCAAGGAACATTTAATTTTGTACCATTGAAACACTAATTGGTTCGTCATGGAGACACCAGTTCTACACATTCGTATTTTCTAGGGAGAAAGCTAGAGGAACTGCGGCAAACAAACATGATATTTCTGTTTGTATAGATGGCATTTTATGCACTTGCCTAACGAAAAGACTTTGCTTTTCTCCAAAACCATTTTTACTGTGATTTTCTCGGTCCATTGCATACGAATTCCACTCCAGTTTGTCCGCATATGACTGGATGAAACCGGAAATATCCGGTTTAGTTTTGGCTAACTCAATCCCAGATATTGCTACAGACTCTGGGTTTGTGTTTTCCGGACACGATCAATGGACTTTCTTCTTTTGAATGTTTTTTATCAGGGAACATTTAATTTTGAGCTTGGATACAGTAATTGGTTCCACATAGAGACACCAGCTCTACACATTCGTATTTTCTAGGGAGAAAGCCAGTGGAACTTCTGCAAACAAACATGATATTTCTATTTGTGTAGATGACATTTTATGCACTTGCCTAATGAAAAGACTTTGCTTTTCTCCAAAACCATTTTTACTGTGATTTTCTCGGTCCATTGCATACGAATTCCACACCAGTTTGTCCGGATATGACTGGATGAAACCGAAAATATCCGGTTGTGTTTTGGATAACTCAATCCTAAATACTGTGAAATCCTCTGTGTTTGTGTTTTCTGGATATTATCGATGGACTTTATTGTTTTGAATGTTTTTATTAGGGAACATTTCATTTTGTACCGTAGAAACACTAATTGGATCCACATGGGGACACAACTCTACATATTAATATTTTCTAAGGAGAAAGCTGGAGGAACTGTGTCCAAAAAAATGATATTTCTTTTAGTATCGATGACATTTTATGCACTTGCCTAATGAAAAGACTTTGCTTTTCTGCAAAACCATGTTATCTGTGATATTCTCGGTCCATTGCATACGAATTCCACAACAGTTTTCTGGATGACAGAATGAAACTGGAAATATCTGGGTTTGTTCTGGCTAACTCAATCCCAGATATTGCTACAGCCTCTGTGTTTGTGTTTTCCGGACACTATCAACGGACTTTATTGTTTTGAATGTTTTTTGTCAGGGAACATTTAATTTTGTGCTTGGAAACACTAATTGGTTCCACATGGAGACACCAGCTCTACACATTCATATTTTCTAGGGAGAAAGCTAGAGGAAGTGCGACAAACAAACATGATATTTCTGTTTGTATCGATGACATTTTATGCACTTGCCTAACGAAAAGACTTCGTTTTTCTCCAAAACCATTTTACTATGATTTTCTCGGTCCATTGCATACGAATTCCACACCAGTTTGTCCGGATATGACTGGATGGAACCGGAAATATCCGGTTTTGTTTTGGCTAACTCAATCCCAAATATTGCCACAGCCTCTGGGTTTGTTCTTTCTGGATATTATCAATGGACTTTATTGTATTGGATGTTTTTTTATCGGGGAGCATTGTATTTTCAGCTTGGATACATAATTGGTTCCACATGGAGACACCAGCTCTACACATTCGTATTTTCTAGGGAGAAAGCCAGAGGAACTGCTGCAAACAAACATGATATTTCTGTTTGTGTAGATGACATTTTATGCACTTGCCTAACGAAAACACTTTCCTTTTCCCCAAAACTATTTTTGCTCTGATTTTCTTGGTCCATTGCATACGAATTCCACACCACCTAATCCAGAAATTACTGGATAAAACCACAAATATCCAGTTGTGTTTTCTCTAACTCAATCCAAAATATTGTGAAAGCTTCTGTGTTTCTGTTTTCTGGATATTATAGATGGACTTTATTCTTTTGAATGTTTTTATCAGGGAACATTTAATTTTGTTCCATTGAAACACTAATTGGTTCATCATGGGGACACCAGCTCTACACATTCCTATTTTCTAAGGAGAAAGCTAGAGGAAATGAGGAAGACAAACATGATATTTCTGTGTGTATAGATGATATTGTATGCACTTGCCTAACGAAAAGACTTTGCTTTTCTCCAAAACCATTTTTACTGTGATTTTCTCGGTCCATTGCATATGAATTCCACTCCAGTTTGTCCGCATATGACTGGATGAAACCGGAAATATCCGGTTTTGTTTTGGCTAACTCAATCCCAGATATTGCTACAGATTCTGGGTTGGTTTTTTTGGGATATTATCAACAGACTTTATTGTTTTGAAAGTCTTTTATCAGGGAGCATTGTATTTTCAGCTTGGATACATAATTGGTTCCACATAGAGACACCAGCTCTACACATTCGTATTTTCTAGGGCGAAAGCTAGAGGAACTGCGGCAAACAAACATGATATTTCTGTTTGTATAGATGACATTTTATGCACTTGCCTAACGAAAAGACTTTGCTTTTCTCCAAAATCATTTTCACTGTGATTTTCTCGGTCCATTGCATACGAATTCAACACCTCTATGTCCGGATATGAGTGGATGAAACCGAATATCCGGTTTAGTTTTGGCTAACTCAATCCCAGATATTGCTACAGACTCTGGGTTGGTTTTTTTCGGGATATTATCAACAGACTTTACTGTTTTGAAAGTCTTTTATCAGGGAACATTTTATTTTGAGCTTGGATACAGTAATTGGTTCCACATGCAGACACCAGCTCTACACATTGGTATTTTCTAGGGAGAAAGCCAGAGGAACTGCTGCAAACAAACATGATATTTCTGTTCGTGTAGATGACATTTTATGCACTTGCCTAATGAAAAGACTTTGCTTTTCCCCAAAACCATTTTTGCTCTGATTTTCTTCGTCCATTCCATACGAATTCCACACCACCTTTTCCAGAAATGACTGGATAAAACCAGAGATATCCAGTTGTGTTTTGGCTAACTCAATCCCAGATATTTCTACAGCGTCTGTGTTTTGGTTTTCCGGACACTATCAACGGACTTTATTGATTTGAATGTTTTTATCAAGGAACATTTAATTTTGTACCATTGAAACACTAATTGGTTCGTCATGGAGACACCAGTTCTACACATTCGTATTTTCTAGGGAGAAAGCTAGAGGAACTGCGGCAAACAAACATGATATTTCTGTTTGTATAGATGACATTTTATGCACTTGCCTAACGAAAAGACTTTGCTTTTCTCCAAAACCATTTTTACTGTGATTTTCTCGGTCCATTGCATACGAATTCCACTCCAGTTTGTCCGCATATGACTGGATGAAACCGGAAATATCCGGTTTAGTTTTGGCTAACTCAATCCCAGATATTGCTACAGACTCTGGGTTTGTGTTTTCCGGACACGATCAATGGACTTTCTTCTTTTGAATGTTTTTTATCAGGGAACATTTAATTTTGAGCTTGGATACAGTAATTGGTTCCACATAGAGACACCAGCTCTACACATTCGTATTTTCTAGGGAGAAAGCCAGTGGAACTTCTGCAAACAAACATGATATTTCTATTTGTGTAGATGACATTTTATGCACTTGCCTAATGAAAAGACTTTGCTTTTCTCCAAAACCATTTTTACTGTGATTTTCTCGGTCCATTGCATACGAATTCCACACCAGTTTGTCCGGATATGACTGGATGAAACCGAAAATATCCGGTTGTGTTTTGGATAACTCAATCCTAAATACTGTGAAAGCCTCTGTGTTTGTGTTTTCTGGATATTATCGATGGACTTTATTGTTTTGAATGTTTTTATTAGGGAACATTTCATTTTGTACCGTAGAAACACTAATTGGATCCACATGGGGACACAACTCTACATATTAATATTTTCTAAGGAGAAAGCTGGAGGAACTGTGTCCAAAAAAATGATATTTCTTTTAGTATCGATGACATTTTATGCACTTGCCTAATGAAAAGACTTTGCTTTTCTGCAAAACCATGTTATCTGTGATATTCTCGGTCCATTGCATACGAATTCCACAACAGTTTTCTGGATGACAGAATGAAACTGGAAATATCTGGGTTTGTTCTGGCTAACTCAATCCCAGATATTGCTACAGCCTCTGTGTTTGTGTTTTCCGGACACTATCAACGGACTTTATTGTTTTGAATGTTTTTTGTCAGGGAACATTTAATTTTGTGCTTGGAAACACTAATTGGTTCCACATGGAGACACCAGCTCTACACATTCATATTTTCTAGGGAGAAAGCTAGAGGAAGTGCGACAAACAAACATGATATTTCTGTTTGTATCGATGACATTTTATGCACTTGCCTAACGAAAAGACTTCGTTTTTCTCCAAAACCATTTTACTATGATTTTCTCGGTCCATTGCATACGAATTCCACACCAGTTTGTCCGGATATGACTGGATGAAACCGGAAATATCCGGTTTTGTTTTGGCTAACTCAATCCCAAATATTGCCACAGCCTCTGGGTTTGTTCTTTCTGGATATTATCAATGGACTTTATTGTATTGGATGTTTTTTTATCGGGGAGCATTGTATTTTCAGCTTGGATACATAATTGGTTCCACATGGAGACACCAGCTCTACACATTCGTATTTTCTAGGGAGAAAGCCAGAGGAACTGCTGCAAACAAACATGATATTTCTGTTTGTGTAGATGACATTTTATGCACGTGCCTAACGAAAACACTTTCCTTTTCCCCAAAACTATTTTTGCTCTGATTTTCTTGGTCCATTGCATACGAATTCCACACCTCTTTGTCCAGATAGGAGTGGATAAAACCGGAAATATCCGGTTTTGTTTTGGCTAACTCAATCCCAGATATTGCTACAGACTCTGTTTTTGTGTTTTCCGGATATTATCAACAGACTTTATTGTTTTGAAAGTCTTTTATCGGGGAACATTTTATTTAGAGCTTGGATACAGTAAATGGTTCCACATGGGGACACCAGCTCTACATATTCATATTTTCTAAGGAGAAAGCTAGAGGAACTGTGGCCAAAAAAATGATATTTCTTTTAGTGTCTATGACATTTTATGCACTTGCCTAACGAAAAGAATTTGCTTTTCTCAAAAACCATTTTCACTGTGATTTTCTCGGTCCATTGCATACGAATTCCACACCTCTTTGTCCGGATAGGAGTGGATGAAACCGGAAATATCCGGTTTAGTTTTGGCTAACTCAATCCCAGATATTGCTACAGACTCTGGGTTGGTTTTTTCGGGATATTATCAACCGTCTTTATTGTTTTGAAAGTCTTTTATCGGGGAACATTTTATTTTGAGCTTGGATACAGTAATTGGTTCCACATGGAGACACCAGCTCTACACATTCGTATTTTCTATGGAGAAAGCCAGAGGAACTGCTGCAAACAAACATGATATTTCTGTTTGTGTAGATGACATTTTATGCACTTGCCTAACGAAAACACTTTGTTTTTCCCCAAAACCATTTTTGCTCTGATTTTCTCGGTCCATTGCATTTTAATTCCACACGACTGTGTCCGGATACGACTGGATGAAACCAGAAATATCCGGTTGTGTTTTTACTAACTCAATCCTAAATACTGTGAAAGCCTCTGTGTTTGTGTTTTCTGGATATTATCGATGGACTTTATTGTTTTGAATGTTTTTATTAGGGAACATTTCATTTTGTACCGAAGAAACACTAATTGGTTCCACATGGGGTCACCAGCTCTACACATTCGTATTTTCTAGGGAGAAAGCTATAGGAACTGCGGCAAACAAACATGATATTTCTGTTTGTGTAGATGACATTTTATGCACTTGCCAAACGAAAAGACTTTGTTTTTCTCCAAAACCATTTTACTGTGATTTTCTTGGTCCATTGCATATGAATTCCACACCAGTTTGTCCGGATATGACTGGATGAAACCGGAAATATCCGGTTTTGTTTTGGCTAACTCAATCCCAGATATTGCTACAGCCTCTGGGTTTGTTCTTTCTTGATATTATCAATGGACTTTATTGTTTTGGATGTTTTTTTATCGGGGAGCATTGTATTTTCAGCATGGATACATAATTGGTTCCACATGGAGACACCAGCTCTACACATTCGTATTTTCTAGGGAGAAAGCTAGAGGAACTGCTGCAAACAAACATGATATTTCTGTTTGTGTAGATGACATTTTATGCACTTGCCTAACGAAAAGACTTTGCTTTTCTTGAAAACCATTTTCAGTGTGATTTTCTCGGTCCATTGCATACGAATTCAACACCTCTTTGTCCGGATATGAGTGGATGAAACCGGAAATATCCGGTTTAGTTTTGGCTAACTCAATCCCAGATATTGCTACAGACTCTGTGTTTGTGTTTTCCGGATATTATCAACAGACTTTATTGTTTTGAAAGTCTTTATTGGGGAACATTTTATTTAGAGCTTGGATACAGTAAATGGTTCCACATGGGGACACCAGCTCTACATATTCATATTTTCTAAGGAGAAATTAGAGGAACTGTGGCCAAAAAAATGATATTTCTTTTCGTATCGATGACATTTTATGCACTTGCCTAACGAAAAGACTTTGCTTTTCTCCAAAACCATTTTCACTGTGATTTTCTCGGTCCATTGCATACGAATTCCACACCTCTTTGTCCGGATAAGAGTGGATGAACCCGGAAATATCCGGTTTAGTTTTGGCTAACTCAATCCCAGATATTGCTACAGACTCTGGGTTGGTTTTTTCGGGATATTATCAACCGTCTTTATTGTTTTGAAAGTCTTTTATCGGGGAACATTTTATTTTGAGCTTGGATACAGTAATTGGTTCCACATGGAGACACCAGCTCTACACATTCGTATTTTCTAGGGAGAAAGCCAGAGGAACCGCTGCAAACAAACATGGTATTTCTGTTTGTGTAGATGACATTTTATGGACTTGCCTAACGAAAAGACTTTGTTTTTCCCCAAAACCATTTTTGCTCTGATTTTCTCGGTCCATTGCATACGAATTCCACACGACTTTGTCCGGATACGACTGGATGAAACCAGAAATATCCGGTTGTGTTTTTACTAACTCAATCCTAAATACTGTGAAAGCCTCTGTGTTTGTGTTTTCTGGATATTATCGATGGACTTTATTGTTTTGAATGTTTTTATTAGGGAACATTTCATTTTGTACCGAAGAAACACTAATTGGTTCCACATGGGGTCACCAGCTCTACATATTCGTATTTTCTAGGGAGAAAGCTAGAGGAACTGCGGCAAACAAACATGATATTTCTGTTTGTATAGATGACATTTTATGCACTTGCCTAACGAAAAGACTTCGTTTTTCTCCAAAACCATTTTACTGTGATTTTCTCAGTCCATTGCATATGAATTCCACACCAGTTTGTCCGGATATGACTGGATGAAACCGGAAATATCCGGTTTTGTTTTGGCTAACTCAATCCCAGATATTGCTACAGCCTCTGGGTTTGTTCTTTCTGGATATTATCAATGGACTTTATTGTTTTGAATGTTTTTTTTATCGGTGAGCATTGTATTTTCAGCTTGGATATATAATTGGTTCCACATGAAGACACCAGCTCTACACATTCGTATTTTCTAGGGAGAAGGTAGAGGAACTGCCGCAAACAAACATGATATTTCTGTTTGTGTAGATGACATTTTATGCACTTGCCTAACGAAAAGACTTTGCTTTTCTTGAAAACCATTTTCACTGTGATTTTCTCGGTCCATTGCATACGAATTCAACACCTCTTTGTCCGGATATGAGTGGATGAAACCGGAAATATCCGGTTTAGTTTTGGCTAACTCAATCCCAGATATTGCTACAGACTCTGGGTTGGTTTTTTCGGGATATTATCAACCGACTTTATTGTTTTGAAAGTCTTTTATCGGGGAACATTTTATTTTGAGCTTGGATACAGTAATTGGTTCCACATGGAGACACCAGGTCTACACATTCGTATTTTCTAGGGAGAAAGCCAGAGGAACTGCTGCAAACAAACATATTTCTGTTGGTGTAGATGACATTTTATGCACTTGCCTACCAAAAAGACTTTGCTTTTCTCCAAAACCATTTTTACTGTGATTTTCTCGGTCCATTGCATACGAATTGCACACCTCTTTGTCTGGATAGGAGTGGATGAAACCAGAAATATCCGGTTGTGTTTTGGCTAACTCAATCCCAGATATTGCTACAGCCTCTGGGTTTGTTCTTTCTGGATATTATCAATGGACTTTATTGTTTTCGATATTTTTTTATCAGGGAGCTTTGTATTTTCAGCTTGGATACATAATTGGTTCACCATGGAGACACCAGCTCTACACATTCGTATTTTCTAGGGCGAAAGCCAGAGGAACTGCTGCAAACAAACATGATATTTCTGTTTGTGTAGATGACATTTTATGCACTTGCCTAACGAAAGGACTTTGCTTTTCTCCAAAACCATTTTTACTGTGATTTTCTCGGTCCATTGCATACGAATTCAACACCTCTTTGTCCGGATATGAGTGGATAAAACCGGAAATATCCGGTTTTGTTTTGGCTAACTCAATCCCAGGTATTGCTACAGCCTCTGGGTTTGTTCTTTCTGGATATTATCAATGGACTTTATTGTTTTGGATGATTTTTATCGGGGAGCATTGTATTTTCAGCTTGGATATATAATTGGTTCCACATGGAGACACCAGCTCTACACATTCGTATTTTCTAGGGAGAAATCTAGAGGAACTACTGCAAACAAACATGATATTTCTGTTTCTATAGATGACATTTTATGCACTTGCCTACCGAAAAGACTTTGCTTTTCTCCAAAACCATTTTTACTCTGATTTTCTCGGTCCATTGCATACGAATTCCACACCTCTTTGTCCGGATAGGAGTGGAGAAAACCGGAAATATCCGGTTTTGTTTTGGCTAACTCAATCCCAGATATTGCTACAGACTCTGTGTTTGTGTTTTCCGGATATTATCAACAGACTTTATTGTTTTGAAAGTCTTTATTGGGGAACATTTTATTTAGAGCTTGGATACAGTAAATGGTTCCACATGGGGACACCAGCTCTACACATTCGTATTTTCTAGGGAGAAAGCCAGAGGAACCGCTGCAAACAAACATGGTATTTCTGTTTGTGTAGATGACATTTTATGCACTTGCCAAACGAAAAGACTTTGTTTTTCTCCAAAACCATTTTACTGTGATTTTCTTGGTCCATTGCATATGAATTCCACACCAGTTTGTCCGGATATGACTGGATGAAACCGGAAATATCCGGTTTTGTTTTGGCTAACTCAATCCCAGATATTGCTACAGCCTCTGGGTTTGTTCTTTCTTGATATTATCAATGGACTTTATTGTTTTGGATGTTTTTTTATCGGGGAGCATTGTATTTTCAGCATGGATACATAATTGGTTCCACATGGAGACACCAGCTCTACACATTCGTATTTTCTAGGGAGAAAGCTAGAGGAACTGCTGCAAACAAACATGATATTTCTGTTTGTGTAGATGACATTTTATGCACTTGCCTAACGAAAAGACTTTGCTTTTCTTGAAAACCATTTTCAGTGTGATTTTCTCGGTCCATTGCATACGAATTCAACACCTCTTTGTCCGGATATGAGTGGATGAAACCGGAAATATCCGGTTTAGTTTTGGCTAACTCAATCCCAGATATTGCTACAGACTCTGTGTTTGTGTTTTCCGGATATTATCAACAGACTTTATTGTTTTGAAAGTCTTTATTGGGGAACATTTTATTTAGAGCTTGGATACAGTAAATGGTTCCACATGGGGACACCAGCTCTACATATTCATATTTTCTAAGGAGAAATTAGAGGAACTGTGGCCAAAAAAATGATATTTCTTTTCGTATCGATGACATTTTATGCACTTGCCTAACGAAAAGACTTTGCTTTTCTCCAAAACCATTTTCACTGTGATTTTCTCGGTCCATTGCATACGAATTCCACACCTCTTTGTCCGGATAAGAGTGGATGAACCCGGAAATATCCGGTTTTGTTTTGGCTAACTCAATCCCAGATATTGCTACAGACTCTGGGTTGGTTTTTTCGGGATATTATCAACCGTCTTTATTGTTTTGAAAGTCTTTTATCGGGGAACATTTTATTTTGAGCTTGGATACAGTAATTGGTTCCACATGGAGACACCAGCTCTACACATTCGTATTTTCTAGGGAGAAAGCCAGAGGAACTGCTGCAAACAAACATATTTCTGTTGGTGTAGATGACATTTTATGCACTTGCCTACCAAAAAGACTTTGCTTTTCTCCAAAACCATTTTTACTGTGATTTTCTCGGTCCATTGCATACGAATTCCACACCTCTTTGACCGGATAGGAGTGGATGAAACCAGAAATATCCGGTTGTGTTTTGGCTAACTCAATCCCAGAAATTGCTACAGCCTCTGGGTTTGTTCTTTCTGGATATTATCAATGGACTTTATTGTTTTCGATATTTTTTTATCAGGGAGCTTTGTATTTTCGGCTTGGATACATAATTGGTTCACCATGGAGACACCAGCTCTACACATTCGTATTTTCTAGGGAGAAAGCTAAAGGAACTGCGGCAAACAAACATGATATTTCTGTTTCTGTAGATGACATTTTATGCACTTGCCTAACGAAAAGACTTTGCTTTTCTCCAAAACCATTTTACTGTGATTTTCTCGGTCCATTGCATACAAATTCAACACCTCTTTGTCTGGATATGAGTGGATAAAACCGGAAATATCTGGTTTAGTTTTGGCTAACTCAATCCCAGATATTGCTACAGACTCTAGGTTGGTTTTTTCGGGATATTATCAACCGACTTTATTGTTTTGAAAGTCTTTTATCGGGGAACATTTTATTCAGAGCTTGGATACAGTAAATGGTTCCACATGGGGACACCAGCTCTACATATTCATATTTTCTAAGGAGAAAGCTAGAGGAACTGTGGCCAAAAAAATGATATTTCTTTTAATATCGATGACATTTTATGCACTTGCGTAACGAAAAGACTTTGCTTTTCTCCAAAACCATTTTTGCTCTGATTTTCTCGGTCCATTGCATACGAATTCCACACCACCTAATCCAGAAATGACTGGATAAAACCACAAATATCCAGTTGTGTTTTAGCTAACTCAATCCAAAATATTGTGAAAGCTTCTGTGTTTGTGTTTTCTGGATATTATCGATGGACTTTACTGTTTTGCATGTTTTCATCAGGGAACATTTAATTTTGTACCATTGAAACACTAATTGGTTCATCATGGGGACACCAGCTCTACACATTCGTATTTTCTAGGGAGAAAGCTAGAGGAAATGAGGAAAACAAATATGATATTTCTGTTTGTATAGATGACATTTTATGCACTTGCCTAACGAAAGGACTTTGCTTTTCTCCAAAACCATTTTTACTGTGATTTTCTCGGTCCATTGCATACGAATTCAAAACCTCTTTCTCCGGATATGAGTGGATAAAACCGGAAATATCCGGTTTTGTTTTGGCTAACTCAATCCCTGATATTGCTACAGCCTCTGGGTTTGTTCTTTCTGGATATTATCAATGGACTTTATTGTTTTGGATGATTTTTATCGGGGAGCATTGTATTTTCAGCTTGGATACATAATTGGTTCCACATGGAGACACCAGCTCTACACATTCGTATTTTCTAGGGAGAAAGCTAGAGGAACTGCTGCAAACAAACATGATATTTCTGTTTCTATAGATGACATTTTATGCACTTGCCTACCGAAAAGACTTTGCTTTTCTCCAAAACCATTTTTACTCTGATTTTCTCGGTCCATTGCATACGAATTCCACACCTCTTTGTCCGGATAGGAGTGGATGAAACCGGAAATATCCGGTTTTGTTTTGGCTAACTCAATCCCAGATATTGCTACAGACTCTGTGTTTGTGTTTTCCGGATATTATCCACGGACTTTATTGTTTTGAAAGTCTTTATTGGGGAACATTTTATTTAGAGCTTGGATACAGTAAATGGTTCCACATGGGGACACCAGCTCTACATATTCATATTTTTAAGGAGAAATTAGAGGAACTGTGGCCAAAAAAATGATATTTCTTTTCGTATCGATGACATTTTATGCACTTGCCTAACGAAAAGACTTTGCTTTTCTCCAAAACCATTTTCACTGTGATTTTCTCGGTCCATTGCATACGAATTGCACACCTCTTTGTCCGGATAAGAGTGGATGAACCCGGAAATATCCGGTTTTGTTTTGGCTAACTCAATCCCAGATATTGCTACAGACTCTGGGTTGGTTTTTTCGGGATATTATCAACCGTCTTTATTGTTTTGAAAGTCTTTTATCGGGGAACATTTTATTTTGAGCTTGGATACAGTAATTGGTTCCACATGGAGACACCAGCTCTACACATTCGTATTTTCTAGGGAGAAAGCCAGAGGAACTGCTGCAAACAAACATATTTCTGTTGGTGTAGATGACATTTTATGCACTTGCCTACCAAAAAGACTTTGCTTTTCTCCAAAACCATTTTTACTGTGATTTTCTCGGTCCATTGCATACGAATTCCACACCTCTTTGACCGGATAGGAGTGGATGAAACCAGAAATATCCGGTTGTGTTTTGGCTAACTCAATCCCAGAAATTGCTACAGCCTCTGGGTTTGTTCTTTCTGGATATTATCAATGGACTTTATTGTTTTCGATATTTTTTTATCAGGGAGCTTTGTATTTTCGGCTTGGATACATAATTGGTTCACCATGGAGACACCAGCTCTACACATTCGTATTTTCTAGGGAGAAAGCTAAAGGAACTGCGGCAAACAAACATGATATTTCTGTTTCTGTAGATGACATTTTATGCACTTGCCTAACGAAAAGACTTTGCTTTTCTCCAAAACCATTTTACTGTGATTTTCTCGGTCCATTGCATACAAATTCAACACCTCTTTGTCTGGATATGAGTGGATAAAACCGGAAATATCTGGTTTAGTTTTGGCTAACTCAATCCCAGATATTGCTACAGACTCTAGGTTGGTTTTTTCGGGATATTATCAACCGACTTTATTGTTTTGAAAGTCTTTTATCGGGGAACATTTTATTCAGAGCTTGGATACAGTAAATGGTTCCACATGGGGACACCAGCTCTACATATTCATATTTTCTAAGGAGAAAGCTAGAGGAACTGTGGCCAAAAAAATGATATTTCTTTTAATATCGATGACATTTTATGCACTTGCGTAACGAAAAGACTTTGCTTTTCTCCAAAACCATTTTTGCTCTGATTTTCTCGGTCCATTGCATACGAATTCCACACCACCTAATCCAGAAATGACTGGATAAAACCACAAATATCCAGTTGTGTTTTAGCTAACTCAATCCAAAATATTGTGAAAGCTTCTGTGTTTGTGTTTTCTGGATATTATCGATGGACTTTACTGTTTTGCATGTTTTCATCAGGGAACATTTAATTTTGTACCATTGAAACACTAATTGGTTCATCATGGGGACACCAGCTCTACACATTCGTATTTTCTAGGGAGAAAGCTAGAGGAAATGAGGAAAACAAATATGATATTTCTGTTTGTATAGATGACATTTTATGCACTTGCCTAACGAAAGGACTTTGCTTTTCTCCAAAACCATTTTTACTGTGATTTTCTCGGTCCATTGCATACGAATTCAAAACCTCTTTCTCCGGATATGAGTGGATAAAACCGGAAATATCCGGTTTTGTTTTGGCTAACTCAATCCCTGATATTGCTACAGCCTCTGGGTTTGTTCTTTCTGGATATTATCAATGGACTTTATTGTTTTGGATGATTTTTATCGGGGAGCATTGTATTTTCAGCTTGGATACATAATTGGTTCCACATGGAGACACCAGCTCTACACATTCGTATTTTCTAGGGAGAAAGCTAGAGGAACTGCTGCAAACAAACATGATATTTCTGTTTCTATAGATGACATTTTATGCACTTGCCTACCGAAAAGACTTTGCTTTTCTCCAAAACCATTTTTACTCTGATTTTCTCGGTCCATTGCATACGAATTCCACACCTCTTTGTCCGGATAGGAGTGGATGAAACCGGAAATATCCGGTTTTGTTTTGGCTAACTCAATCCCAGATATTGCTACAGACTCTGTGTTTGTGTTTTCCGGATATTATCAACGGACTTTATTGTTTTGAAAGTCTTTATTGGGGAACATTTTATTTAGAGCTTGGATACAGTAAATGGTTCCACATGGGGACACCAGCTCTACATATTCATATTTTTAAGGAGAAATTAGAGGAACTGTGGCCAAAAAAATGATATTTCTTTTCGTATCGATGACATTTTATGCACTTGCCTAACGAAAAGACTTTGCTTTTCTCCAAAACCATTTTCACTGTGATTTTCTCGGTCCATTGCATACGAATTGCACACCTCTTTGTCCGGATAAGAGTGGATGAACCCGGAAATATCCGGTTTTGTTTTGGCTAACTCAATCCCAGATATTGCTACAGACTCTGGGTTGGTTTTTTCGGGATATTATCAACCGTCTTTATTGTTTTGAAAGTCTTTTATCGGGGAACATTTTATTTTGAGCTTGGATACAGTAATTGGTTCCACATGGAGACACCAGCTCTACACATTCGTATTTTCTAGGGAGAAAGCCAGAGGAACTGCTGCAAACAAACATATTTCTGTTGGTGTAGATGACATTTTATGCACTTGCCTACCAAAAAGACTTTGCTTTTCTCCAAAACCATTTTTACTGTGATTTTCTCGGTCCATTGCATACGAATTCCACACCTCTTTGACCGGATAGGAGTGGATGAAACCAGAAATATCCGGTTGTGTTTTGGCTAACTCAATCCCAGAAATTGCTACAGCCTCTGGGTTTGTTCTTTCTGGATATTATCAATGGACTTTATTGTTTTCGATATTTTTTTATCAGGGAGCTTTGTATTTTCGGCTTGGATACATAATTGGTTCACCATGGAGACACCAGCTCTACACATTCGTATTTTCTAGGGAGAAAGCTAAAGGAACTGCGGCAAACAAACATGATATTTCTGTTTCTGTAGATGACATTTTATGCACTTGCCTAACGAAAAGACTTTGCTTTTCTCCAAAACCATTTTACTGTGATTTTCTCGGTCCATTGCATACAAATTCAACACCTCTTTGTCTGGATATGAGTGGATAAAACCGGAAATATCTGGTTTAGTTTTGGCTAACTCAATCCCAGATATTGCTACAGACTCTAGGTTGGTTTTTTCGGGATATTATCAACCGACTTTATTGTTTTGAAAGTCTTTTATCGGGGAACATTTTATTCAGAGCTTGGATACAGTAAATGGTTCCACATGGGGACACCAGCTCTACATATTCATATTTTCTAAGGAGAAAGCTAGAGGAACTGTGGCCAAAAAAATGATATTTCTTTTAATATCGATGACATTTTATGCACTTGCGTAACGAAAAGACTTTGCTTTTCTCCAAAACCATTTTTGCTCTGATTTTCTCGGTCCATTGCATACGAATTCCACACCACCTAATCCAGAAATGACTGGATAAAACCACAAATATCCAGTTGTGTTTTAGCTAACTCAATCCAAAATATTGTGAAAGCTTCTGTGTTTGTGTTTTCTGGATATTATCGATGGACTTTACTGTTTTGCATGTTTTCATCAGGGAACATTTAATTTTGTACCATTGAAACACTAATTGGTTCATCATGGGGACACCAGCTCTACACATTCGTATTTTCTAGGGAGAAAGCTAGAGGAAATGAGGAAAACAAATATGATATTTCTGTTTGTATAGATGACATTTTATGCACTTGCCTAACGAAAGGACTTTGCTTTTCTCCAAAACCATTTTTACTGTGATTTTCTCGGTCCATTGCATACGAATTCAAAACCTCTTTCTCCGGATATGAGTGGATAAAACCGGAAATATCCGGTTTTGTTTTGGCTAACTCAATCCCTGATATTGCTACAGCCTCTGGGTTTGTTCTTTCTGGATATTATCAATGGACTTTATTGTTTTGGATGATTTTTATCGGGGAGCATTGTATTTTCAGCTTGGATACATAATTGGTTCCACATGGAGACACCAGCTCTACACATTCGTATTTTCTAGGGAGAAAGCTAGAGGAACTGCTGCAAACAAACATGATATTTCTGTTTCTATAGATGACATTTTATGCACTTGCCTACCGAAAAGACTTTGCTTTTCTCCAAAACCATTTTTACTCTGATTTTCTCGGTCCATTGCATACGAATTCCACACCTCTTTGTCCGGATAGGAGTGGATGAAACCGGAAATATCCGGTTTTGTTTTGGCTAACTCAATCCCAGATATTGCTACAGACTCTGTGTTTGTGTTTTCCGGATATTATCAACGGACTTTATTGTTTTGAAAGTCTTTATTGGGGAACATTTTATTTAGAGCTTGGATACAGTAAATGGTTCCACATGGGGACACCAGCTCTACATATTCATATTTTTAAGGAGAAATTAGAGGAACTGTGGCCAAAAAAATGATATTTCTTTTCGTATCGATGACATTTTATGCACTTGCCTAACGAAAAGACTTTGCTTTTCTCCAAAACCATTTTCACTGTGATTTTCTCGGTCCATTGCATACGAATTGCACACCTCTTTGTCCGGATAAGAGTGGATGAACCCGGAAATATCCGGTTTTGTTTTGGCTAACTCAATCCCAGATATTGCTACAGACTCTGGGTTGGTTTTTTCGGGATATTATCAACCGTCTTTATTGTTTTGAAAGTCTTTTATCGGGGAACATTTTATTTTGAGCTTGGATACAGTAATTGGTTCCACATGGAGACACCAGCTCTACACATTCGTATTTTCTAGGGAGAAAGCCAGAGGAACCGCTGCAAACAAACATGGTATTTCTGTTTGTGTAGATGACATTTTATGGACTTGCCTAACGAAAAGACTTTGTTGTTCCCCAAAACCATTTTTGCTCTGATTTTCTCGGTCCATTGCATATGAATTCCACACGACATTGTCCGGATACGACTGGATGAAACCAGAAATATCCGGTTGTGTTTTTACTAACTCAATCCTAAATACTGTGAAAGCCTCTGTGTTTGTGTTTTCTGGATATTATCGATGGACTTTATTGTTTTGAATGTTTTTATTAGGGAACATTTCATTTTGTACCGAAGAAACACTAATTGGTTCCACATGGGGTCACCAGCTCTACATATTCGTATTTTCTAGGGAGAAAGCTAGAGGAACTGCGGCAAACAAACATGATATTTCTGTTTGTATAGATGACATTTTATGCACTTGCCTAACGAAAAGACTTCGTTTTTCTCCAAAACCATTTTACTGTGATTTTCTCAGTCCATTGCATATGAATTCCACACCAGTTTGTCCGGATATGACTGGATGAAACCGGAAATATCCGGTTTTGTTTTGGCTAACTCAATCCCAGATATTGCTACAGCCTCTGGGTTTGTTCTTTCTGGATATTATCAATGGGTTTTATTGTTTTGGATGTTTTTTTATCGGTGAGCATTGTATTTTCAGCTTGGATATATAATTGGTTCCACATGAAGACACCAGCTCTACACATTCGTATTTTCTAGGGAGAAGGTAGAGGAACTGCCGCAAACAAACATGATATTTCTGTTTGTGTAGATGACATTTTATGCACTTGCCTAACGAAAAGACTTTGCTTTTCTTGAAAACCATTTTCACTGTGATTTTCTCGGTCCATTGCATACGAATTCAACACCTCTTTGTCCGGATATGAGTGGATGAAACCGGAAATATCCGGTTTAGTTTTGGCTAACTCAATCCCAGATATTGCTACAGACTCTGGGTTGGTTTTTTCGGGATATTATCAACCGACTTTATTGTTTTGAAAGTCTTTTATCGGGGAACATTTTATTTTGAGCTTGGATACAGTAATTGGTTCCACATGGAGACACCAGGTCTACACATTCGTATTTTCTAGGGAGAAAGCCAGAGGAACTGCTGCAAACAAACATATTTCTGTTGGTGTAGATGACATTTTATGCACTTGCCTACCAAAAAGACTTTGCTTTTCTCCATAACCATTTTTACTGTGATTTTCTCGGTCCATTGCATATGAATTCCACACCTCTTTGTCCCGATAGGAGTGGATGAAACCAGAAATATCCGATTGTGTTTTGGCTAACTCAATCCCAGATATTGCTACAGCCTCTGGGTTTGTTCTTTCTGGATATTATCAATGGACTTTATTGTTTTCGATATTTTTTTATCGGGGAGCTTTGTATTTTCAGCTTGGATACATAATTGGTTCACCATGGAGACACCAGCTCTACACATTCGTATTTTCTAGGGAGAAAGCTAAAGGAACTGCGGCAAACAAACATGATATTTCTGTTTCTGTAGATGACATTTTATGCACTTGCCTAACGAAAAGACTTTGCTTTTCTCCAAAACCATTTTATCTGTGATTTTCTCGGTCCATTGCATACAAATTCAACACCTCTTTGTCTGGATATGAGTGGATAAAACCGGAAATATCTGGTTTAGTTTGGCTAACTCAATCCCAGATATTGCTACAGACTCTAGGTTGGTTTTTTCGGGATATTATCAACCGACTTTATTGTTTTGAAAGTCTTTTATCGGGGAACATTTTATTTAGAGCTTGGATACAGTAAATGGTTCCACATGGGGACACCAGCTCTACATATTCATATTTTCTAAGGAGAAAGCTAGAGGAACTGTGGCCAAAAAAATGATATTTCTTTTAATATCGATGACATTTTATGCACTTGCGTAACGAAAAGACTTTGCTTTTCTCCAAAACCATTTTTGCTCTGATTTTCTCGGTCCATTGCATACGAATTCCACACCACCTAATCAAGAAATGACTGGATAAAACCACAAATATCCAGTTGTGTTTTGGCTAACTCAATCCAAAATATTGTGAAAGCTTCTATGTTTGTGTTTTCTGGATATTATCGATGGACTTTACTGTTTTGCATGTTTTTATCAGGGAACATTTAACTTTGTACCATTGAAACACTAATTGGTTCGTCATGGGGACACCAGCTCTACACATTCGTATTTTCTAGGGAGAAAGCTAGAGGAAATGAGGAAAACAAATATGATATTTCTGTTTGTATAGATGACATTTTATGCACTTGCCTAACGAAAGGACTTTGCTTTTCTCCAAAACCATTTTTACTGTGATTTTCTCGGTCCATTGCATACGAATTCAACACCTCTTTGTCCGGATATGAGTGGATAAAACCGGAAATATCCGGTTTTGTTTTGGCTAACTCAATCCCAGATATTGCTACAGCCTCTGTGTTTGTGTTTTCGGGATTTTATCAACAGACTTTATTGTTTTGAAAGTCTTTTATCGGGGAACATTTTATTTAGAGCTTGGATACAGTAATTGGTTCCACATGGGGACACCAGCTCTACATATTCATATTTTCTAAGGAGAAAGCTAGAGGAAATGTGGCCAAAAAATGATATTTCTTTTAGAATCGATGACATTTTATGCACTTGCGTAACGAAAAGACTTTGCTTTTCTCCAAAACCATTTTATCTGTGATTTTTCTCGGTCCATTGCATACGAATTCCACACCAGTTTTCCGATATACCTGGATGAAACTGGAAATATCTGGGTTTGTTCTGGCTAACTCAATCCCAGATATTGCTACAGACTCTGTGTTTTTGTTTTCCGGACACTATCAACGGACTTTATTGTTTTGAATGTTTTTTATCAGGGAACATTTAATTTTCTGCTTGGAAACACTAATTGGTTCCACATGGAGACACCAGCTCTACACATTCGTATTTTCTAGGGAGAAAGCTAGAGGAAATGTGACAAACAAACATGATATTTCTGTTTGTGTAGATGACATTTTATGCACTTGCCTAACGAAAAGACTTTGCTTTTCTCCAAAACCATTTTTACTGTGATTTTCTCGGTCCATTGCATACGAATTCCACACCTCTTTGTCCGGATATGAGTGGATAAAACCGGAAATATCCGGTTTTGTTTTGGCTAACTCAATCCCAGATATTGCTACAGCCTCTGTGTTTGAGTTTTCGGGATTTTATCAACAGACTTTATTGTTTTGAAAGTCTTTTATCGGGGAACATTTTATTTAGAGCTTGGATACAGTAATTGGTTCCACATGGGGACACCAGCTCTACATATTCATATTTTCTAAGGAGAAAGCTAGAGGAAATGTGGCCAAAAAAATGATATTTCTTTTAGAATCGATGACATTTTATGCACTTGCCTAACGAAAAGACTTTGCTTTTCTCCAAAACCATTTTATCTGTGATTTTTCTCGGTCCATTGCATACGAATTCCACACCAGTTTTCCGATATACCTGGATGAAACTGGAAATATCTGGGTTTGTTCTGGCTAACTCAATCCCAGATATTGCTACAGCCTCTGTGTTTGTGTTTTCCGGACACTATCAACGGACTTTATTGTTTTGAATGTTTTTTATCAGGGAACATTTAATTTTGTGCTTGGAAACACTAATTGGTTCCACATGGAGACACCAGCTCTACACATTCGTATTTTCTAGGGAGAAAGCTAGAGGAAATGTGACAAACAAACATGATATTTCTGTTTGTGTAGATGACATTTTATGCACTTGCCTAACGAAAAGACTTTGCTTTTCTCCAAAACCATTTTTACTGTGATTTTCTCGGTCCATTGCATACGAATTCCACACCTCTTTGTCCGGATATGAGTGGATAAAACCGGAAATATCCGGTTTTGTATTGGCTAACTCAATCCCAGATATTGCTACAGCCTCTGGGTTTGTTCTTTCTGGATATTATCAATGGACTTTATTGTTTTGGATGATTTTTATCGGGGAGTATTGTATTTTCAGCTTGGATACATAATTGGTTCCACATGGAGACACCAGCTCTACACATTCGTATTTTCTAGGGAGAAAGCTAGAGGAACTGCTGCAAACAAACATGATATTTCTGTTTGTGTAGATGACATTTTATGCACTTGCCTAACGAAAAGACTTTGCTTTTCTCCAAAACCATTTTTACTGTGATTTTCTCGGTCCATTGCATACGAATTCCACTCCAATTTGTCCGCATATGACTGGATGAAACCGGAAATATCCGGTTATTTTTTTGGCTAACTGAATCCCAGATATTGCTACAGCCTCTGTGTTTGGTTTTCCGGACACTATCAACGGACTTTACTGTTTTGAATGTTTTTTATCAGGGAACATTTAATTTTTTGCTTGGAAACACTAATTGTTTACACATGGAGACAACAGCTCTACACATTCGTAGGCAGAAAGCTAGAGGAACTGCGAGAAACAAACATGATATTTCTGTTTGTATCGATGACATTTTATGCACTTACCTAAGGAAAAGACTTTGCTTTTCTCCAAAACCATTTTATCTGTAATTTTCTCGGTCCATTGCATACGAATTCCAAACCAGTTTCTCCGGATATGACTGGATGAAACAGGAAGTATCCGGTTGTGTTTTGCCTAACTCAATCCCAGATATTGCTACAGCCTCGGTGTTTGTGTTTTCCGGATATTATCGACGGACTTTATTGTTTTGAATGTTTTTATCAGGGAACATTTCATTTTGTACCGTAGAAACACTAATTGGATCCACATGGGGACACCAGCTCTACATATTCATATTTTCTAAGGAGAAACCTAGAGGAACTGTGGCCAAAAAAATGATATTTCTTTTAGTGTCGATGACATTTTATGCACTTGCCTAACGAAAAGACTTTGCTTTTCTCCAAAACCATTTTTACTGTGATTTTCTCGGTCCATTGCATACGAATTCCACACCATTTTTCCGGATATGACAGGATGAAACTGGAAATATCTGGGTTTGTTCTGGCTAACTCAATCCCAGATATTGCTACAGCCTCTGTGTTTGTGTTTTCCGGACACTATCAATGGACTTTATTGTTTTGAATGTTTTTTATCGGGGAACATTTAATTTTGTGCTTGGAAACACTAATTGGTTCCACACGGAGACACCAGCTCTACACATTCGTATTTTCTAGGGAGAAAGCCAGAGGAACTGCTGCAAACAAACATGATATTACTGTTTGTGTAGATGACATTTTATGCACTTGCCTAACGAAAACACTTTGCTTTTCTCCAAAACCATTTTATCTGTGATTTTCTCGGTCCATTGCATACGAATTCCACACCACTTTGTCCGGATATGACTGGATGAAACCAGAAATATCCGGTTGTGTTTTTACTAACTCAATCCAAAATACTGTGAAAGCCTCTGGGTTTGTTCTTTCTGGATATTATCAATGGACTTTATTGTTTTCGATGTTTTTTTTATCGGGGAGCACTGTATTTTCAGCTTGGATACATAATTGGTTGCACATGGAGACACCAGCTCTACACATTCGTATTATCTGGGGAGAAAGTTGGAGGACCCGCGACAAACAAACATGATATTTCTGTTTGTATAGATGACATTTTATGCACTTGCCTAACGAAAAGACTTTGCTTTTCTCCAATACCATTTTTACTGTGATTTTCTCGGTCCATTGCATACGAATTCCAAACCAGTTTGTCGGCATATGACTGGATGAAACCGGAAATATCCGGTTGTTTTTTTGGCTAACTCAATCCCAGATATTGCCACAGCCTCTGTGTTTGTGTTTCCGGACACTATCAACGGACTTTACTGTTTTGAATGTTTTTTATCAGGGAACATTTAATTTTGTGCTTGGAAACACTAATTGTTTACACATGGAGACACCAGCTCTACACATTCGTAGGGAGAAAGCTAGAGGAACTGTGACAAACAAACATGATATTTCTGTTTGTATAGATGACATTTTATGCACTTGCCTAACGAAAAGACTTTGTTTTTCTCCAAAACCAATTTCACTGTGATTTTCTTGGTCCATTGCATACGAATTCCACACCAGTTTTTCCGGATATGACTGGATGAAACCGGAAATATCCGGTGTTGTTTTGGCTAACTCAATCCCAGATATTGCTCTAGCCTCTGTGTTTGTGTTTTCTGGATATTATCAATGGACTTTATTGTTTTCGATGTTTTTTTATCGGGGAACATTGTATTTTCAGCTTGGATACATAATTGGTTCCACATGGAGACACCAGCTCTACACATTCGTATTTTCTGGGAGAAAGCTAGAAGAACTGCGGCAAACAAACATGATATTTCTGTTTGTATAGATGACATTTTATGCACTTGCCTAACGAAAAGACTTTGCTTTTCTCCAAAACCATTTTATCTGTGATTTTCTCGGTCCATTGCATACGAATTCAACACCTCTTTGTCCGGATATGAGTGGATGAAACCGGAAATATCCGGTTTAGTTTTGGCTAACTCAATCCCAGATATTGCTACAGACTCTGGGTTGGTTTTTTCGGGATATTATCAACCGACTTTATTGTTTTGAATGTCTTTTATCGGGGAACATTTTATTTTGAGCTTGGATACAGTAATTGGTTCCACATGGAGACACCAGCTCTACACATTCGTATTTTCTATGGAGAAAGCCAGAGGAACTGCTGCAAACAAACATGATATTTCTGTTTGTGTAGATGACATTTTATGCACTTGCCTAACGAAAAGACTTTGCTTTTCTCCAAAACCATTTTTACTGTGATTTTCTTGGTCCATTGCATACGAATTCCACACCTCTTTGTCCGGATATGAGTGATAAAACCAGAAATATCCGGTTTTGTTTTGGCTAACTCAATCCCAGATATTGCTACAGCCTCTGTGTTTGTGTTTTCGGGATGTTATCAACAGACTTTATTGTTTTGAAAGTCTTTTATCGGGGAACATTTTATTTAGAGCTTGGATACAGTAATTGGTTCCACATGGGGACACCAGCTCTACATATTCATATTTTCTAAGGAGAAAGCTAGAGGAAATGTGGCCAAAAAATGATATTTCTTTTAGAATCGATGACATTTTATGTACTTGCGTAACGAAAAGACTTTGCTTTTCTCCAAAACCATTTTATCTGTGATTTTTCTCGGTCCGTTGCATACGAATTCCACACCAGTTTTCCGATATACCTGGATGAAACTGGAAATATCTGGGTTTGTTCTGGCTAACTCAATCCCAGATATTGCTACAGCCTCTGTGTTTGTGTTTTCCGGACACTATCAACAGACTTTATTGTTTTGAATGTTTTTTATCACGGAACATTTAATTTTGTGCTTGGAAACACTAATTGGTTCCACATGGAGACACCAGCTCTACACATTCGTATTTTCTAGGGAGAAAGCTAGAGGAACTGTGACAAACAAACATGATATTTCTGTTTGTGTAGATGACATTTTATGCACTTGCCTAACGAAAAGACTTTGCTTTTCTCCAAAACCATTTTTACTGTGATTTTCTCGGTCCATTGCATACGAATTCCACACCTCTTTGTCCGGATATGAGTGGATAAAAACGGAAATATCCGGTTTTGTTTTGGCTAACTCAATCCCAGATATTGCTACAGACTCTGGGTTGGTTTTTTCGGGATATTATCAACAGACTTTATTGTTTTGAAAATCTTTTATCGGGGAATATTTTATTTAGAGCTTGGATACAGTAATTGGTTCCACATGGAGACACCAGCTCTACACATTCGTATTTTCTAGGGAGAAAGCCAGAGGAACTGCTGCAAACAAACATGATATTACTGTTTGTGTAGATGACATTTTATGCACTTGCCTAATGAAAACACTTTGCTTTTCTCCAAAACCTTTATCTGTGATTTTCTCGGTCCATTGCATACGAATTCCACACCACTTTGTCCGGATATGACTGGATGAAACCAGAAATATCCGGTTGTGTTTTTACTAACTCAATCCAAAATACTGTGAAAGCCTCTGGGTTTGTTCTTTCTGGATATTATCAATGGACTTTATTGTTTTCGATGTTTTTTTTATCGGGGAGCACTGTATTTTCAGCTTGGATACATAATTGGTTCCACATGGAGACACCAGCTCTACACATTCGTATTTTCTGGGGAGAAAGTTGGAGGACCCGCGACAAACAAACATGATATTTCTGTTTGTATAGATGACATTTTATGCACTTGCCTAACGAAAAGACTTTGCTTTTCTCCAAAATCATTTTTACTGTGATTTTCTCGGTCCATTGCATACGAATTCCAAACCAGTTTGTCGGCATATGACTGGATGAAACCGGAAATATCCGGTTGTTTTTTTGGCTAACTCAATCCCAGATATTGCCACAGCCTCTGTGTTTGTGTTTCCGGACACTATCAACGGACTTTACTGTTTTGAATTTTTTTTATCAGGGAACATTTAATTTTGTGCTTGGAAACACTAATTGTTTACACATGGAGACACCAGCTCTACACATTGGTAGTGAGAAAGCTCGAGGAACTGCGACAAACAAACATGATATTTCTGTTTGTATAGATGAGATTTTATGCACTTGCCTAACGAAAAGACTTTGTTTTTCTCCAAAACCAATTTCACTGTGATTTTCTTGGTCCATTGCATACGAATTCCACACCAGTTTTTCCGGATATGACTGGATGAAACCGGAAATATCCGGTGTTGTTTTGGCTAACTCAATCCCAGATATTGCTCTAGCCTCTGTGTTTGTGTTTTCTGGATATTATCAATGGACTTTATTGTTTTCGATGTTTTTTTATCGGGGAGCATTGTATTTTCAGCTTGGATACATAATTGGTTCCACATGGAGACACCAGCTCTACACATTCGTATTTTCTGGGAGAAAGCTAGAAGAACTGCGGCAAACAAACATGATATTTCTGTTTGTATAGATGACATTTTATGCACTTGCCTAACGAAGAGACTTTGCTTTTCTCCAAAACCATTTTATCTGTGATTTTCTCGGTCCATTGCATACGAATTCAACACCTCTTTGTCCGGATAAGAGTGGATGAACCCGGAAATATCCGGTTTAGTTTTGGCTAACTCAATCCCAGATATTGCTACAGACTCTGGGTTGGTTTTTTCGGGATATTATCAACCGACTTTATTGTTTTGAATGTCTTTTATCGGGGAACATTTTATTTTGAGCTTGGATACAGTAATTGGTTCCACATGGAGACACCAGCTCTACACATTCGTATTTTCTATGGAGAAAGCCAGAGGAACTGCTGCAAACAAACATGATATTTCTGTTTGTGTAGATGACATTTTATGCACTTGCCTAACGAAAAGACTTTGCTTTTCTCCAAAACCATTTTTACTGTGATTTTCTCGGTCCATTGCATACGAATTCCACACCTCTTTGTCCGGATATGAGTGATAAAACCAGAAATATCCGGTTTTGTTTTGGCAAACTCAATCCCAGATATTGCTACAGCCTCTGTGTTTGTGTTTTCGGGATATTATCAACAGACTTTATTGTTTTGAAAGTCTTTTATCGGGGAACATTTTATTTAGAGCTTGGATACAGTAATTGTTTCCACATGGGGACACCAGCTCTACATATTCATATTTTCTAAGGAGAAAGCTAGAGGAAATGTGGCCAAAAAAAATGATATTTCTTTTAGAATCGATGACATTTTATGCACTTGCGTAACGAAAAGACTTTGCTTTTCTCCAAAACCATTTTATCTGTGATTTTTCTCGGTCCGTTGCATACGAATTCCACACCTCTTTGTCCGGATAGGAGTGGATACAACCAGAAATATCCGGTTTTGTTTTGGCTAACTCAATCCCAGATATTGCTACAGACTCTGGGTTGGTTTTTTCGGGATATTATCAACAGACTTTATTGTTTTGAAAATCTTTTATCGGGGAATATTTTATTTAGAGCTTGGATACAGTAATTGGTTCCACATGGAGACACCAGCTCTACACATTCGTATTTTCTAGGGAGAAAGCCAGAGGAACTGCTGCAAACAAACATGATATTTCTGTTTGTGTAGATGACATTTTATGCACTTGCCTAACGAAAAGACTTTGCTTTTCTCCAAAACCATTTTTACTGTGATTTTCTCGGTCCATTGCATACGAATTCCACACCTCTTTGTCCGGATATGAGTGATAAAACCAGAAATATCCGGTTTTGTTTTGGCAAACTCAATCCCAGATATTGCTACAGCCTCTGTGTTTGTGTTTTCGGGATATTATCAACAGACTTTATTGTTTTGAAAGTCTTTTATCGGGGAACATTTTATTTAGAGCTTGGATACAGTAATTGTTTCCACATGGGGACACCAGCTCTACATATTCATATTTTCTAAGGAGAAAGCTAGAGGAAATGTGGCCAAAAAAATGATATTTCTTTTAGAATCGATGACATTTTATGCACTTGCGTAACGAAAAGACTTTGCTTTTCTCCAAAACCATTTTATCTGTGATTTTTCTCGGTCCGTTGCATACGAATTCCACACCTCTTTGTCCGGATAGGAGTGGATAAAACCGGAAATATCCGGTTTTGTTTTGGCTAACTCAATCCCAGATATTGCTACAGACTCTGGGTTGGTTTTTTCGGGATATTATCAACAGACTTTATTGTTTTGAAAATCTTTTATCGGGGAATATTTTATTTAGAGCTTGGATACAGTAATTGGTTCCACATGGAGACACCAGCTCTACACATTCGTATTTTCTAGGGAGAAAGCCAGAGGAACTGCTGCAAACAAACATGATATTTCTGTTTGTGTAGATGACATTTTATGCACTTGCCTAACGAAAACACTTTGCTTTTCCGCAAAACCATTTTTGCTCTGATTTTCTCGGTCCATTGCATATGAATTCCACATGACCTAATCCAGAAATGACCAGGTAAAACCAGAAATATCTAGTTGTGTTTTGGCTAACTCAATCAAAAATATTGTGAAAGCTTCTGTGTTTGTGTTTTCTGGATATTTTCGATGGACTTTATTGTTTTGAATGTTTTTTATCAGGGAACATTTAATTTTGAGTTTGGATACAGTAACTGGTTCCACATGGAGACACCAGCTCAACACGTTCGTATTTTCTAGGGAGAAAGCTAGAGGAACCGCTGCAAACAAACATGATATTTCTGTTTGTGTAGATGACATTTTATGCACTTGCCTAACGAAAAGACTTTGCTTTTCCCCAAAACCATTTTTGCTCTGATTTTCTCGGTCCATTGCATACGAATTCCACACGACTTTGTCCGGATATGACTGGATGAAACCAGAAATATCCGGTTGTGTTTTTACTAACTCAATCCTAAATACTGTGAAAGCCTCTGGGTTTGTTCTTTCTGGATATTATCAATGGACTTTATTGTTTTCGATATTTTTTTATCGGGGAGCATTGTATTTTCAGCTTGGATACATAATGGGTTCACCATGGAGACACCAGCTCTACACATTCGTATTTTCTAGGGAGAAAGCTAAAGTAACTGCGGCAAACAAACATGATATTTCTGTTTGTATAGATGACATTTTATGCACTTGCCTAACGAAAAGACTTTGCTTTTCTCCAAAACCATTTTATCTGTGATTTTCTCGGTCCATTGCATACAAATTCAACACCTCTTTGTCTGGATATGAGTGGATAAAACCGGAAATATCCGGTTTAGTTTTGGCTAACTCAATCCCAGATATTGCTACAGACTCTAGGTTGGTTTTTTCGGGATATTATCAACCGTCTTTATTGTTTTGAAAGTCTTTTATCGGGGAACATTTTATTTTGAGCTTGGATACAGTAATTGGTTCCACATGGAGACACCAGCTCTACACAGTCGTATTTTCTAGGGAGAAAGCTAGAGGAACTGCTGCAAACAAACATGATATTTCTGTTTGTATAGATGACATTTTATGCACTTGCCTAA
Source organism: Lepus europaeus (assembly GCF_033115175.1). Taxonomy (NCBI): domain Eukaryota; kingdom Metazoa; phylum Chordata; class Mammalia; order Lagomorpha; family Leporidae; genus Lepus; species Lepus europaeus. The sequence goes on along the minus strand of NW_026909417.1, from coordinate 426,960 downwards.
CGAAAAGACTTTGCTTTTCTCCAAAACCATTTTTACTGTGATTTTCTCGGTCCATTGCATACAAATTCCACTCCAATTTGTCCGCATATGACTGGATGAAACCGTAAATATCCGGTTATTTTTTGGCTAACTGAATCGCAGGTATTGCTACAGCCTCTGTGTTTGTGTTTTCCGGACACTATCAACAGAATTTATTGTTTTGAATGTTTTTTATCAGGGAACATTTAATTTTTTGCTTGGAAACACTAATTGTTTACACATGGAGACAACAGCTCTACACATTCGTAAGGAGAAAGCTAGAGGAACTGCGACAAACAAACATGATATTTCTGTTTGTATCGATGACATTTTATGCACTTGCCTAACGAAAAGACTTTGCTTTTCTGCAAAACCATGTTATCTGTGATATTCTCGGTCCATTGCATACGAATTCCACAACAGTTTTCTGGATGACAGAATGAAACTGGAAATATCTGGGTTTGTTCTGGCTAACTCAATCCCAGATATTGCCACACCCTCTGTGTTTGTGTTTTCTGGACACTATCAATGGACTTTATTGTTTTGAATGTTTTTTATCGGGGAATATTTAATTTTGTGCTTGGAAACACTAATTGGTTCCACACGGAGACACCAGCTCTACACATTCGTATTTTCTAGGGAGAAAGCTAGAGGAACTGCGGCAAACAAACATGATATTTCTGTTTGTGTAGATGACATTTTATGCACTTGCCTAATGAAAAGACTTTGCTTTTCTCGAAGACCATTTTCACTGTGATTTTCTCGGTCCATTGCATACGAATTCAACACCTCTTTGTCCGGATATGACTGGATAAAACCGGAAATATCCGGTTTTGTTTTGGCTAACTGAATCCCAGATATTGCTACAGACTCTGGGTTGGTTTTTTTGGGATATTATCAACAGACTTTATTGTTTTGAAAGTCTTTTATCGGGGAACATTTTATTTTGAGCTTGGATACAGTAATTGGTTCCACATGGAGACACCAGCTCTACACATGCGTATTTTCTAGGGAGAAAGCCAGTGGAACTGCTGCAAACAAACATGATATTTCTGTTTGTGTAGATGACATTTTATGCAGTTGCCAAACGAAAACACTTTGCTTTTCTCCAAAACCATTTTTACTGTGATTTTCTCGGTCCATTGCATACGAATTGCACACCTCTTTGTCCGGATATGAGTAGATAAAACCGGAAATATCTGGTTTAGTTTTGGCTAACTCAATCCCAGATATTGCTACAGACACTGTGTTTGTGTTTTCCAGATATTATCAACAGACTTTATTGTTTTGAAAGTCTTTTATCGGGGAACATTTATTTTTGTGCTTGGAAACACTAATTGGTTCCACATGGAGACACCAGGTCTACACATTCGTATTTTCTAGGGAGAAAGCCAGTGGAACTGCTGCAAACAAACATGATATTTCTGTTTGTGTAGATGACATTTTATGCACTTGCCTAATGAAAAGACTTTGCTTTTCCCCAAAACCATTTTTGCTCTCATTTTCTCGGTCCATTGCATACGAATTCCACACCACCTAATCCAGAAATGACTGCATAAAACCAGACATATCCAGTTGTGTTTTGGCTAACTGAATCCAAAATATTGTGAAAGCTTCTGTGTTTGTGTTTTCTGGATATTATCGATGGACTTTATTGTTTTGAATCTTTTTATCTGGGAACATTTAATTTTGTATCATTGAAACACTAATTGGTTCATCATGGGGACACCAGCTCTACACATTCGTATTTTCTAGGGAGAAAGCTAGAGGAAATGAGGAAGACAAACAAGATATTTCTGTTTGTACAGATGACATTTTATGCACTTGCCTAAAGAAAAGACTTTGCTTTTCTCCAAAACCATTTTTACTGTAATTTTCTTGGTCCATTGCATACGAATTCCACACCAGTTTGTCCGGATATGACTGGAAGAAACCGGAAATATCCGGTTTTGTTTTGATAACTCAATCCCAGATATTGCTACAGCGTCTGGGTTTGTTCTTTCTGGATATTATCAATGGACTTTATTGTTTTCGATGTTTTTTTTATCGGGGAGCACTGTATTTTCAGCTTGGACACATAATTGGTTGCACATGGAAACACCAGCTCTACACATTCGTATTTTCTGGGAAGAAAGTTGGAGGACCTGCGACAAACAAACATGATATTTCTGTTTGTGTAGATGACATTTTATGCACTTGCCTAACGAAAAGACTTTGCTTTTCTCCAAAACCATATTTACTGTGATTTTCTCGGTCCATTGCATACGAATTCCAAACCAGTTTGTCGGCATATGACTGGATGAAACCGGAAATATCCGGTTGTTTTTTTGGCTAACTCAATCCCAGATAGTGCCACAGCCTCTGTGTTTGTGTTTCCGGACACTATCAACGGACTTTACTGTTTTGAATGTTTTTTATCAGGGAACATTTAATTTTTTGCTTGGAAACACTAATTGTTTACACATGGAGACACCAGCTCTACACATTCGTATTTTCTAGGGAGAAAGCTAGAGGAACTGCGGCAAAAAAACATGATATTTCTGTTTGTGTAGATGACATTTTATGTACTTGCCTAATGAAAAGACTTTGCTTTTCTCGAAAACCATTTTCACTGTGATTTTCTCGGTCCATTGCATACGAATTCAACACCTCTTTGTCCGGATATGAGTGGATAAAACCGGAAATATCCGGTTTTGTTTTGGCTAACTCAATCCCAGATATTGCTACAGACTCTGGGTTGGTTTTCTTGGGATATTATCAACAGACTTTATTGTTTTGAAAGTCTTTTATCGGGGAACATTTTATTTTGAGCTTGGATACAGTAATTGGTTCCACATGGAGACACCAGCTCTACACATGCATATTTTCTAGGGAGAAAGCCAGTGGAACTGCTGCAAACAAACATGATATTTCTGTTTGTGTAGATGACATTTTATGCACTTGCCAAACGAAAACACTTTGCTTTTGTCCAAAACCATTTTTACTGTGATTTTCTCGGTCCATTGCATTCGAATTGCACACCTCTTTGTCCGGATATGAGTGGATAAAACCGGAAATATCTGGTTTAGTTTTGGCTAACTCAATCCCAGATATTGCTACAGACACTGTGTTTGTGTTTTCCAGATATTATCAACAGACTTTATTGTTTTGAAAGTCTTTTATCGGGGAACATTTATTTTTGTGCTTGGAAACACTAATTGGTTCCACATGGAGACACCAGCTCTACACATGCGTATTTTCTAGGGAGAAAGCCAGTGGAACTGCTGCAAACAAACATGATATTTCTGTTTGTGTAGATGGCATTTTATGCACTTGCCTAATGAAAAGACTTTGCTTTTCCCCAAAACCATTTTTGCTCTCATTTTCTCGGTCCATTGCATACGAATTCCACACCACCTAATCCAGAAATGACTGCATAAAACCAGACATATCCAGTTGTGTTTTGGCTAACTGAATCCAAAATATTGTGAAAGCTTCTGTGTTTGTGTTTTCTGGATATTATCGATGGACTTTATTGTTTTGAATCTTTTTATCTGGGAACATTTAATTTTTTATCATTGAAACACTAATTGGTTCCACATGGGGACACCAGCTCTACACATTCGTATTTTCTAGGGAGAAAGCTAGAGGAAATGAGGAAGACAAACAAGATATTTCTGTTTGTATAGATGACATTTTATGCACTTGCCTAAAGAAAAGACTTTGCTTTTCTCCAAAACCATTTTTACTGTAATTTTCTTGGTCCATTGCATACGAATTCCACACCAGTTTGTCCGGATATGACTGGAAGAAACCGGAAATATCCGGTTTTGTTTTGGCTAACTCAATCCCAGATATTGCTACAGCCTCTGGGTTTGTTCTTTCTGGATATTATCAACGGACTTTATTGTTTTCGATGTTTTTTTTTTATCGGGGAGCACTGTATTTTCAGCTTGGACACATAATTGGTTGCACATGGAGACACCAGCTCTACACATTCGTATTTTCTGGGAAGAAAGTTGGAGGACCTGCGACAAACAAACATGATATTTCTGTTTGTATAGATGACATTTTATGCACTTGCCTAACGAAAAGACTTTGCTTTTCTCCAAAACCATTTTTACTGTGATTTTCTCGGTCCATTGCATACGAATTCCACACCAGTTTTCCGGATATGACAGGATGAAACTGGAAATATCTGGGTTTGTTCTGGCTAACTCAATCCCAGATATTGCTACAGCCTCTGTGTTTGTGTTTTCTGGACACTATCAATGGACTTTATTGTTTTGAATGTTTTTTATCGGGGAACATTTAATTTTGTGCTTGGACACATAATTGGTTGCACATGGAGACACCAGCTCTACACATTCGTATTTTCTAGGGAGAAAGCTAGAGGAACTGCGGCAAACAAACATGATATTTCTGTTTGTGTAGATGACATTTTATGCACTTGCCTAATGAAAAGACTTTGCTTTTCTCGAAAACCATTTTCACTGTGATTTTCTCGGTCCATTGCATACGAATTCAACACCTCTTGGTCCGGATAAGAGTGGATAAAACCGGAAATATCCGGTTTTGTTTTGGCTAACTCAATCCCAGATATTGCTACAGACTCTGGGTTGGTTTTTTTGGGATATTATCAACAGACTTTATTGTTTTGAAAGTCTTTTATCGGGGAACATTTTATTTTGAGCTTGGATACAGTAATTGGTTCCACATGGAGACACCAGCTCTACACATGCGTATTTTCTAGGGAGAAAGCCAGTGGAACTGCTGCAAACAAACATGATATTTCTGTTTGTGTAGATGACATTTTATGCACTTGCCAAACGAAAACACTTTGCTTTTCTCCAAAACCATTTTTACTGTGATTTTCTCGGTCCATTGCATACGAATTGCACACCTCTTTGTCCGGATATGAGTGGATAAAACCGGAAATATCTGGTTTAGTTTTGGCTAACTCAATCCCAGATATTGCTACAGACACTGTGTTTGTGTTTTCCAGATATTATCAACAGACTTTATTGTTTTGAAAGTCTTTTATCGGGGAACATTTATTTTTGTGCTTGGAAACACTAATTGGTTCCACATGGAGACACCAGCTCTACACATGCCTATTTTCTAGGGAGAAAGCCAGTGGAACTGCTGCAAACAAACATGATATTTCTGTTTGTGTAGATGACATTTTATGCACTTGCCTAATGAAAAGACTTTGCTTTTCCCCAAAACCATTTTTGCTCTCATTTTCTCGGTCCATTGCATACGAATTCCACACCACCTAATCCAGAAATGACTGCATAAAACCAGACATATCCAGTTGTGTTTTGGCTAACTGAATCCAAAATATTGTGAAAGCTTCTGTGTTTGTGTTTTCTGGATATTATCGATGGACTTTATTGTTTTGAATCTTTTTATCTGGGAACATTTAATTTTTTATCATTGAAACACTAATTGGTTCCACATGGGGACACCAGCTCTACACATTCGTATTTTCTAGGGAGAAAGCTAGAGGAAATGAGGAAGACAAAAAAGATATTTCTGTTTGTATAGATGACATTTTATGCACTTGCCTAAAGAAAAGACTTTGCTTTTCTCCAAAACCATTTTTACTGTAATTTTCTTGGTCCATTGCATACGAATTCCACACCAGTTTGTCCGGATATGACTGGAAGAAACCGGAAATATCCGGTTTTGTTTTGGCTAACTCAATCCCAGATATTGCTACAGCCTCTGGGTTTGTTCTTTCTGGATATTATCAACGGACTTTATTGTTTTCAATGTTTTTTTTTATCGGGGAGCACTGTATTTTCAGCTTGGACACATAATTGGTTGCACATGGAGACACCAGCTCTACACATTCGTATTTTCTGGGAAGAAAGTTGGAGGACCTGCGACAAACAAACATGATATTTCTGTTTGTATAGATGACATTTTATGCACTTGCCTAACGAAAAGACTTTGCTTTTCTCCAAAACCATTTTTACTGTGATTTTCTCGGTCCATTGCATACGAATTCCACACCAGTTTTCCGGATATGACAGGATGAAACTGGAAATATCTGGGTTTGTTCTGGCTAACTGAATCCCAGATATTGCTACAGCCTCTGTGTTTGTGTTTTCTGGACACTATCAATGGACTTTATTGTTTTGAATGTTTTTTATCGGGGAACATTTAATTTTGTGCTTGGACACATAATTGGTTGCACATGGAGACACCAGCTCTACACATTCGTATTTTCTAGGGAGAAAGCTAGAGGAACTGTGGCAAACAAACATGATATTTCTGTTTGTGTAGATGACATTTTATGCACTTGCCTAATGAAAAGACTTTGCTTTTCTCGAAAACCATTTTCACTGTGATTTTCTCGGTCCATTGCATACGAATTCAACACCTCTTTGTCCAGATAGGAGTGGATAAAACCGGAAATATCCGGTTTTGTTTTGGCTAACTCAATCCCAGATATTGCTACAGACTCTGGGTTGGTTTTTTTGGGATATTATCAACAGACTTTATTGTTTTGAAAGTCTTTTATCGGGGAACATTTTATTTTGAGCTTGGATACAGTAATTGGTTCCACATGGAGACACCAGCTCTACACATGCGTATTTTCTAGGGAGAAAGCCAGTGGAACTGCTGCAAACAAACATGATATTTCTGTTTGTGTAGATGACATTTTATGCACTTGCCAAACGAAAACACTTTGCTTTTCTCCAAAACCATTTTTACTGTGATTTTCTCGGTCCATTGCATACGAATTGCACACCTCTTTGTCCGGATATGAGTGGATAAAACCGGAAATATCTGGTTTAGTTTTGGCTAACTCAATCCCAGATATTGCTACAGACACTGTGTTTGTGTTTTCCAGATATTATCAACAGACTTTATTGTTTTGAAAGTCTTTTATCGGGGAACATTTATTTTTGTGCTTGGAAACACTAATTGGTTCCACATGGAGACACCAGCTCTACACATGCGTATTTTCTAGGGAGAAAGCCAGTGGAACTGCTGCAAACAAACATGATATTTCTGTTTGTGTAGATGACATTTTATGCACTTGCCTAATGAAAAGACTTTGCTTTTCCCCAAAACCATTTTTGCTCTCATTTTCTCGGTCCATTGCATACGAATTCCACACCACCTAATCCAGAAATGACTGCATAAAACCAGACATATCCAGTTGTGTTTTGGCTAACTGAATCCAAAATATTGTGAAAGCTTCTGTGTTTGTGTTTTCTGGATATTATCGATGGACTTTATTGTTTTGAATCTTTTTATCTGGGAACATTTAATTTTTTATCATTGAAACACTAATTGGTTCCACATGGGGACACCAGCTCTACACATTCGTATTTCCTAGGGAGAAAGCTAGAGGAAATGAGGAAGACAAAAAAGATATTTCTGTTTGTATAGATGACATTTTATGCACTTGCCTAAAGAAAAGATTTTGCTTTTCTCCAAAACCATTTTTACTGTAATTTTCTTGGTCCATTGCATATGAATTCCACACCAGTTTGTCCGCATATGACTGGAAGAAACCGGAAATATCCGGTATTGTTTTGGCTAACTCAATCCCAGATATTGCTACAGCCTCTGGGTTTGTTCTTTCTGGATATTATCAATGGAATTTATTGTTCTCGATTTTTTTTTATCGGGGAGCACTGTATTTTCAGCTTGGACACATAATTGGTTGCACATGGAGACACCAGCTCTACACATTCGTATTTTCTGGGAAGAAAGTTGGAGGACCTGCGACAAACAAACATGATATTTCTGTTTGTATAGATGACATTTTATGCACTTGCCTAACGAAAAGACTTTGCTTTCCTCCAAAACCATTTTTACTGTGATTTTCTCGGTCCATTGCATACGAATTCCACACCTCTTTGTCCGGTTATGAGTGGATAAAACCGGAAATATCCGGTTTTGTTTTGGCTAACTCAATCCCAGATATTGCTACAGACTCTGGGTTGGTTTTTTCGGGATATTATCAACCGACTTTATTGTTTTGAATGTCTTTTATCGGGGAACATTTTATTTTGAGCTTGGATACAGTAATTGGTTCCACATGGAGACACCAGCTCTACACATTCGTATTTTCTAGGGAGAAAGCCAGAGGAACTGCTGCAAACAAACAAGATATTTCTGTTTTGTGTAGATGACATTTTATGCACTTGCCTAACGAAAAGACTTTGCTTTTCTCCAAAACCATTTTTACTGTGATTTTCTCGGTCCATTGCATACGAATTCCACACCTCTTTGTCCGGATATGAGTGGATAAAACCGGAAATATCCGGTTTTGTTTTGGCTAACTCAATCCCAGATATTGCTACAGCCTCTGTGTTTGAGTTTTCGGGATTTTATCAACAGACTTTATTGTTTTGAAAGTCTTTTATCGGGGAACATTTTATTTAGAGCTTGGATACAGTAATTGGTTCCACATGGGGACACCAGCTCTACATATTCATATTTTCTAAGGAGAAAGCTAGAGGAAATGTGGCCAAAAAATGATATTTCTTTTAGAATCGATGACATTTTATGCACTTGCCTAACGAAAAGACTTTGCTTTTCTCCAAAACCATTTTATCTGTGATTTTTCTCGGTCCATTGCATACGAATTCCACACCAGTTTTCCGATATACCTGGATGAAACTGGAAATATCTGGGTTTGTTCTGGCTAACTCAATCCCAGATATTGCTACAGCCTCTGTGTTTGTGTTTTCCGGACACTATCAACGGACTTTATTGTTTTGAATGTTTTTTATCAGGGAACATTTAATTTTGTGCTTGGAAACACTAATTGGTTCCACATGGAGACACCAGCTCTACACATTCGTATTTTCTAGGGAGAAAGCTAGAGGAACTGTGACAAACAAACATGATATTTCTGTTTGTGTAGATGACATTTTATGCACTTGCCTAACGAAAAGACTTTGCTTTTCTCCAAAACCATTTTATCTGTGATTTTCTCGGTCCATTGCTTACGAATTCCACACCTCTTTGTCCGGATATGAGTGGATAAAACCGGAAATATCCGGTTTTGTTTTGGCTAACTCAATCCCAGATATTGCTACAGACTCTGGGTTGGTTTTTTCGGGATATTATCAACAGATTTTATTGTTTTGAAAATCTTTTATCGGGGAATATTTTATTTAGAGCTTGGATACAGTAATTGGTTCCACTGGGAGACACCAGCTCTACACATTCGTATTTTCTAGGGAGAAAGCCAGAAGAACTGCTGCAAACAAACATGATATTTCTGTTTGTGTAGATGACATTTTATGTACTTGCCTAACGAAAACACTTTGCTTTTCCGCAAAACCATTTTTGCTCTGATTTTCTCGGTCCATTGCATGTGAATTCCACACGACCTAATCCAGAAATGACCAGGTAAAACCAGAAATATCCAGTTGTGTTTTGGCTAACTCAATCAAAAATATTGTGAAAGCTTCTGTGTTTGTGTTTTCTGGATATTTTCGATGGACTTTATTGTTTTGAATGTTTTTTATCAGGGAACATTTAATTTTGAGTTTGGATACAGTAACTGGTTCCACATGGAGACACCAGCTCTACACATTCGTATTTTCTAGGGAGAAAGCCAGAGGAACCGCTGCAAACAAACATGATATTTCTGTTTGTGTAGATGACATTTTATGCACTTGCCTAACGAAAAGACTTTGCTTTTCTCCAAAACCATTTTTGCTCTGATTTTCTCGGTCCATTGCATACGAATTCCAAACGACTTTGTCCGGATATGACTCGATGAAACCAGAAATATCCGGTTGTGTTTTTACTAACTCAATCCTAAATACTGTGAAAGCCTCTGTGTTTGTGTTTTCTGGATATTATCGATGGACTTTATTGTTTTGAATATTTTTATTAGGGAACATTTCATTTTGTACCGTAGAAACACTAATTGGTTCCACATGGGGTCACCAGCTCTACACATTCGTATTTTCTAGGGAGAAAGCTAGAGGAACTGCTGCAAACAAACATGATATTTCTGTTTGTATAGATGACATTTTATGCACTTGCCTAACGAAAAGACTTTGCTTTTCTCCAAAACCATTTTATCTGTGATTCTCTCGGTCCATTGCATACGAATTCCACACCAGTTTGTCCGCATATGACTGGATGAGACAGGAAGTATCCGGTTTTGTTTTGGCTAACTCAATCCCAGATATTGCTACAGCCTCGGTGTTTGTGTTTTCCGGATATTATGGGCGGACTTTATTGTTTTGAATGTTTTTATCAGGGAACATTTCATTTTGTACCGTAGAAACACTAATTGGATCCACATGGGGACACCAGCTCTACATATTCATATTTTCTAAGGAGAAACCTAGAGGAACTGTGGAAAAAAAATGATATTTCTGTTTTTGTAGATGACATTTTATGCACTTGCCTAATGAAAAGACTTTGCTTTACTCGAAAACCATTTTCACTGTGATTTTCTCGGTCCATTGCATACGAATTCAACACCTCTTTGTCCGGATATGAGTGGATAAAACCGGAAATATCCGGTTTAATTTTGGCTAACTCAATCCCAGATATTGCTACAGACTCTGGGTTGGTTTTTTTGGGATATTATCAACAGACTTTATTGTTTTGAAAGTCTTTTATCGGGGAACATTTTATTTTGAGCTTGGATACAGTAATTGGTTCCACATGGAGACACCAGCTCTACACATGCGTATTTTCTAGGGAGAAAGCCAGTGGAACTGCTGCAAACAAACATGATATTTCTGTTTGTGTAGATGACATTTTATGCACTTGCCAAACGAAAACACTTTGCTTTTCTCCAAAACCATTTTTACAGTGATTTTCTCGGTCCATTGCATACAAATTGCACACTTCTTTGTCCGGATATGAGTGGATAAAACCGGAAATATCTGGTTTAGTTTTGGCTAACTCAATCCCAGATATTGCTACAGACACTGTGTTTGTGTTTTCCAGATATTATCAACAGACTTTATTGTTTTGAAAGTCTTTTATCGGGGAACATTTATTTTTGTGCTTGGAAACACTAATTGGTTCCACATGGAGACACCAGCTCTACACATGCGTATTTTCTAGGGAGAAAGCCAGTGGAACTGCTGCAAACAAACATGATATTTCTGTTTGTGTAGATGACATTTTATGCACTTGCCTAATGAAAAGACTTTGCTTTTCCCCAAAACCATTTTTGCTCTCATTTTCTCGGTCCATTGCATACGAATTCCACACCACCTAATCCAGAAATGACTGCATAAAACCAGACATATCCAGTTGTGTTTTGGCTAACTGAATCCAAAATATTGTGAAAGCTTCTGTGTTTGTGTTTTCTGGATATTATCGATGGACTTTATTGTTTTGAATCTTTTTATCTGGGAACATTTAATTTTTTATCATTGAAACACTAATTGGTTCCACATGGGGACACCAGCTCTACACATTCGTATTTTCTAGGGAGAAAGCTAGAGGAAATGAGGAAGACAAAAAAGATATTTCTGTTTGTATAGATGACATTTTATGCACTTGCCTAAAGAAAAGACTTTGCTTTTCTCCAAAACCATTTTTACTGTAATTTTCTTGGTCCATTGCATACGAATTCCACACCAGTTTGTCCGGATATGACTGGAAGAAACCGGAAATATCCGGTTTTGTTTTGGCTAACTCAATCCCAGATATTGCTACAGCCTCTGGGTTTGTTCTTTCTGGATATTATCAACGGACTTTATTGTTTTCGATGTTTTTTTTTATCGGGGAGCACTGTATTTTCAGCTTGGACACATAATTGGTTGCACATGGAGACACCAGCTCTACACATTCGTATTTTCTGGGAAGAAAGTTGGAGGACCTGCGACAAACAAACATGATATTTCTGTTTGTATAGATGACATTTTATGCACTTGCCTAACGAAAAGACTTTGCTTTTCTCCAAAACCATTTTTACTGTGATTTTCTCGGTCCATTGCATACGAATTCCACACCAGTTTTCCGGATATGACAGGATGAAACTGGAAATATCTGGGTTTGTTCTGGCTAACTCAATCCCAGATATTGCTACAGCCTCTGTGTTTGTGTTTTCTGGACACTATCAATGGACTTTATTGTTTTGAATGTTTTTTATCGGGGAACATTTAATTTTGTGCTTGGACACATAATTGGTTGCACATGGAGACACCAGCTCTACACATTCGTATTTTCTAGGGAGAAAGCTAGAGGAACTGTGGCAAACAAACATGATATTTCTGTTTGTGTAGATGACATTTTATGCACTTGCCTAATGAAAAGACTTTGCTTTTCTCGAAAACCATTTTCACTGTGATTTTCTCGGTCCATTGCATACGAATTCAACACCTCTTGGTCCGGATAGGAGTGGATAAAACCGGAAATATCCGGTTTTGTTTTGGCTAACTCAATCCCAGATATTGCTACAGACTCTGGGTTGGTTTTTTTGGGATATTATCAACAGACTTTATTGTTTTGAAAGTCTTTTATCGGGGAACATTTTATTTTGAGCTTGGATACAGTAATTGGTTCCACATGGAGACACCAGCTCTACACATGCGTATTTTCTAGGGAGAAAGCCAGTGGAACTGCTGCAAACAAACATGATATTTCTGTTTGTGTAGATGACATTTTATGCACTTGCCAAACGAAAACACTTTGCTTTTCTCCAAAACCATTTTTACTGTGATTTTCTCGGTCCATTGCATACGAATTGCACACCTCTTTGTCCGGATATGAGTGGATAAAACCGGAAATATCTGGTTTAGTTTTGGCTAACTCAATCCCAGATATTGCTACAGACACTGTGTTTGTGTTTTCCAGATATTATCAACAGACTTTATTGTTTTGAAAGTCTTTTATCGGGGAACATTTATTTTTGTGCTTGGAAACACTAATTGGTTCCACATGGAGACACCAGCTCTACACATGCGTATTTTCTAGGGAGAAAGCCAGTGGAACTGCTGCAAACAAACATGATATTTCTGTTTGTGTAGATGACATTTTATGCACTTGCCTAATGAAAAGACTTTGCTTTTCCCCAAAACCATTTTTGCTCTCATTTTCTCGGTCCATTGCATACGAATTCCACACCACCTAATCCAGAAATGACTGCATAAAACCAGACATATCCAGTTGTGTTTTGGCTAACTGAATCCAAAATATTGTGAAAGCTTCTGTGTTTGTGTTTTCTGGATATTATCGATGGACTTTATTGTTTTGAATCTTTTTATCTGGGAACATTTAATTTTTTATCATTGAAACACTAATTGGTTCCACATGGGGACACCAGCTCTACACATTCGTATTTCCTAGGGAGAAAGCTAGAGGAAATGAGGAAGACAAAAAAGATATTTCTGTTTGTATAGATGACATTTTATGCACTTGCCTAAAGAAAAGATTTTGCTTTTCTCCAAAACCATTTTTACTGTAATTTTCTTGGTCCATTGCATATGAATTCCACACCAGTTTGTCCGCATATGACTGGAAGAAACCGGAAATATCCGGTATTGTTTTGGCTAACTCAATCCCAGATATTGCTACAGCCTCTGGGTTTGTTCTTTCTGGATATTATCAATGGAATTTATTGTTCTCGATTTTTTTTTATCGGGGAGCACTGTATTTTCAGCTTGGACACATAATTGGTTGCACATGGAGACACCAGCTCTACACATTCGTATTTTCTGGGAAGAAAGTTGGAGGACCTGCGACAAACAAACATGATATTTCTGTTTGTATAGATGACATTTTATGCACTTGCCTAACGAAAAGACTTTGCTTTCCTCCAAAACCATTTTTACTGTGATTTTCTCGGTCCATTGCATACGAATTCCACACCTCTTTGTCCGGTTATGAGTGGATAAAACCGGAAATATCCGGTTTTGTTTTGGCTAACTCAATCCCAGATATTGCTACAGACTCTGGGTTGGTTTTTTCGGGATATTATCAACCGACTTTATTGTTTTGAATGTCTTTTATCGGGGAACATTTTATTTTGAGCTTGGATACAGTAATTGGTTCCACATGGAGACACCAGCTCTACACATTCGTATTTTCTAGGGAGAAAGCCAGAGGAACTGCTGCAAACAAACAAGATATTTCTGTTTTGTGTAGATGACATTTTATGCACTTGCCTAACGAAAAGACTTTGCTTTTCTCCAAAACCATTTTTACTGTGATTTTCTCGGTCCATTGCATACGAATTCCACACCTCTTTGTCCGGATATGAGTGGATAAAACCGGAAATATCCGGTTTTGTTTTGGCTAACTCAATCCCAGATATTGCTACAGCCTCTGTGTTTGAGTTTTCGGGATTTTATCAACAGACTTTATTGTTTTGAAAGTCTTTTATCGGGGAACATTTTATTTAGAGCTTAGATACAGTAATTGGTTCCACATGGGGACACCAGCTCTACATATTCATATTTTCTAAGGAGAAAGCTAGAGGAAATGTGGCCAAAAAATGATATTTCTTTTAGAATCGATGACATTTTATGCACTTGCCTAACGAAAAGACTTTGCTTTTCTCCAAAACCATTTTATCTGTGATTTTTCTCGGTCCATTGCATACGAATTCCACACCAGTTTTCCGATATACCTGGATGAAACTGGAAATATCTGGGTTTGTTCTGGCTAACTCAATCCCAGATAGTGCCACAGCCTCTGTGTTTGTGTTTCCGGACACTATCAACGGACTTTACTGTTTTGAATGTTTTTTATCAGGGAACATTTAATTTTGTGCTTGGAAACACTAATTGGTTCCACATGGAGACACCAGCTCTACACATTCGTATTTTCTAGGGAGAAAGCTAGAGGAACTGTGACAAACAAACATGATATTTCTGTTTGTGTAGATGACATTTTATGCACTTGCCTAACGAAAAGACTTTGCTTTTCTCCAAAACCATTTTATCTGTGATTTTCTCGGTCCATTGCTTACGAATTCCACACCTCTTTGTCCGGATATGAGTGGATAAAACCGGAAATATCCGGTTTTGTTTTGGCTAACTCAATCCCAGATATTGCTACAGACTCTGGGTTGGTTTTTTCGGGATATTATCAACAGATTTTATTGTTTTGAAAATCTTTTATCGGGGAATATTTTATTTAGAGCTTGGATACAGTAATTGGTTCCACTGGGAGACACCAGCTCTACACATTCGTATTTTCTAGGGAGAAAGCCAGAAGAACTGCTGCAAACAAACATGATATTTCTGTTTGTGTAGATGACATTTTATGTACTTGCCTAACGAAAACACTTTGCTTTTCCGCAAAACCATTTTTGCTCTGATTTTCTCGGTCCATTGCATGTGAATTCCACACGACCTAATCCAGAAATGACCAGGTAAAACCAGAAATATCCAGTTGTGTTTTGGCTAACTCAATCAAAAATATTGTGAAAGCTTCTGTGTTTGTGTTTTCTGGATATTTTCGATGGACTTTATTGTTTTGAATGTTTTTTATCAGGGAACATTTAATTTTGAGTTTGGATACAGTAACTGGTTCCACATGGAGACACCAGCTCTACACATTCGTATTTTCTAGGGAGAAAGCCAGAGGAACCGCTGCAAACAAACATGATATTTCTGTTTGTGTAGATGACATTTTATGCACTTGCCTAACGAAAAGACTTTGCTTTTCTCCAAAACCATTTTTGCTCTGATTTTCTCGGTCCATTGCATACGAATTCCAAACGACTTTGTCCGGATATGACTCGATGAAACCAGAAATATCCGGTTGTGTTTTTACTAACTCAATCCTAAATACTGTGAAAGCCTCTGTGTTTGTGTTTTCTGGATATTATCGATGGACTTTATTGTTTTGAATATTTTTATTAGGGAACATTTCATTTTGTACCGTAGAAACACTAATTGGTTCCACATGGGGTCACCAGCTCTACACATTCGTATTTTCTAGGGAGAAAGCTAGAGGAACTGCTGCAAACAAACATGATATTTCTGTTTGTATAGATGACATTTTATGCACTTGCCTAACGAAAAGACTTTGCTTTTCTCCAAAACCATTTTATCTGTGATTCTCTCGGTCCATTGCATACGAATTCCACACCAGTTTGTCCGCATATGACTGGATGAGACAGGAAGTATCCGGTTTTGTTTTGGCTAACTCAATCCCAGATATTGCTACAGCCTCGGTGTTTGTGTTTTCCGGATATTATGGGCGGACTTTATTGTTTTGAATGTTTTTATCAGGGAACATTTCATTTTGTACCGTAGAAACACTAATTGGATCCACATGGGGACACCAGCTCTACATATTCATATTTTCTAAGGAGAAACCTAGAGGAACTGTGGAAAAAAAATGATATTTCTGTTTTTGTAGATGACATTTTATGCACTTGCCTAATGAAAAGACTTTGCTTTACTCGAAAACCATTTTCACTGTGATTTTCTCGGTCCATTGCATACGAATTCAACACCTCTTTGTCCGGATATGAGTGGATAAAACCGGAAATATCCGGTTTAATTTTGGCTAACTCAATCCCAGATATTGCTACAGACTCTGGGTTGGTTTTTTTGGGATATTATCAACAGACTTTATTGTTTTGAAAGTCTTTTATCGGGGAACATTTTATTTTGAGCTTGGATACAGTAATTGGTTCCACATGGAGACACCAGCTCTACACATGCGTATTTTCTAGGGAGAAAGCCAGTGGAACTGCTGCAAACAAACATGATATTTCTGTTTGTGTAGATGACATTTTATGCACTTGCCAAACGAAAACACTTTGCTTTTCTCCAAAACCATTTTTACAGTGATTTTCTCGGTCCATTGCATACAAATTGCTCACTTCTTTGTCCGGATATGAGTGGATAAAACCGGAAATATCTGGTTTAGTTTTGGCTAACTCAATCCCAGATATTGCTACAGACACTGTGTTTGTGTTTTCCAGATATTATCAACAGACTTTATTGTTTTGAAAGTCTTTTATCGGGGAACATTTATTTTTGTGCTTGGAAACACTAATTGGTTCCACATGGAGACACCAGCTCTACACATGCGTATTTTCTAGGGAGAAAGCCAGTGGAACTGCTGCAAACAAACATGATATTTCTGTTTGTGTAGATGACATTTTATGCACTTGCCTAATGAAAAGACTTTGCTTTTCCCCAAAACCATTTTTGCTCTCATTTTCTCGGTCCATTGCATACGAATTCCACACCACCTAATCCAGAAATGACTGCATAAAACCAGACATATCCAGTTGTGTTTTGGCTAACTGAATCCAAAATATTGTGAAAGCTTCTGTGTTTGTGTTTTCTGGATATTATCGATGGACTTTATTGTTTTGAATCTTTTTATCTGGGAACATTTAATTTTTTATCATTGAAACACTAATTGGTTCCACATGGGGACACCAGCTCTACACATTCGTATTTCCTAGGGAGAAAGCTAGAGGAAATGAGGAAGACAAAAAAGATATTTCTGTTTGTATAGATGACATTTTATGCACTTGCCTAAAGAAAAGACTTTGCTTTTCTCCAAAACCATTTTTACTGTAATTTTCTTGGTCCATTGCATATGAATTCCACACCAGTTTGTCCGGATATGACTGGAAGAAACCGGAAATATCCGGTATTGTTTTGGCTAACTCAATCCCAGATATTGCTACAGCCTCTGGGTTTGTTCTTTCTGGATATTATCAATGGACTTTATTGTTTTCGATTTTTTTTTATCGGGGAGCACTGTATTTTCAGCTTGGACACATAATTGGTTGCACATGGAGACACCAGCTCTACACATTCGTATTTTCTGGGAAGAAAGTTGGAGGACCTGCGACAAACAAACATGATATTTCTGTTTGTATAGATGACATTTTATGCACTTGCCTAACGAAAAGACTTTGCTTTTCTCCAAAACCATTTTTACTGTGATTTTCTCGGTCCATTGCATACGAATTCCAAACCAGTTTGTCGGCATATGACTGGATGAAACCAGAAATATCCGGTTGTTTTTTTGGCTAACTCAATCCCAGATATTGCCACACCCTCTGTGTTTGTGTTTCCGGACACTATCAACGGACTTTACTGTTTTGAATGTTTTTTATCAGGGAACATTTAATTTTGTGCTTGGAAACACTAATTGTTTACACATGGAGACACCAGCTCTACACATTCGTATTTTCTAGGGAGAAAGCTAGAGGAACTGCGGCAAACAAACATGATATTTCTGTTTGTATAGATGACATTTTATGCACTTGCCTAACGAAAAGACTTTGCTTTCCTCCAAAACCATTTTTACTGTGATTTTCTCGGTCCATTGCATACGAATTCCACACCTCTTTGTCCGGTTATGAGTGGATAAAACCGGAAATATCCGGTTTTGTTTTGGCTAACTCAATCCCAGATATTGCTACAGACTCTGGGTTGGTTTTTTCGGGATATTATCAACAGACTTTATTGTTTTGAATGTCTTTTATCGGGGAACATTTTATTTTGAGCTTGGATACAGTAATTGGTTCCACATGGAGACACCAGCTCTACACATTCGTATTTTCTAGGGAGAAAGCCAGAGGAACTGCTACAAACAAACATGATATTTCTGTTTGTGTAGATGACATTTTATGCACTTGCCTAACGAAAAGACTTTGCTTTTCTCCAAAACCATTTTTACTGTGATTTTCTCGGTCCATTGCATACGAATTCCACACCTCTTTGTCCGGATATGAGTGGATAAAACCGGAAATATCCGGTTTTGTTTTGGCTAACTCAATCCCAGATATTGCTACAGACTCTGTGTTTGAGTTTTCGGGATTTTATCAACAGACTTTATTGTTTTGAAAGTCTTTTATCGGGGAACATTTTATTTAGAGCTTGGATACAGTAATTGGTTCCACATGGGGACACCAGCTCTACATATTCATATTTTCTAAGGAGAAAGCTAGAGGAAATGTGGCCAAAAAAATGATATTTCTTTTAGAATAGATGACATTTTATGCACTTGCCTAACGAAAAGACTTTGCTTTTCTCCAAAACCATTTTATCTGTGATTTTTCTCGGTCCATTGCATACGAATTCCACACCAGTTTTCCGATATACCTGGATGAAACTGGAAATATCTGGGTTTGTTCTGGCTAACTCAATCCCAGATATTGCTACAGCCTCTGTGTTTGTGTTTTCCGGACACTATCAACGGACTTTATTGTTTTGAATGTTTTTTATCAGGGAACATTTAATTTTGTGCTTGGAAACACTAATTGGTTCCACATGGAGACACCAGCTCTACACATTCGTATTTTCTAGGGAGAAAGCTAGAGGAACTGTGACAAACAAACATGATATTTCTGTTTGTGTAGATGACATTTTATGCACTTGCCTAACGAAAAGACTTTGCTTTTCTCCAAAACCATTTTTACTGTGATTTTCTCGGTCCATTGCTTACGAATTCCACACCTCTTTGTCCGGATATGAGTGGATAAAACTGGAAATATCCGGTTTTGTTTTGGCTAACTCAATCCCAGATATTGCTACAGACTCTGGGTTGGTTTTTTCGGGATATTATCAACAGATTTTATTGTTTTGAAAATCTTTTATCGGGGAATATTTTATTTAGAGCTTGGATACAGTAATTGGTTCCACTGGGAGACACCAGCTCTACACATTCGTATTTTCTAGGGAGAAAGCCAGAAGAACTGCTGCAAACAAACATGATATTTCTGTTTGTGTAGATGACATTTTATGCACTTGCCTAACGAAAAGACTTTGCTTTTCTCCAAAACCATTTTTGCTCTGATTTTCTCGGTCCATTGCATACGAATTCCAAACGACTTTGTCCGGATATGACTCGATGAAACCAGAAATATCCGGTTGTGTTTTTACTAACTCAATCCTAAATACTGTGAAAGCCTCTGTGTTTGTGTTTTCTGGATATTATCGATGGACTTTATTGTTTTGAATGTTTTTATTAGGGAACATTTCATTTTGTACCGTAGAAACACTAATTGGTTCCACATGGGGTCACCAGCTCTACACATTCGTATTTTCTAGGGAGAAAGCTAGAGGAACTGCTGCAAACAAACATGATATTTCTGTTTGTATAGATGACATTTTATGCACTTGCCTAACGAAAAGACTTTGCTTTTCTCCAAAACCATTTTATCTGTGATTCTCTCGGTCCATTGCATACGAATTCCACACCAGTTTGTCCGGATATGACTGGATGAGACAGGAAGTATCCGGTTTTGTTTTGGCTAACTCAATCCCAGATATTGCTACAGCCTCGGTGTTTGTGTTTTCCGGATATTATGGGCGGACTTTATTGTTTTGAATGTTTTTATCAGGGAACATTTCATTTTGTACCGTAGAAACACTAATTGGATCCACATGGGGACACCAGCTCTACATATTCATATTTTCGAAGGAGAAACCTAGAGGAACTGTGGAAAAAAAATGATATTTCTGTTTTTGTAGATGACATGTTATGCACTTGCCTAATGAAAAGACTTTGCTTTACTCGAAAACCATTTTCACTGTGATTTTCTCGGTCCATTGCATACGAATTCAACACCTCTTTGTCCGGATATGAGTGGATAAAACCGGAAATATCCGGTTTAATTTTGGCTAACTCAATCCCAGATATTGCTACAGACTCTGGGTTGGTTTTTTTGGGATATTATCAACAGACTTTATTGTTTTGAAAGTCTTTTATCGGGGAACATTTTATTTTGAGCTTGGATACAGTAATTGGTTCCACATGGAGACACCAGCTCTACACATTCGTATTTTCTAGGGAGAAAGCCAGAGGAACTGCTGCAAACAAACATGATATTTCTGTTTGTGTAGATGACATTTTATGCACTTGCCAAACGAAAACACTTTGCTTTTCTCCAAAACCATTTTTACTGTGATTTTCTCGGTCCATTGCATACGAATTGCACACCTCTTTGTCTGGATATGAGTGGATAAAACCGGAAATATCCGGTTTAATTTTGGCTAACTCAATCCCAGATATTGCTACAGACTCTGGGTTTGTTCGTTCTGGATATTATCAATGGACTTTATTGTTTTCGATATTTTTTTATCGGGGAGCATTGTATTTTCAGCTTGGATACATAATTGGTTCACCATGGAGACACCAGCTCTACACGTTCGTATTTTCAAGAGAGAAAGCTAAAGTAACTGCGGCAAACAAACATGATATTTCTGTTTCTGTAGATGACATTTTATGCACTTGCCTAACGAAAAGACTTTGCTTTTCTCCAAAACCATTTTATCTGTGATTTCTCGGTCCATTGCATACAAATTCAACACCTCTTTGTCTGGATATGAGTGGATAAAACCGGAAATATCTGGTTTAGTTTTGGCTAACTCAATCCCAGATATTGCTACAGACTCTAGGTTGGTTTTTTCGGATTATTATCAACCGACTTTATTGTTTTGAAAGTCTTTTATCGGGGAACATTTAATTTTGTGCTTGGAAACACTAATTGGTTCCACATGGAGACACCAGCTCTACACATTTGTATTTTCTAGGGAGAAAGCTAGAGGAACTGCTGCAAACAAACATGATATTTCTGTTTGTGTAGATGACATTTTATGCACTTGCCTAACGAAAAGACTTTGCTTTTCTCCAAAACCATTTTTACTGTGATTTTCTCGGGTCATTGCATACGAATTCCACTCCAATTTGTCCGCATATGACTGGATGAAACCGGAAATATCCGGTTATTTTTTTGGCTAACTGAATCCCAGGTATTGCTACAGCCTCTGTGTTTGTGTTTTCCGGACACTATCAACGGACTTTATTGTTTTGAATGTTTTTTATCAGGGAACATTTAATTTTTTGCTTGGAAACACTAATTGTTTACACATGGAGACAACAGCTCTACACATTCATAAGGAGAAAGCTAGAGGAAGTGCGACAAACAAACATGATATTTCTGTTTGTATCGATGACATTTTATGCACTTGCCTAACGAAAAGACTTTGCTTTTCTCCAAAACCATTTTTACTGTGATTTTCTCGGTCCATTGCATACGAATTTCACAACTCTTTGTCCGGATATGAGTGGATAAAACCGGAAATATCCGGTTTGTTTTGGCTAACTCAATCCCAGATATTGCTACAGCCTCTGTGTTTGTGTTTTCCAGATATTATGGGCGGACTTTATTGTTTTGAATGTTTTTATCAGGGAACATTTCATTTTGTACCATAGAAACCTAGAGGAACTGTGGCCAAAAAAATGATATTTCTGTTTGTGTAGATGACATTTTATGCACTTGCCTAATGAAAAGACTTTGCTTTTCTCCAAAACCATTTTTACTGTGATTTTCTCGGTCCATTGCATACGAATTCCACAAAATTTTTCCGGATATGACAGGATGAAACTGGAAATATCTGGGTTTGTTCTGGCTAACTCAATCCCAGATATTGCTACAGCCTCTGTGTTTGTGTTTTCCGGACACTATCAATGGACTTTATTGTTTTGAATGTTTTTTATTGGGGAACATTTAATTTTGTGCTTGGAAACACTAATTGGTTCCACACGGAGACACCAGCTCTACACATTCGTATTTTCTAGGGAGAAAGCTAGAGGAACTGCAGCAAACAAACATGATATTTCTGTTTGTGTAGATGACATTTTATGCACTTGCCTAATGAAAAGACTTTGCTTTTCTCGAAAACCATTTTCACTGTGATTTTCTCGGTCCATTGCATACGAATTCAACACCTCTTGGTCCGGATAGGAGTGGATAAGACCGGAAATATCCGGTTTAATTTTGGCTAACTCAATCCCAGATATTGCTACAGACTCTGGGTTGGTTTTTTTGGGATATTATCAACAGACTTTATTGTTTTGAAAGTCTTTTATCGGGGAACATTTTATTTTGAGCTTGGATACAGTAATTGGTTCCACATGGAGACACCAGCTCTACACATGCGTATTTTCTAGGGAGAAAGCCAGAGGAACTGCTGCAAACGAACATGATATTTCTGTTTGTGTAGATGACATTTTATGCACTTGCCTAACGAAAAGACTTTGCTTTTCTCCAAAACCATTTTTACCGTGATTTTCTCGGTCCATTTCATACGAATTCCACACCTCTTTGTCCGGATATGAGTGGATAAAACCGGAAATATCTGGTTTAGTTTTTGCTAACTCAATCCCAGATATTGCTACAGACACTGTGTTTGTGTTTTCTGGATATTATCAACAGACTTTATTGTTTTCAAAGTCTTTTATTGGGGAACATTTTATTTTGAGCTTGGAAACACTAATTGGTTCCACATGGAGACACCAGCTCTACACATTCGTATTTTCTAGGGAGAAAGCTAGAGGAACTGCGACAAACATGATATTTCTATTTGTACAGATGACATTTTATGCAGTTGCCTAACGAAAACACTTTGCTTTTCTCCAAAACCATTTTTACTGTGATTTTCTCGGTCCATTGCATACGAATTTCACAACTCTAGGTCCGGATATGAGTGGATAAAACCGGAAATATCCGGTTTGTTTTGGCTAACTCAATCCCAGATATTGCTACAGCCTCTGGGTTTGTTCTTTCTGGATATTATCAATGGACTTTATTGTTTTGGATGTTTTTTTATCGGGGAGCATTGTATTTTCAGCGTGGATCCATAATTGGTTCCACATGGAGACACCAGCTCTACACATTCGTATTTCTAGGGAGAAAGCTAGAGGAACTGCGGCAAACAAACATGATATTTCTGTTTGTGTAGATGACATTTTATGCACTTGCCAAACGAAAAGACTTTGCTTTTCTCCAAAACCATTTTTACTGTGATTTTCTCGGTCCATTGCATACGAATTCAACACCTCTTTGTCCGGATATGAGTGGATTAAACCGGAAATATCCGGTTTTGTTTTGGCTAACTCAATCCCAGATATTGCTACAGGCTCTGGGTTGGTTTTTTCGGGATATTATCAACAGACTTTATTGTTTTGAAAGTCTTTTATCGGGAACATTTTATTTTGAGCTTGGATACAGTAATTGGTTCCACATGGAGACACCAGCTCTACAGATTCGTATTTTCTAGGGAGAAAGCCAGAGGAACTGCTGCAAACAAACATGATATTTCTGTTTGTGTAGATGACATTTTATGCACTTGCCTAACGAAAACACTTTGCTTTTCCCCAAAACCATTTTTGCTCTGATTTTCTCGGTCCATTGCATACGAATTCCACACCAACTAATCCAGAAATGACTGCATAAAACCAGAAATATCCAGTTGTGTTTTGGCTAACTCAATCCAAAATATTGTGAAAGCTTCTGTGTTTGTGTTTTCTGGATATTATCGATGGACTATATTGTTTTGAATCTTTTTATTTGGGAACATTTAATTTTGTATCATTGAAACACTAATTGGTTCATCATGGGGACACCAGCTCTACACATTCGTATTTTCTAGGGAGAAAGCTAGAGGAAATGAGGAAGACAAACAAGATATTTCTGTTTGTATAGATGACATTTTATGCACTTGCCTAACGAAAAGACTTTGCTTTTCTCCAAAACCATTTTTACTGTGATTTTCTCGTTCCATTGCATACAAATTCCACTCCAGTTTGTCTGCATATGACTGGATGAAACCGGAAATATCCGGTTTTGTTTTGGCTAACTCAATCCCAGATATTGCTACAGACTCTGGGTTTCTCTTTTCCGGACACTATTAACAGATTTTATTGTTTTGAATGTTTTTTATCAGGGAACATTTAATTTTGAGCTTGGATACAGTAACTCGTTCCCCATGGAGACACCAGCTCTACACATTCGTATTTTCTAGGGCGAAAGCCAGAGGAACTGCTGCAAAGAAACATGATATTTCTGTTTGTGTAGATGACATTTTATGCACTTGCCTAACGAAAAGACTTTGCTTTTCTCCAAAACCATTTTTACTGTGATATTCCTGGTCCATTGCATACGAATTCCACACCTCTTTGTCCAGGTATGAGTGGATAAAACCGGAAATATCCGGTTTTGTTTTGGCTAACTCAATCCCAGATATTGCTACAGCCTCTCTGTTTGTGTTTTCCGGATATTATAAACAGACTTTATAATTTTGAAAGTCTTTTATCGGGGAACATTTAATTTTGTGCTTGGAAACACTAATTGTTTCCACATGGAGACACCAGCTCTATACATTCGTATTTTCTAGGGAGAAAGCTAGAGGAACTGCGACAAACAAACATGATATTTCTGTTTGTATAGATGACATTTTATGCACTTGCCTAACGAAAAGACTTTGCTTTTCTCCAAAACCATTTTACTGTGATTTTCTTGGTCCATTGCATACGAATTCAACACCTCTTTGTCCGGATAGGAGTGGATAAAACCGGAAATATCCGGTTTTGTTTTGGGTAACTCAATCCCAGATATTGCTACAGACTCTCTGTTTGTGTTTTCCGGACATTATCAACGGACTTTATTGTTTTGAAAGTCCTTTATCGGGAAACATTTAATTTTGTGCTTGGAAACACTTATTGGTTCCACATGGAGACACCAGCTCTACACATTCGTATTTTCTAGGGAGAAAGCTAGAGGAACTGTGACAAACAAACATGATATTTCTGTATAGATGACATTTTATGCACTTGCCTAACGAAAAGACTTTGCTTTTCTCCAAAACCATTTTATCTGTGATTTTCTCGGTCCATTGCATACGAATTCCACACCTCTTTGTCCGGATAGGAGTGGATAAAACCGGAAATATCCGGTTTTGTATTGGCTAACTCAATCCCAGATATTGTTACAGACTCTCGGATGGTTTTTTCAGGATATTATCAACAGACTTTATTGTTTTGAAAGTCTTTTATCGGGGAATATTTAATTGTGAGCTTGGATAAAGTAATTGGTTCCACATGGAGACACCAGCTCTACACATTCGTATTTTCTAGGGAGAAAGCCAGTGGAACTGCTGCAAACAAACATGATATTTCTGTTTGTGTAGATGACATTTTATGCACTTGCCTAATGAAAAGACTTTGCTTTTCCCCAAAACCATTTTTGCTCTGATTTTCTCGGTCCATTGCATACGAATTCCACACCACCTTTTCCAGAAATGACTGGATAAAACCAGAAATATCCAGTTGTGTTTTGGCTAACTCAATCCAAAATATTGTGAAAGCTTCTGTGTTTGTGTTTTCTGGATATTATCGATGGACTTTATTGTTTTCAATCTTTTTATCAGGGAACATTTAATTTTGTACCATTGAAACACTAATTGGTTCATCATGGGGACACCAGCTCTACACATTCGTATTTTCTAGGGAGAAAGCTAGAGGAACTGTGACAAACAAACATATTTCTGTTTGTATAGATCACATTTTATGTACTTGCCTAACAAAAAGACTTTGCTTTTCTCCAAAACCATTTTTACTGTGATTTTCTCGGTCCATTACATACGAATTCCACACCACCTTTTCCAGAAATGACTGGATAAAACGAGAAGTATGGGATTGTGTTTTGGCTAACTCAATGGAAAATATTGTGAAAGATCCTGTGTTTGTGTTTTCTGGATATTATCGATGGACTTTATTGTTTTGAATTTTTTTTATCTGGGAATATTACTTTTGTACCATGTAAACACTAATTCATTCATCATGGGGACACCAGCTCTACACATTCGTATTTCATAGGGAGAAAGCTAGAGGAAATGAGGAAGACAAACATGATATTTCTGTTTGTGTAGATGACATTTTATGCACTTGCCTAACGAAAAGACTTTGCTTTTCTCCAAAACCATTTTTACTGTGATTTTCTCGGTCCATTGCATATGAATTCCACTCCAGTTTGTCCGCATATGACTGGATGAAACCGGAAATATCCGGTTTTGTTTTGGCTAACTCAATCCCAGATATTGCTACAGCCTCTGTGTTTGTGTTTTCCGGACACTATCAATGGACTTTATTGTTCTGAAAGTTTTTTATCAGGGAACATTTAATTTTGTGCTTGGAAACACTAATTGGTTCCACATGGAGACAGCAGCTCTACACATTCGTATTTTCTAGGGAGAAAGCTAGATGAACTGTGGCAAACAAACATGATATTTCTGTTTGTATAGATGACATTTTATGCACTTGCCTAACGAAAAGACTACTTTTCTCCAAAACCATTTTTACTGTGATTTTCTCGGTCCATTGCATACGAATTCCACACCTCTTTGTCCGCATAGGAGTGGATAAAACCGGAAATATCCGGTTTTGTTTTGGCAAACTCAATCCCAGATATTGCTACAGACTCTGGGTTGGTTTTTTCGGGATATTATCAACAGACTTTATTGGTTTGAAAGTCTTTCATCGGGGAACATTTTATTTTGAGCTTGGATACAGTAATTGGTTCCACATGGAGACACCAGCTCTACACATTCGTATTTTCTAGGGAGAAAGCTAGAGGAACTGTGACAAACAAACATGATATTTCTGTTTGTATAGATCACATTTTATGCACTTGAATAACAAAAAGACTTTGCTTTTTTCCAAAACCATTTTTACTGTGATTTTCCGGGTCCATTGCATACGAATTCCACACATCTTTGAACGGATATTACTGGATAAAACCGGAAATATCCGGTTTTGTTTTGGCTAACTCAATTCCAGATATTACTGCAGACTCTGGGTTGGTTTCTTCGGGATATTGTCCAGAGACTTCATTGTTTTGAATGTTTTTATTAGGGAACATTTCATTTTGTACCGTAGAAACACTAATTGGTTCCACATGGGGACACCAGCTCTACACATTCGTATTTTCTAGGGCGAAAGCCAGAGGAACTGCTGCAATCAAACATGATATTTCTGTTTGTGTAGATGACATTTTATGCACTTGCCTAACGAAAAGACTTTGCTTTTCTCCAAAACCGTTTTTACTGTGATATTCTCGGTCCATTGCATACGAATTCCACACCTCTTTGAATGGATATGAGTGGATAAAACCGGAAATATCCAGTTTTGTTTTGGCTAACTCAATCCCAGATATTGCTACAGACTCTGGGTTGGTTTTTTCGGGATATTATCAACAGACTTTATTGTTTTGAAAGTCTTTTATCGGGGAACATTTATTTTGAGCTTGGATACAGTAATTGTTTCCACATGGAGACACCAGCTCTACACATTCGTATTTTCTAGGGAGAAAGCCATAGGAACTGCTGCAAACAAACATGGTATTTCTGTTTGTGTAGATGACATTTTATGCACTTGCCCAATGAAAAGACTTTGCTTTTCCCCAAAACCATTTTTGCTCTGATTTTCTCGGTCCATTGCATACGAATTCCACACCACCTAATCCTGAAATGACTGGATAAAACCAGAAATATCCGGTTGTGTTTTGGCTAACTCAATCCAAAATACTGTGAAAGCTTCTGTGTTTGTGTTTTCTGGATATTATCGATGGACTTCATTGTTTTGAATGTTTTTATCAGGGAACATTTAATTTTGTACCATTGAAACACTAATTGGTTCATCATTGGGACACCAGCTCTACACATTCGCATTTTTTAGGGAGAAAGCTAGAGGAACTGCGACAAACAAACATGATATTTCTGTTTTTATAGATGACATTGTATGCACTTGCCTAACGAAAAGACTTTGCTTTTCTCCAAAACCATTTTTACTGTGATTTTCTCAGTCCATTGCTTACGAATTCCACTCCAGTTTGTCCGCATATGACTGGATGAAACCAGAAATATCCGGTTTTGTTTTGGCTAACTCAATCCCAGATATTGCTACAGACTCTGTATTTGTGTTTTCCGGACACTATCAACGGACTTTATTGT
This sequence comes from Lepus europaeus, assembly GCF_033115175.1. Taxonomy (NCBI): domain Eukaryota; kingdom Metazoa; phylum Chordata; class Mammalia; order Lagomorpha; family Leporidae; genus Lepus; species Lepus europaeus. The sequence continues at coordinate 398,227 of NW_026909417.1, read as the reverse complement.
TTTGAATGTTTTTTATCAGGGAACATTTAATTTTGTGCTTGGAAACACTAATTGGTTCCACATGGAGACACCAGCTCTACACATTCGTATTTTCTAGGGAGAAAGCTAGAGGAACTCCAACAAACAAACATGATATTTCTGTTTGTATAGATGACTTTGTATGCACTTGCCTAACGAAAAGACTTTTCTTTTCTCCAAAACCATTTTTACTGTGATTTTCTCGGTCCATTGCATACGAATTCCACACCACCTTTTCCAGAAATGACTGGATAAAACCAGAAATATCCGGTTGTGTTTTGGCTAACTCAATCCAAAATATTGTGAAAGCTTCTGTGTTTGTGTTTTCTGGATATTATCGATGGGCTTTATTGTTTTGAATGTTTTTATCAGGGAAACTTTAATTTTGTACCATTGAAACACTAATTGGTTCATCATGGGGACACCAGCTCTACACATTCGCATTTTCTAGGGAGAAAGCTAGAGGAACTGCGACAAACATGATATTTCTGTTTGTATAGATGACATTTTATGCACTTGCCTAACGAAAAGACTTTGCTTTTCTCCAAAACTATTTTTACTGTGATTTTCTCGGTCCATTGCATATGAATTCCACACCTCTTTGTCCGGATATGAGTGGAAAAAACCGGAAATATCCGGTTTTGTTTTGGCTAACTCAATCCCAGATATTGCTACAGGCTCTGGGTTGGATTTTTCGGGATATTGTCAACAGACTTTATTGTTTTGAAAGTCTTTTATTGGGGAACATTTTATTTTGAGCTTGGATACAGTAATTGGTTCCACATGGAGACACCAGCTCTACACATTCGTATTTTCTAGGGAGAAAGCCAGTGGAACTGCTGCAAACAAACATGATATTTCTGTTTGTGTAGATGACATTTTATGCACTTGCCTAATGAAAAGACTTTGCTTTTCCCCAAAACCATTTTTGCTCTGATTTTCTCGGTCCATTGCATACGAATTCCACACCACCTTTTCCAGAAATGACTGGATAAAACCAGAAGTATCCAGTTGTGTTTTGGCTAACTCAATCCCAGATATTGCTACAGCCTCTGTGTTTGTGTTTTCTGGATATTATCGATGGACTTTATTGTTTTGAATGTTTTTATCAGGGAACATTAATTTTGTACCATTGAAACACTAATTGGTTCATCCTGGGAACACCAGCTCTACACATTCGTATTTTCTAGCGAGAAAGCTAGAGGAAATGAGGAAGACAAACAAATATTTCTGTTTCTATAGATGACATTTTATGCACTTGCCTAACAAAAAGACTTTGCTTTTCTCCAAAACCATTTTTACTGTGATTTTCTCGGTCCATTGCATACGAATTCCATCCAGTTTGTCCGCATATGACTGGATGAAACCGGAAATATCCGTTTTTGTTTTGGCTAACTCAATCCCAGATATTGCTACAGCCTCTGTGTTTGTCTTTTCCGGACACTATCAACGGACTTTATTGTTTTGAATGTTTTTTATCAGGGAACATTTAATTTTGTGCTTGGAAACACTAATTGGTTCCACATGGAGACACCAGCTCTACACATTTGTATTTTCTAGGGAGAAAGCTAGAGGAACTGCGACAAACAAACATGATATTTCTGTTTTTATAGATGACATTGTATGCACTTGCCTAACGAAAAGACTTTGCTTTTCTCCAAAACCATTTTTACTGTGATTTTCTCGGTCCATTGCATACGAATTCCAAACCAGTTTGTCCGCATATGACTGGATGAAACCGGAAATATCCGGTTTTGTTTTGGCAAACTCAATCCCAGATATTGCTACAGACTCTGGGTTGGTATTTCGGGATATTATCAACAGACTTTATTTTTTTGAAAGTCTTTTATCGGGGAACATTTTATTTTGAGCTTGGATACAGTAATTGGTTCCACATGGAGACACCAGCTCTACACATTCGTGTTTTCTAGGTGAGAAAGCCAGTGGAACTGCTGCAAACAAACATGATATTTCTGTTTGTGTAGATGACATTTTATGCACTTGCCTAATGAAAAGACTTTGCTTTTCCCCAAAACCATTTTTGCTCTGATTTTCTCGGTCCATTGCATACGAATTCCACACCACCTAATCCTGAAATGAATGGATAAAACCAGAAATATCCAGTTGTGTTTTGGCTAACTCAATCCAAAATATTGTGAAAGCTTCTGTGTTTGTGTTTTCTGGATATTATCGATGGACTTTATTGTTTTGAATGTTTCTATCAGGGAACCTTTAATTTTGTACCATTGAAACACTAATTGGTTCATCATGGGGACACCAGCTCTACAAATTCGCATTTTCTAGGGAGAAAGCTAGAGGAACTGCGACAAACAAACATGATATTTCTGTTTGTATAGATGACATTTTATGCACTTCCTAACGAAAAGACTGCTTTTCTCCAAAACCATTTTTACTGTGATTTTCTCGGTCCATTGCTTACGAATTCCACTCCAGTTTGTCCGGATATGACTGGATGAAACCGGAAATATCCGGTTTTGTTTTGGCTAACTCAATCCCAGATATTTCAACAGCCTCTGTGTTTGTCTTTTCCGGACTTTATTGTTTTGAATGTTTTTTATCAGGGAACATTTAATTTTGTGCTTGGAAACACTAATTGGTTCCACATGGAGACACCAGCTCTACACATTCGTATTTTCTAGGGAGAAAGCTAGAGGAACTGCAACAAACAAACATGATATTTCTGTTTGTATAGATGACATTTTATGCACTTGCCTAACGAAAAGACTTTGCTTTTCTCCTAAACCATTTTTACTGTGATTTTCTCGGTCCATTGCATACGAATTCCAAACCAGTTTGTCCACATATGACTGGATGTAACCGGAAATATCCGGTTTTGTTTTAGCTAACTCAATCCAAGATATTGCTACAGGTTCTGGGTTGGATTTTTCGGGATATTGTCAACAGACTTTATTGTTTTGAAAGTCTTTTATCGGGGAACATTTTATTTTGAGCTTGGATACAGTAATTGGTTCCACATGGAGACACCAGCTCTACACATTCGTATTTTCTAGGGAGAAAGCCAGAGGAACTGTGACAAACAAACATGATATTTCTGTTTGTATAGATGACATTTTATGCACTTGCCTAACGAAAAGACTGCTTTTCTCCAAAACCATTTTTACTGTGATTTTCTCGGTCCATTGCTTACGAATTCCACTCCAGTTTGTCCGGATATGACTGGATGAAAAGGGGAAATATCCGGTTTTGTTTTGGCTAACTCAATCCCAGATATTGCTACAGCCTCTGTGTTTGTCTTTTCCGGACACTATCAACGGATTTTATTGTTTTGAATGTTTTTTATCAGGGAACATTTAATTTTGTGCTTGGAAACACTAATTGGTTCCACATGGAGACACCAGCTCTACTCATTCGTATTTTCTAGGGAGAAAGCTAGAGGAAATGCGACAAACAAACATGATATTTCTGTTTGTGTAGATGACATTTTATGCACTTGCCTAATGAAAAGACTTTGCTTTTCCCCAAAACCATTTTTGCTCTGATTTTCTCGGTCCATTGCATACGAATTCCACACCACCTAATCCTGAAATGACTGGATAAAACCAGAAGTATCCAGTTGTGTTTTGGCTAACTCAATCCCAGATATTGCAACAGCCTCTGTGTTTGTGTTTTCTGGATATTATCGATGGACTTTATTGTTTTGAATGTTTTTATCAGGGAACATTTAATTTTGTACCATTGAAACACTAATTGGTTCATCATGGGAACACCAGCTCTACACATTCTTATTTTCTAGGGAGAAAGCTAGAGGAAATGAGGAAGACAAACAAATATTTCTGTTTCTATAGATGACATTTTATGCACTTGCCTAACAAAAAGACTTTGCTTTTCTCCAAAACCATTTTTACTGTGATTTTCTGGGTCCATTGCATACGAATTCCACTCCAGTTTGTCCGCATATGACTGGATGAAACCGGAAATATCCAGTTTTGTTTTGGCTAACTCAATCCCAGATATTGCTACAGACTCTGGGTTTGTGTTTTCCGGACACTATCAACGGACTTTATTGTTTTGACTGTTTTTTATCAGGGAACATTTAATTTTGTGCTTGGAAACACTAATTGGTTCCACATGGAGACACCAGCTCTACACATTCGTATTTTCTAGGGAGAAAGCTAGAGGAACTGCGACAAACAAACATGATATTTCTGTTTTTATAGATGACATTGTATGCACTTGCCTAACGAAAAGACTTTGCTTTTCTCCAAAACCATTTTTACTGTGATTTTCTCGGTCCATTGCATACGAATTCCAAACCAGTTTGTCCGCATATGACTGGATGAAACCGGAAATATCCTGTTTTGTTTTGGCTAACTCAATCCCAGATATTGCTACAGTCTCTGGGTTGGTTTTTTCGGGATATTATCAACAGACTTTATTTTTTTGAAAGTCTTTTATCGGGGAACATTTTATTTTGAGCTTGGATACAGTAATTGGTTCTACATGGAGACACCAGCTCTACACATTCGTGTTTTCTAGGTGAGAAAGCCAGTGGAACTGCTGCAAACAAACATGATATTTCTGTTTGTGTAGATGACATTTTATGCACTTGCCTAATGAAAAGACTTTGCTTTTCCCCAAAACCATTTTTGCTCTGATTTTCTCGGTCCATTTCATACGAATTCCACACCACCTAATCCTGAAATGACTGGATAAAACCAGAAATATCCAGTTTTGTTTTGGCTAACTCAATCCAAAATATTGTGAAAGCTTCTGTGTTTGTGTTTTCTGGATATTATCGATGGACTTTATTGTTTTGAATGTTTTTATCAGGGAACCTTTAATTTTGTACCATTGAAACACTAATTGGTTCATCATGGGGACACCAGCTCTACACATTCGCATTTTCTAGGGAGAAAGCTAGAGGAACTGCGACAAACATGATATTTCTGTTTGTATAGATGACATTTTATGCACTTGCCTAACGAAAAGACTTTGCTTTTCTCCAAAACTATTTTTACTGTGATTTTCTCGGTCCATTGCATATGAATTCCACACCTCTTTGTCCGGATATGTGTGGATAAAACCGGAAATATCCGGTTTTGTTTTGGCTAACTCAATCCCAGATATTGCAACAGCCTCTGGGTTGGATTTTTCGGGATATTGTCAACAGACTTTATTGTTTTGAAAGTCTTTTCGGGGAACATTTTATTTTGAGCTTGGATACAGTAATTGGTTCCACATGGAGACACCAGCTCTACACATGCGTATTTTCTAGGGAGAAAGCCAGTGGAACTGCTGCAAACAAACATGATATTTCTGTTTGTGTAGATGACATTTTATGCACTTGCCTAATGAAAAGACTTTGCTTTTCCCCAAAACCATTTTTGCTCTGATTTTCTCGGTCCATTGCATACGAATTCCACACCACCTAATCCTGAAATGACTGGATAAAACCAGAAGTATCCAGTTGTGTTTTGGCGAACTCAATCCCAGATATTGCAACAGCCTCTGTGTTTGTGTTTTCTGGATATTATCGATGGACTTTATTGTTTTGAATGTTTTTATCAGGGAACATTTAATTTTGTACCATTGAAACACTAATTGGTTCATCATGGGAACACCAGCTCTACACATTCTTATTTTCTAGGGAGAAAGCTAGAGGAAATGAGGAAGACAAACAAATATTTCTGTTTCTATAGATGACATTTTATGCACTTGCCTAACAAAAAGACTTTGCTTTTCTCCAAAACCATTTTTACTGTGATTTTCTCGGTCCATTGCATACGAATTCCACTCCAGTTTGTCCGCATATGACTGGATGAAACCGGAAATATCCAGTTTTGTTTTGGCTAACTCAATCCCAGATATTGCTACAGACTCTGGGTTTGTGTTTTCCGGACACTATCAACGGACTTTATTGTTTTGACTGTTTTTTATCAGGGAACATTTAATTTTGTGCTTGGAAACACTAATTGGTTCCACATGGAGACACCAGCTCTACACATTCGTATTTTCTAGGGAAAAGCTAGAGGAACTGCGACAAACAAACATGATATTTCTGTTTTTATAGATGACATTGTATGCACTTGCCTAACGAAAAGACTTTGCTTTTCTCCAAAACCATTTTTACTGTGATTTTCTCGGTCCATTGCATACGAATTCCAAACCAGTTTGTCCGCATATGACTGGATGAAACCGGAAATATCCTGTTTTGTTTTGGCTAACTCAATCCCAGATATTGCTACAGACTCTGGGTTGGTTTTTTCGGGATATTATCAACAGACTTTATTTTTTTGAAAGTCTTTTATCGGGGAACATTTTATTTTGAGCTTGGATACAGTAATTGGTTCTACATGGAGACACCAGCTCTACACATTCGTGTTTTCTAGGTGAGAAAGCCAGTGGAACTGCTGCAAACAAACATGATATTTCTGTTTGTGTAGATGACATTTTATGCACTTGCCTAATGAAAAGACTTTGCTTTTCCCCAAAACCATTTTTGCTCTGATTTTCTCGGTCCATTGCATACGAATTCCACACCACCTAATCCTGAAATGACTGGATAAAACCAGAAATATCCAGTTGTGTTTTGGCTAACTCAATCCAAAATATTGTGAAAGATTCTGTGTTTGTGTTTTCTGGATATAATCGATGGACTTTATTGTTTTGAATATTTTTATCAGGGAACCTTTAATTTTGTACCATTGAAACACTAATTGGTTCATCATGGGGACACCAGCTCTACACAATCGCATTTTCTAGGGAGAAAGCTAGAGGAACTGCGACAAACATGATATTTCTGTTTGTATAGATGACATTTTATGCACTTGCCTAACGAAAAGACTTTGCTTTTCTCCAAAACTATTTTTACTGTGATTTTCTCGGTCCATTGCATATGAATTCCACACCTCTTTGTCCGGATATGAGTGGATAAAACCGGAAATATCCGGTTTTGTTTTGGCTAACTCAATCCCAGATATTGCTACAGGCTCTGGGTTGGATTTTTCGGGATATTGTCAACAGACTTTATTGTTTTGAAAGTCTTTTATCGGGGAACATTTTATTTTGAGCTTGGATACAGTAATTGGTTCCACATGGAGACACCAGCTCTACACATTCGTATTTTCTAGGGAGAAAGCCAGTGGAACTGCTGCAAACAAACATGATATTTCTGTTTGTGTAGATGACATTTTATGCACTTGCCTAATGAAAAGACTTTGCTTTTCCCCAAAACCATTTTTGCTCTGATTTTCTCGGTCCATTGCATACGAATTCCACACCACCTAATCCTGAAATGACTGGATAAAACCAGAAGTATCCAGTTGTGTTTTGGCGAACTCTATCCCAGATATTGCAACAGCCTCTGTGTTTGTGTTTTCTGGATATTATCGATGGACTTTATTGTTTTGAATGTTTTTATCGGGGAACATTTAATTTTGTACCATTGAAACACTAATTGGTTCATCATGGGAACACCAGCTCTACACATTCTTATTTTCTAGGGAGAAAGCTAGAGGAAATGAGGAAGACAAACAAATATTTCTGTTTCTATAGATGACATTTTATGCACTTGCCTAACGAAAAGACTTTGCTTTTCTCCTAAACCATTTTTACTGTGATTTTCTCGGTCCATTGCATACGAATTCCAAACCAGTTTGTCCGCATATGACTGGATGTAACCGGAAATATCCGGTTTTGTTTTGGCTAACTCAATCCCAGATATTGCTACAGGTTCTGGGTTGGTATTTCTATTTATTATCAACAGACTTTATTGTTTTGAAAGTCTTTTATCGGGGAACATTTTATTTTGAGCTTGGATACAGTAATTGGTTCCACATGGAGACACCAGCTCTACACATTCGTATTGCTAGGGAGAAAGCCAGAGGAACTGCTGCAAACAAACATGATATTTCTGTTTGTGTAGATGACATTTTATGCACTTGCCTAATGAAAAGACTTTGCTTTTCCCCAAAACCATTTTTGCTCTGATTTTCTCGGTCCATTGCATACAAATTCCACACCACCTAATCCTGAAATGACTGGATAAAACCAGAAGTATCCAGTTGTGTTTTGGCGAACTCTATCCCAGATATTGCAACAGCCTCTGTGTTTGTGTTTTCTGGATATTATCGATGGACTTTTTTGTTTTGAATGTTTTTATCGGGGAACATTTAATTTTGTACCATTGAAACACTAATTGGTTCATCATGGGAACACCAGCTCTACACATTCTTATTTTCTAGGGAGAAAGCTAGAGGAAATGAGGAAGACAAACAAATATTTCTGTTTCTATAGATGACATTTTATGCACTTGCCTAACGAAAAGACTTTGCTTTTCTCCTAAACCATTTTTACTGTGATTTTCTCGGTCCATTGCATACGAATTCCAAACCAGTTTGTCCGCATATGACTGGATGTAACCGGAAATATCCGGTTTTGTTTTGGCTAACTCAATCCCAGATATTGCTACAGGTTCTGGGTTGGTATTTCTATTTATTATCAACAGACTTTATTGTTTTGAAAGTCTTTTATCGGGGAACATTTTATTTTGAGCTTGGATACAGTAATTGGTTCCACATGGAGACACCAGCTCTACACATTCGTATTGCTAGGGAGAAAGCCAGAGGAACTGTGACAAACAAACATGATATTTCTGTTTGTGTAGATGACATTTTATGCACTTGCCTAATGAAAAGACTTTGCTTTTCCCCAAAACCATTTTTGCTCTGATTTTCTCGGTCCATTGCATACGAATTCCACACCACCTAATCCTGAAGTGAATGGATAAAACTAGAAGTATCCAGTTGTGTTTTGGCTAACTCAATCCAAATTATTGTGAAAGCTTCTGTGTTTGTGTTTTCTGGATATTATCGATGGACTTTATTGTTTTGAATGTTTCTATCAGGGAACCTTTAATTTTGTACCATTGAAACACTAATTGGTTCATCATGGGGACACCAGCTCTACACATTCGCATTTTCTAGGGAGAAAGCTAGAGGAACTGCGACAAACAAACATGATATTTCTGTTTGTATAGATGACATTTTATGCACTTGACTAACGAAAAGACTGCTTTTCTCCAAAACCATTTTTACTGTGATTTTCTCGGTCCATTGCTTACGAATTCCACTCCAGTTTGTCCGGATATGACTGGATGAAACCGGAAATATCCGGTTTTGTTTTGGCTAACTCAATCCCAGATATTTCAACAGCCTCTGTGTTTGTCTTTTCCGGACTTTATTGTTTTGAATGTTTTTTATCAGGGAACATTTAATTTTGTGCTTGGAAACACTAATTGGTTCCACATGGAGACACCAGCTCTACACATTCGTATTTTCTAGGGAGAAAGCTAGAGGAACTGCAACAAACAAACATGATATTTCTGTTTGTATAGATGACATTTTATGCACTTGCCTAACGAAAAGACTTTGCTTTTCTCCTAAACCATTTTTACTGTGATTTTCTCGGTCCATTGCATAGGAATTCCAAACCAGTTTGTCCACATATGACTGGATGTAACCAGAAATATCCGGTTTTGTTTTAGCTAACTCAATCCCAGATATTGCTACAGGTTCTGGGTTGGATTTTTCGGGATATTGTCAACAGACTTTATTGTTTTGAAAGTCTTTTATCGGGGAACATTTTATTTTGAGCTTGGATACAGTAATTGGTTCCACATGGAGACACCAGCTCTACACATTCGTATTTTCTAGGGAGAAAGCCAGAGGAACTGTGACAAACAAACATGATATTTCTGTTTGTATAGATGACATTTTATGCACTTGCCTAACGAAAAGACTGCTTTTCTCCAAAACCATTTTTACTGTGATTTTCTCGGTCCATTGCTTACGAATTCCACTCCAGTTTGTCCAGATATGACTGGATGAAAAGGGGAAATATCCGGTTTTGTTTTGGCTAACTCAATCCCAGATATTGCTACAGCCTCTGTGTTTGTCTTTTCCGGACACTATCAACGGACTTTATTATTTTGAATGTTTTTTATCAGGGAACATTTAATTTTGTGCTTGGAAACACTAATTGGTTCCACATGGAGACACCAGCTCTACTCATTCGTATTTTCTAGGGAGAAAGCTAGAGGAACTGCTGCAAACAAACATGATATTTCTGTTTTTGTAGATGACATTTTATGCACTTGCCTAATGAAAAGACTTTGCTTTTCCCCAAAACCATTTTTGCTCTGATTTTCTCGGTCCATTGCATACGAATTCCACACCACCTTTTCCAGAAATGACTGGATAAAACCAGAAGTATCCAGTTGTGTTTTGGCTAACTCAATCCCAGATATTGCTACAGCCTCTGTGTTTGTGTTTTCTGGATATTATCGATGGACTTTATTGTTTTGAATGTTTTTATCAGGGAACATTAATTTTGTACCATTGAAACACTAATTGGTTCATCCTGGGAACACCAGCTCTACACATTCGTATTTTCTAGCGAGAAAGCTAGAGGAAATGAGGAAGACAAACAAATATTTCTGTTTCTATAGATGACATTTTATGCACTTGCCTAACAAAAAGACTTTGCTTTTCTCCAAAACCATTTTTACTGTGATTTTCTCGGTCCATTGCATACGAATTCCATCCAGTTTGTCCGCATATGACTGGATGAAACCGGAAATATCCGTTTTTGTTTTGGCTAACTCAATCCCAGATATTGCTACAGCCTCTGTGTTTGTCTTTTCCGGACACTATCAACGGACTTTATTGTTTTGAATGTTTTTTATCAGGGAACATTTAATTTTGTGCTTGGAAACACTAATTGGTTCCACATGGAGACACCAGCTCTACACATTCGTATTTTCTAGGGAGAAAGCTAGAGGAACTGCGACAAACAAACATGATATTTCTGTTTTTATAGATGACATTGTATGCACTTGCCTAACGAAAAGACTTTGCTTTTCTCCAAAACCATTTTTACTGTGATTTTCTCGGTCCATTGCATACGAATTCCAAACCAGTTTGTCCGCATATGACTGGATGAAACCGGAAATATCCGGTTTTGTTTTGGCAAACTCAATCCCAGATATTGCTACAGACTCTGGGTTGGTATTTCGGGATATTATCAACAGACTTTATTTTTTTGAAAGTCTTTTATCGGGGAACATTTTATTTTGAGCTTGGATACAGTAATTGGTTCCACATGGAGACACCAGCTCTACACATTCGTGTTTTCTAGGTGAGAAAGCCAGTGGAACTGCTGCAAACAAACATGATATTTCTGTTTGTGTAGATGACATTTTATGCACTTGCCTAATGAAAAGACTTTGCTTTTCCCCAAAACCATTTTTGCTCTGATTTTCTCGGTCCATTGCATACGAATTCCACACCACCTAATCCTGAAATGAATGGATAAAACCAGAAATATCCAGTTGTGTTTTGGCTAACTCAATCCAAAATATTGTGAAAGCTTCTGTGTTTGTGTTTTCTGGATATTATCGATGGACTTTATTGTTTTGAATGTTTCTATCAGGGAACCTTTAATTTTGTACCATTGAAACACTAATTGGTTCATCATGGGGACACCAGCTCTACAAATTCGCATTTTCTAGGGAGAAAGCTAGAGGAACTGTGGCAAACAAACATGATATTTCTGTTTGTATAGATGACATTTTATGCACTTCCTAACGAAAAGACTGCTTTTCTCCAAAACCATTTTTACTGTGATTTTCTCGGTCCATTGCTTACGAATTCCACTCCAGTTTGTCCGGATATGACTGGATGAAACCGGAAATATCCGGTTTTGTTTTGGCTAACTCAATCCCAGATATTTCAACAGCCTCTGTGTTTGTCTTTTCCGGACTTTATTGTTTTGAATGTTTTTTATCAGGGAACATTTAATTTTGTGCTTGGAAACACTAATTGGTTCCACATGGAGACACCAGCTCTACACATTCGTATTTTCTAGGGAGAAAGCTAGAGGAACTGCAACAAACAAACATGATATTTCTGTTTGTATAGATGACATTTTATGCACTTGCCTAACGAAAAGACTTTGCTTTTCTCCTAAACCATTTTTACTGTGATTTTCTCGGTCCATTGCATACGAATTCCAAACCAGTTTGTCCACATATGACTGGATGTAACCGGAAATATCCGGTTTTGTTTTAGCTAACTCAATCCCAGATATTGCTACAGGTTCTGGGTTGGATTTTTCGGGATATTGTCAACAGACTTTATTGTTTTGAAAGTCTTTTATCGGGGAACATTTTATTTTGAGCTTGGATACAGTAATTGGTTCCACATGGAGACACCAGCTCTACACATTCGTATTTTCTAGGGAGAAAGCCAGAGGAACTGTGACAAACAAACATGATATTTCTGTTTGTATAGATGACATTTTATGCACTTGCCTAACGAAAAGACTGCTTTTCTCCAAAACCATTTTTACTGTGATTTTCTCGGTCCATTGCTTACGAATTCCACTCCAGTTTGTCCGGATATGACTGGATGAAAAGGGGAAATATCCGGTTTTGTTTTGGCTAACTCAATCCCAGATATTGCTACAGCCTCTGTGTTTGTCTTTTCCGGACACTATCAACGGACTTTATTGTTTTGAATGTTTTTTATCAGGGAACATTTAATTTTGTGCTTGGAAACACTAATTGGTTCCACATGGAGACACCAGCTCTACACATGCGTATTTTCTAGGGAGAAAGCCAGTGGAACTGCTGCAAACAAACATGATATTTCTGTTTGTGTAGATGACATTTTATGCACTTGCCTAATGAAAAGACTTTGCTTTTCCCCAAAACCATTTTTGCTCTGATTTTCTCGGTCCATTGCATACGAATTCCACACCACCTAATCCTGAAATGACTGGATAAAACCAGAAGTATCCAGTTGTGTTTTGGCTAACTCAATCCCAGATATTGCAACAGCCTCTGTGTTTGTGTTTTCTGGATATTATCGATGGACTTTATTGTTTTGAATGTTTTTATCAGGGAACATTTAATTTTGTACCATTGAAACACTAATTGGTTCATCATGGGAACACCAGCTCTACACATTCTTATTTTCTAGGGAGAAAGCTAGAGGAAATGAGGAAGACAAACAAATATTTCTGTTTCTATAGATGACATTTTATGCACTTGCCTAACAAAAAGACTTTGCTTTTCTCCAAAACCATTTTTACTGTGATTTTCTCGGTCCATTGCATACGAATTCCACTCCAGTTTGTCCGCATATGACTGGATGAAACCGGAAATATCCAGTTTTGTTTTGGCTAACTCAATCCCAGATATTGCTACAGACTCTGGGTTTGTGTTTTCCGGACACTATCAACGGACTTTATTGTTTTGACTGTTTTTTATCAGGGAACATTTAATTTTGTGCTTGGAAACACTAATTGGTTCCACATGGAGACACCAGCTCTACACATTCGTATTTTCTAGGGAGAAAGCTAGAGGAACTGCGACAAACAAACATGATATTTCTGTTTTTATAGATGACATTGTATGCACTTGCCTAACGAAAAGACTTTGCTTTTCTCCAAAACCATTTTTACTGTGATTTTCTCGGTCCATTGCATACGAATTCCAAACCAGTTTGTCCGCATATGACTGGATGAAACCGGAAATATCCTGTTTTGTTTTGGCTAACTCAATCCCAGATATTGCTACAGACTCTGGGTTGGTTTTTTCGGGATATTATCAACAGACTTTATTTTTTTGAAAGTCTTTTATCGGGGAACATTTTATTTTGAGCTTGGATACAGTAATTGGTTCTACATGGAGACACCAGCTCTACACATTCGTGTTTTCTAGGTGAGAAAGCCAGTGGAACTGCTGCAAACAAACATGATATTTCTGTTTGTGTAGATGACATTTTATGCACTTGCCTAATGAAAAGACTTTGCTTTTCCCCAAAACCATTTTTGCTCTGATTTTCTCGGTCCATTTCATACGAATTCCACACCACCTAATCCTGATATGACTGGATAAAACCAGAAATATCCAGTTTTGTTTTGGCTAACTCAATCCAAAATATTGTGAAAGCTTCTGTGTTTGTGTTTTCTGGATATTATCGATGGACTTTATTGTTTTGAATGTTTTTATCAGGGAACCTTTAATTTTGTACCATTGAAACACTAATTGGTTCATCATGGGGACACCAGCTCTACACATTCGCATTTTCTAGGGAGAAAGCTAGAGGAACTGCGACAAACATGATATTTCTGTTTGTATAGATGACATTTTATGCACTTGCCTAACGAAAAGACTTTGCTTTTCTCCAAAACTATTTTTACTGTGATTTTCTCGGTCCATTGCATATGAATTCCACACCTCTTTGTCCGGATATGAGTGGATAAAACCGGAAATATCCGGTTTTGTTTTGGCTAACTCAATCCCAGATATTGCAACAGCCTCTGGGTTGGATTTTTCGGGATATTGTCAACAGACTTTATTGTTTTGAAAGTCTTTTCGGGGAACATTTTATTTTGAGCTTGGATACAGTAATTGGTTCCACATGGAGACACCAGCTCTACACATGCGTATTTTCTAGGGAGAAAGCCAGTGGAACTGCTGCAAACAAACATGATATTTCTGTTTGTGTAGATGACATTTTATGCACTTGCCTAATGAAAAGACTTTGCTTTTCCCCAAAACCATTTTTGCTCTGATTTTCTCGGTCCATTGCATACGAATTCCACACCACCTAATCCTGAAATGACTGGATAAAACCAGAAGTATCCAGTTGTGTTTTGGCGAACTCAATCCCAGATATTGCAACAGCCTCTGTGTTTGTGTTTTCTGGATATTATCGATGGACTTTATTGTTTTGAATGTTTTTATCAGGGAACATTTAATTTTGTACCATTGAAACACTAATTGGTTCATCATGGGAACACCAGCTCTACACATTCTTATTTTCTAGGGAGAAAGCTAGAGGAAATGAGGAAGACAAACAAATATTTCTGTTTCTATAGATGACATTTTATGCACTTGCCTAACGAAAAGACTTTGCTTTTCTCCAAAACCATTTTTACTGTGATTTTCTCGGTCCATTGCATACGAATTCCACTCCAGTTTGTCCGCATATGACTGGATGAAACCGGAAATATCCAGTTTTGTTTTGGCTAACTCAATCCCAGATATTGCTACAGACTCTGGGTTTGTGTTTTCCGGACACTATCAACGGACTTTATTGTTTTGACTGTTTTTTATCAGGGAACATTTAATTTTGTGCTTGGAAACACTAATTGGTTCCACATGGAGACACCAGCTCTACACATTCGTATTTTCTAGGGAGAAAGCTAGAGGAACTGCGACAAACAAACATGATATTTCTGTTTTTATAGATGACATTGTATGCACTTGCCTAACGAAAAGACTTTGCTTTTCTCCAAAACCATTTTTACTGTGATTTTCTCGGTCCATTGCATAGGAATTCCAAACCAGTTTGTCCGCATATGACTGGATGAAACCGGAAATATCCTGTTTTGTTTTGGCTAACTCAATCCCAGATATTGCTACAGACTCTGGGTTGGTTTTTTCGGGATATTATCAACAGACTTTATTTTTTTGAAAGTCTTTTATCGGGGAACATTTTATTTTGAGCTTGGATAGAGTAATTGGTTCTACATGGAGACACCAGCTCTACACATTCGTGTTTTCTAGGTGAGAAAGCCAGTGGAACTGCTGCAAACAAACATGATATTTCTGTTTGTGTAGATGACATTTTATGCACTTGCCTAATGAAAAGACTTTGCTTTTCCCCAAAACCATTTTTGCTCTGATTTTCTCGGTCCATTTCATACGAATTCCACACCACCTAATCCAGAAATGACTGGATAAAACCAGAAATATCCAGTTGTGTTTTGGCTAACTCAATCCAAAATATTGTGAAAGCTTCTGTGTTTGTGTTTTCTGGATATTATCGATGGACTTTATTGTTTTGAATGTTTTTATCAGGGAACCTTTAATTTTGTACCATTGAAACACTAATTGGTTCATCATGGGGACACCAGCTCTACACATTCGCATTTTCTAGGGAGAAAGCTAGAGGAACTGCGACAAACATGATATTTCTGTTTGTATAGATGACATTTTATGCACTTGCCTAACGAAAAGACTTTGCTTTTCTCCAAAACTATTTTTACTGTGATTTTCTCGGTCCATTGCATATGAATTCCACACCTCTTTGTCCGGATATGAGTGGATAAAACCGGAAATATCCGGTTTTGTTTTGGCTAACTCAATCCCAGATATTGCAACAGCCTCTGGGTTGGATTTTTCGGGATATTGTCAACAGACTTTATTGTTTTGAAAGTCTTTTCGGGGAACATTTTATTTTGAGCTTGGATACAGTAATTGGTTCCACATGGAGACACCAGCTCTACACATGCGTATTTTCTAGGGAGAAAGCCAGTGGAACTGCTGCAAACAAACATGATATTTCTGTTTGTGTAGATGACATTTTATGCACTTGCCTAATGAAAAGACTTTGCTTTTCCCCAAAACCATTTTTGCTCTGATTTTCTCGGTCCATTGCATACGAATTCCACACCACCTAATCCTGAAATGACTGGATAAAACCAGAAGTATCCAGTTGTGTTTTGGCGAACTCAATCCCAGATATTGCAACAGCCTCTGTGTTTGTGTTTTCTGGATATTATCGATGGACTTTATTGTTTTGAATGTTTTTATCAGGGAACATTTAATTTTGTACCATTGAAACACTAATTGGTTCATCATGGGAACACCAGCTCTACACATTCGTATTTTCTAGGGAGAAAGCTAGAGGAAATGAGGAAGACAAACAAATATTTCTGTTTCTATAGATGACATTTTATGCACTTGCCTAACGAAAAGACTTTGCTTTTCTCCAAAACCATTTTTACTGTGATTTTCTCGGTCCATTGCATACGAATTCCACTCCAGTTTGTCCGCATATGACTGGATGAAACCGGAAATATCCATTTTTGTTTTGGCTAACTCAATCCCAGATATTGCTACAGACTCTGGGTTTGTGTTTTCCGGACACTATCAACGGACTTTATTGTTTTGACTGTTTTTTATCAGGGAACATTTAATTTTGTGCTTGGAAACACTAATTGGTTCCACATGGAGACACCAGCTCTACACATTCGTATTTTCTAGGGAGAAAGCTAGAGGAACTGCGACAAACAAACATGATATTTCTGTTTTTATAGATGACATTGTATGCACTTGCCTAACGAAAAGACTTTGCTTTTCTCCAAAACCATTTTTACTGTGATTTTCTCGGTCCATTGCATACGAATTCCAAACCAGTTTGTCCGCATATGACTGGATGAAACCGGAAATATCCTGTTTTGTTTTGGCTAACTCAATCCCAGATATTGCTACAGACTCTGGGTTGGTTTTTTCGGGATATTATCAACAGACTTTATTTTTTTGAAAGTCTTTTATCGGGGAACATTTTATTTTGAGCTTGGATACAGTAATTGGTTCTACATGGAGACACCAGCTCTACACATTCGTGTTTTCTAGGTGAGAAAGCCAGTGGAACTGCTGCAAACAAACATGATATTTCTGTTTGTGTAGATGACATTTTATGCACTTGCCTAATGAAAAGACTTTGCTTTTCCCCAAAACCATTTTTGCTCTGATTTTCTCGGTCCATTGCATACGAATTCCACACCACCTTTTCCAGAAATGACTAGATAAAACCAGAAATATCCAGTTGTGTTTTGGCTAACTCAATCCAAAATATTGTGAAAGATTCTGTGTTTGTGTTTTCTGGATATAATCGATGGACTTTATTGTTTTGAATATTTTTATCAGGGAACCTTTAATTTTGTACCATTGAAACACTAATTGGTTCATCATGGGGACACCAGCTCTACACAATCGCATTTTCTAGGGAGAAAGCTAGAGGAACTGCGACAAACATGATATTTCTGTTTGTATAGATGACATTTTATGCACTTGCCTAACGAAAAGACTTTGCTTT
The DNA here is from genome assembly GCF_033115175.1 of Lepus europaeus. NCBI lineage: Eukaryota > Metazoa > Chordata > Mammalia > Lagomorpha > Leporidae > Lepus > Lepus europaeus. The sequence continues at coordinate 380,273 of NW_026909417.1, read as the reverse complement.
TCTCCAAAACTATTTTTACTGTGATTTTCTCGGTCCATTGCATATGAATTCCACACCTCTTTGTCCGGATATGAGTGGATAAAACCGGAAATATCCGGTTTTGTTTTGGCTAACTCAATCCCAGATATTGCTACAGGCTCTGGGTTGGATTTTTCGGGATATTGTCAACAGACTTTATTGTTTTGAAAGTCTTTTATCGGGGAACATTTTATTTTGAGCTTGGATACAGTAATTGGTTCCACATGGAGACACCAGCTCTACACATTCGTATTTTCTAGGGAGAAAGCCAGTGGAACTGCTGCAAACAAACATGATATTTCTGTTTGTGTAGATGACATTTTATGCACTTGCCTAATGAAAAGACTTTGCTTTTCCCCAAAACCATTTTTGCTCTGATTTTCTCGGTCCATTGCATACGAATTCCACACCACCTAATCCTGAAATGACTGGATAAAACCAGAAGTATCCAGTTGTGTTTTGGCGAACTCTATCCCAGATATTGCAACAGCCTCTGTGTTTGTGTTTTCTGGATATTATCGATGGACTTTATTGTTTTGAATGTTTTTATCGGGGAACATTTAATTTTGTACCATTGAAACACTAATTGGTTCATCATGGGAACACCAGCTCTACACATTCTTATTTTCTAGGGAGAAAGCTAGAGGAAATGAGGAAGACAAACAAATATTTCTGTTTCTATAGATGACATTTTATGCACTTGCCTAACGAAAAGACTTTGCTTTTCTCCTAAACCATTTTTACTGTGATTTTCTCGGTCCATTGCATACGAATTCCAAACCAGTTTGTCCGCATATGACTGGATGTAACCGGAAATATCCGGTTTTGTTTTGGCTAACTCAATCCCAGATATTGCTACAGGTTCTGGGTTGGTATTTCTATTTATTATCAACAGACTTTATTGTTTTGAAAGTCTTTTATCGGGGAACATTTTATTTTGAGCTTGGATACAGTAATTGGTTCCACATGGAGACACCAGCTCTACACATTCGTATTGCTAGGGAGAAAGCCAGAGGAACTGCTGCAAACAAACATGATATTTCTGTTTGTGTAGATGACATTTTATGCACTTGCCTAATGAAAAGACTTTGCTTTTCCCCAAAACCATTTTTGCTCTGATTTTCTCGGTCCATTGCATACGAATTCCACACCACCTAATCCTGAAATGACTGGATAAAACCAGAAGTATCCAGTTGTGTTTTGGCGAACTCTATCCCAGATATTGCAACAGCCTCTGTGTTTGTGTTTTCTGGATATTATCGATGGACTTTATTGTTTTGAATGTTTTTATCGGGGAACATTTAATTTTGTACCATTGAAACACTAATTGGTTCATCATGGGAACACCAGCTCTACACATTCTTATTTTCTAGGGAGAAAGCTAGAGGAAATGAGGAAGACAAACAAATATTTCTGTTTCTATAGATGACATTTTATGCACTTGCCTAACGAAAAGACTTTGCTTTTCTCCTAAACCATTTTTACTGTGATTTTCTCGGTCCATTGCATACGAATTCCAAACCAGTTTGTCCGCATATGACTGGATGTAACTGGAAATATCCGGTTTTGTTTTGGCTAACTCAATCCCAGATATTGCTACAGGTTCTGGGTTGGTATTTCTATTTATTATCAACAGACTTTATTGTTTTGAAAGTCTTTTATCGGGGAACATTTTATTTTGAGCTTGGATAGAGTAATTGGTTCCACATGGAGACACCAGCTCTACACATTCGTATTGCTAGGGAGAAAGCCAGAGGAACTGTGACAAACAAACATGATATTTCTGTTTGTGTAGATGACATTTTATGCACTTGCCTAATGAAAAGACTTTGCTTTTCCCCAAAACCATTTTTGCTCTGATTTTCTCGGTCCATTGCATACGAATTCCACACCACCTAATCCTGAAGTGAATGGATAAAACTGGAAGTATCCAGTTGTGTTTTGGCTAACTCAATCCAAATTATTGTGAAAGCTTCTGTGTTTGTGTTTTCTGGATATTATCGATGGACTTTATTGTTTTGAATGTTTCTATCAGGGAACCTTTAATTTTGTACCATTGAAACACTAATTGGTTCATCAATGGGACACCAGCTCTACACATTTCTATTTTCTAGGGAGAAAGCTAGAGGAAATGAGGAAGACAAACAAATATTTCTGTTTGTATAGATGACATTTTATGCACTTGCCTAACGAAAAGACTTTGTTTTTCTCCAAAACCATTTTTACTGTGATTTTCTCGGTCCATTGCATATGAATTCCACTCCAGTTTGTCCGCATATGACTGGATGAAACCGGAAATATCCGGTTTTGTTTTGGCTAACTCAATCCCAGATATTGCTACAGCCTCTGTGTTTGTGTTTTCCGGACACTATCAACGGACTTTATTGTTTTGAATGTATTTTATCAGGGAACATTTAATTTTGTGCTTGGAAACACTAATTGGTTCCACATGGAGACACCAGCTCTACACATTCTTATTTTCTAGGGAGAAAGCTGAGGAACTGTGACAAACAAACATGTTATTTCTGTTGGTATAGATCACATTTTATGCACTTGCCTAACAAAATGACTTTGCTTTTCTCCAAAACCATTTTTACTGTGATTTTCTCGGTCCATTACATACGAATTCCACGCCTCTTTGAACGGATATGAGTGGATAAAACCGGAAATATCCGGTTTTGTTTTGGCTAACTCAATCCCAGATATTGCTACAGACTCTGGGTTGTTTTTTTCGGGATATTATCAACAGACTTTAATGTTTTGAAACTCTTTTATCGGGGAACATTTTATTTTGAGCTTGGATACATAATTGGTTCCACATGGAGACACCAGCTCTACACATTCGTATTTTCTAGGGCAAAAGCCAGAGGAACTGCAGCAAACAAACATGATATTTCTGTTTGTGTAGATGACATTTTATGCACTTGCCAAACGAAAACACTTTGCTTTTCTCCAAAACCATTTCTACTGTGATTTTCTCAGTCCATTGCATATGAATTCCACAACTCTTTGTCCGGATATGAGTGGATAAAACCGGAAATGTCCGGTTTTGTTTTGGCTAACTCAATCCCAGATATTGCTACAGACTCTCGGTTGGTTTTTTCGGGATATTATCAACAGACTTTATTGTTTTGAAAGTCTTTTATAGGGGAACATTTTATTTTGAGCTTGGATTCATTAATTGGTTCCACATGGAGACACCAGCTCTACACATTCGTATTTTCTAGGGAGAGAGGCAGAGGAACTGCAGCAAACAAACATGATATTTCTGTTTGTGTAGATGACATTTTATGCACTTGCCAAACGAAAACACTTTGCTTTTCTCCAAAAGCATTGTTACTGTGAATTTCTCAGTCTATTGCATAGGAATTCCACACCACTTTGTCCGGATATGAGTGGATAAAACCGGAAATATCCGGTTTTGTTTTGGTTAACTCAATCCCAGATATTGCTACAGGCTCTGGGTTGGTTTTTTCGGGATATTATCAACAGACTTTACTGTTTAGAAAGTCTTTTATCGGGGAACATTTTATTTTGAGCTTGGATACAGTAATTGGTTCCACATGGAGACACCAGCTCTACACATTCGTATTTTCTAGGGAGAGAGCCAGAGGAACTGCGACAAACAAACATGATATTTCTGTTTGTGTAGATGACATTTTATGCACTTGCCTAATGAAAAGACTTTGCTTTTCCCCAAAACCATTTTTGCTCTGATTCTCTCGGTCCATTGCATACGAATTCCACACCACCTTTTCCAGAAATGACTGGATAAAACCAGAAATATCCATTTGTGTTTTCGCTAACTCAATCCAAAATATTGTGAAAGCTTCTGTGTTTGTGTTTTCCGGACACTATCAACGGACTTTATTGTTTTGAATGTTTTTATCAGGGAACATTTAATTTTGTACCATTGAAACACTAATTGGTGCATCATGGGGACACCAGCTCTACACATTCACATTTTCTAGGGAGAAAGCTAGAGGAACTGCGACAAACAAACATGATATTTCTGTTTGTATAGATGACATTTTATGCACTTGCCTAACGAAAAGACTTTGCTTTTCTCCAGAACCATTTTTACTGTGATTTTCTCGGTCCATTGCATACGAATTCCAAACCAGTTTGTCCGGATATGAGTGGATGAAACCGGAAATATCCGGTTTTGTTTTGGCTAACTCAATCCCAGATACTGCTACAGGCTCTGGTTTGGTTTTTTCGGGATATTATCAACAGACTTTATTGTTTTGAATGTTTTTATCAGGGAACATTTAATTTTGTACCATTGAAACACTAATTGGTTCATCATGGGAACACCAGCTCTACACATTCGCATTTTCTAGGGAGAAAGCTAGAGGAACTGTGACAAACAAACCTGATATTTCTGTTTGTATAGATGACATTTTATGCACTTGCCTAACGAAAAGACTTTGCTTTTCTCCAAAACCATTTTTACTGTGGTTTTCTCGGTCCATTGCATACGGATTCCACACCTCTTTGTCCGGATATGAGTGGATGAAACCGGAAATATCCGGTTTTATTTTGGCTAACTCAATCCCAGATATTGCTACAGGCTCTGGGTTGGATTTTTCGGGATATTATCAAAATACTTTATTGTTTTGAAAGTCTTTTATCGGGGAACATTTTATTTTGAGCTTGGATACAGTAATTGGTTCCACATGGAGACACCAGCTCTACACATTCATATTTTCTAGGGAGAAAGCCAGAGGAACTGCTGCAAACAAACATGATATTTCTGTTTGTGTAGATGGCATTTTATGCACTTGCCTAATGAAAAGACTTTGCTTTTCCCCAAAACCATTTTTGCTCTGATTTTCTCGGTCCATTGCATATGAATTCCACACCACCTAATCCTGGAATGACTGGATAAAACCAGAAGTATCCAGTTGTGTTTTGGCTAACTCAATCCAAAATATTGTGAAAGCTTCTGTGTTTGTGTTTTCTGGATATTATCGATGGACTTTATTGTTTTGAATGTTTTTATCAGGGAACATTTAATTTTGTACCATTGAAACACTAATTGGTTCATCATGGGGACACCAGCTCTACACATTCGTATTTTCTAGGGAGAAAGCTAGAGGAAATGAGGAAGACAAACAAATATTTCTGTTTGTATAGATGACATTTTATGCACTTGCCTAACGAAAAGACTTTGTTTTTCTCCAAAACCATTTTTACTGTGATTTTCTCGGTCCATTGCATATGAATTCCACTCCAGTTTGTCCGCATATGACTGGATGAAACCGGAAATATCCGGTTTTGTTTTGGCTAACTCAATCCCAGATATTGCTACAGCCTCTGTGTTTCTGTTTTCCGGACACTATCAACGGACTTTATTGTTTTGAATGTATTTTATCAGGGAACATTTAATTTTGTACCGTAGAAACACTAATTGGTTCCACATGGAGACACCAGCTCTACACATTCGTATTTTCTAGGGAGAAAGCTAGAGGAACTGTGACAAACAAACATGTTATTTCTGTTTGTATAGATGACATTTTATGCACTTGCCTAACGAAAAGACTTTGCTTTTCTCCAAAACCATTTTTACTGTGATTTTCTCAGTCCATTGCATACGAATTCCAAACCAGTTTGTCCGCATATGACTGGATGAAACCGGAAATATCCGGTTTTGTTTTGGCTAACTCAATCCCAGATATTGCTACAGGCTCTGGGTTGTTTTTTTCGGGATATTATCCACAGACTTTATTGTTTTGAAAGTCTTTTATCGGGGAACATTTTATTTTGAGCTTGGATTCAGTAATTGGTTCCACATGGAGACACCAGCTCTACACATTCGTATTTTCTAGAGAGAAAGCCAGAGGAACTGCAGCAAACAAATATGATATTTCTGTTTGTGTAGATGACATTTTATGCACTTGCCAAACGAAAACACTTTGCTTTTCTCCAAAACCATTTTTACTGTGAATTTCTCAGTCCATTGCATACGAATTCCACACCTCTTTGTCCGGATATGAGTGGATAAAACCGGAAATATCCTGTTTTGTTTTGGCTAACTCAATCCCAGATATTGCTACAGGCTCTGGGTTGGTTTTTTCGGGATATTATCAACAGACTTTATTGTTTTGAAAGTCTTTTATCGGGGAACATTTTATTTTGAGCTTGGATACAGTAATTGGTTCCACATGGAGACACCAGCTCTACACATTCGTATTTTCTAGGGAGAAAGCCAGTGGAACTGCTGCAAACAAACATGATATTTCTGTTTGTGTAGATGACATTTTATGCACTTGCCTAATGAAAAGACTTTGCTTTTCCCCAAAACCATTTTTGCTCTGATTTTCTCGGTCCATTGCATACGAATTCCACACCACCTTTCCAGAAATGACTGGATAAAACCAGAAATATCCGGTTGTGTTTTGGCTAACTCAATCCAAAATGTTGTGATAGCTTCTGTGTTTGTGTTTTCTGGATATTATCGATGGACTTTATTGTTTTGAATGTTTTTATCAGGGAACATTTAATTTTATACCATTGAAACACTAATTGGTTCAACATGGGGACACCAGCTCTACACATTCGCATTTACTAGGGAGAAAGCTAGAGGAACTGCGACAAACAAACATGATATTTCTGTTTGTATAGATGACATTTTATGCACTTGCCTAACGAAAAGACTTTGCTTTTCTCCAAACCATTTTTACTGTGATGTTCTCGGTCCATTGCATACGAATTCCACTCCAGTTTGTCCGCATATGACTGGATGAAACCGGAAATATCCGGTTTTGTTTTGGCTAACTCAATCCCAGATATTGCTACAGGCTCTGGTTTGGTTTTTTCGGGATATTATCAACAGACTTTATTGTTTTGAATGTTTTTATCAGGGAACATTTAATTTTGTACCATTGAAACACTAATTGGTTCATCATGGGGACACCAGCTCTACACATTCGCATTTTCTAGGGAGAAAGCTAGAGGAACTGCGACAAACAAACATGATATTTCTGTTTGTATAGATGACATTTTATGCACTTGCCTAACGAAAAGACTTTGCTTTTCTCCAAAACCATTTTTACTGTGATTTTCTCGGTCCATTGCATACGAATTCCACACCTCTTTGAACGGATATGAGTGGATAAAACCGGAAATATCCGGTTTTGTTTTGGCTAACTCAATCCCAGATATTGCTACAGGCTCTGGGTTGGATTTTTCGGGATATTATCAAAATACTTTATTGTTTTGAAAGTCTTTTATCGGGGAACATTTTATTTTGAGCTTGGATACAGTAATTGGTTCCACATGGAGACACCAGCTCTACACATTCGTATTTTCTAGGGAGAAAGCCAGAGGAACTGCTGCAAACAAACATGATATTTCTGTTTGTGTAGATGGCATTTTATGCACTTGCCTAATGAAAAGACTTTGCTTTTCCCCAAAACCATTTTTGCTCTGATTTTCTCGGTCCATTGCATATGAATTCCACTCCAGTTTGTCCGCATATGACTGGATGAAACCGGAAATATCCGGTTTTGTTTTGGCTAACTCAATCCCAGATATTGCTACAGCCTCTGTGTTTGTGTTTTCCGGACACTATCAACGGACTTTATTGTTTTGAATGTATTTTATCAGGGAACATTTAATTTTGTACCGTAGAAACACTAATTGGTTCCACATGGAGACACCAGCTCTACACATTCGTATTTTCTAGGGAGAAAGCTAGAGGAACTGTGACAAACAAACATGTTATTTCTGTTTGTATAGATGACATTTTATGCACTTGCCTAACGAAAAGACTTTGCTTTTCTCCAAAACCATTTTTACTGTGATTTTCTCGGTCCATTGCATACGAATTCCAAACCAGTTTGTCCGCATATGACTGGATGAAACCGAAAATATCCGGTTTTGTTTTGGCTAACTCAATCCCAGATATTGCTACAGGCTCTGGGTTGGTTTTTTCGGGATATTATCCACAGACTTTATTGTTTTGAAAGTCTTTTATCGGGGAACATTTTATTTTGAGCTTGGATAGAGTAATTGGTTCCACATGGAGACACCAGCTCTACACATTCGTATTTTCTAGAGAGAAAGCCAGAGGAACTGCAGCAAACAAACATGATATTTCTGTTTGTGTAGATGACATTTTATGCACTTGCCAAACGAAAACACATTGCTTTTCTCCAAAACCATTTACTGTGAATTTCTCAGTCCATTGCATACGAATTCCACACCTCTTTGTCCGGATATGAGTGGATAAAACCGGAAATATCCGGTTTTGTTTTGGCTAACTCAATCCCAGATATTGCTACAGGCTCTGGGTTGGTTTTTTCGGGATATTATGAACAGACTTTATTGTTTTGAAAGTCTTTTATCGGGGAACATTTTATTTTGAGCTTGGATACACTAATTGGTTCCACATGGAGACACCAGCTCTACACATTCGTATTTTCTAGGGAGAAAGCCAGTGGAACTGCTGCAAACAAACATGATATTTCTGTTTGTGTAGATGACATTTTATGCACTTGCCTAATGAAAAGACTTTACTTTTCCCCAAAACCATTTTTGCTCTGATTTTCTCGGTCCATTGCATACGAATTCCACACCACCTTTCCAGAAATGACTGGATAAAACCAGAAATATCCGGTTGTGTTTTGGCTAACTCAATCCAAAATGTTGTGAATGCTTCTGTGTTTGTGTTTTCTGGATATTATCGATGGACTTTATTGTTTTGAATGTTTTTATCAGGGAACATTTAATTTTATACCATTGAAACACTAATTGGTTCAACATGGGGACACCAGCTCTACACATTCGCATTTACTAGGGAGAAAGCTAGAGGAACTGCGACAAACAAACATGATATTTCTGTTTGTATAGATGACATTTTATGCAATTGCCTAACGAAAAGACTTTGCTTTTCTCCAAAACCATTTTTACTGTGATGTTCTCGGTCCATTGCATACGAATTCCACTCCAGTTTGTCCGCATATCACTGGATGAAACCGGAAATATCCGGTTTTGTTTTGGCTAACTCAATCCCAGATATTGCTACAGCCTCTGTGTTTGTGTATTCCGGACACTATCAACGGACTTTATTGTTTTGAAAGTTTTTTATCAGGGAACATTTAATTTTGTGCTTGGAAACACTAATTGGTTCCACATGGAGACACCAGCTCCACACATTCGTATTTTCTAGGGAGAAAGCTAGAGGAACTGCGACAAACAAACATGATATTTCTGTTTGTATAGATGACATTTTATGCACTTGCCTAACGAAAAGACTTTGCTTTTCTCCAAAACCATTTTTACTGTGATGTTCTCGGTCCATTGCATACGAATTCCACTCCAGTTTGTCCGCATATGACTGGATGAAACTGGAAATATCCGGTTTTGTTTTGGCTAACTCAATCCCAGAGATTGCTACAGCCTCTGTGTTTGTGTATTCCGGACACTATCAACGGACTTTATAGTTTTGAAAGTTTTTTATCAGGGAACATTTAATTTTGTGCTTGGAAACACTAATTGGTTCCACATGGAGACACCAGCTCTACACATTCTTATTTTCTTGGGAGAAAGCTAGAGGAACTGTGACAAACAAACATGATATTTCTGTTGGTATAGATCACATTTTATGCACTTGCCTAACAAAAAGACTTTGCTTTTCTCCAAAACCATTTTTACTGTGATTTTCTCGGTCCATTGCATACGAATTCCACACCTCTTTGTCCGGATATGAGTGGATAAAACCGGAAATATCCGGTTTTGTTTTGGCTAACTCAATCCCAGATATTGCTACAGACTCTGGGTTGGTTTTTTCGGGATATTATCAACAGACTTTATTGTTTTGAAAGTCTTTTATCGGGGAACATTTTATTTTGAGCTTGGATACAGTAATTGGTTCCCCATGGAGACACCAGATCTACACATTCGTATTTTCTAGGGAGAAAGCCAGTGGAACTGCTGCAAACAAACATGATATTTCTGTTTGTGTAGATGACATTTTATGCACTTGCCTAATGAAAAGACTTTGCTTTTCCCCAAAACCATTTTTGCTCTGATTTTCTCGGTCCATTGCATACGAATTCCAGACCACCTTTTCCAGAAATGACTGGATAAAACCAGAAATATCCGGTTGTGTTTTGGCTAACTCAATCCAAAATATTGTGAAAGCTTCTGTGTTTGTGTTTTCTGGATATTATCGATGGACTTTATTGTTTTGAATGTTTTTTATCAGGGAACATTTAATTTTGTACCATTGAAACACTAATTGGTTCATCATGGGGACACCAGCTCTAAAATTCGCATTTTCTATGGAGAAAGCTAGAGGAACTGTGACAAACAAACATGATATTTCTGTTTGTATAGATGACATTTTATGCACTTGCCTAACGAAAAGACTTTGCTTTTCTCCAAAACCATTTTTACTGTGATTTTCTCGGTCCATTGCATACGAATTCCACTCCAGTTTGTCTGCATATGACTGGACGCAACTGGAAATATCCGGTTTTGTTTTGGCTAACTCAATCCCAGATATTGCTACAGCCTCTGTGTTTGTGTTTTCTGGATATTATCGACGGACTTTATTGCTTTGAATGTTTTTATCAGGGAACATTTAATTTTGTACCATTGAAACACTAATTGGTTCATCATGGGGACACCAGCTCTACACATTCGTATTTTCTAGGGAGAAAGATAGAGGAAATGAGGAAGGCAAACATGATATTTCTATTTGTGTAGATGACATTTTATGCACTTGCCTAATGAAAAGACTTTCCTTTTCCCCAAAACCATTTTTGCTCTGATTTTCTCGGTCCATTGCATATGAATTCCACTCCAGTTTGTCCGCATATGACTGGATGAAACCGGAAATATCCGGTTTTGTTTTGGCTAACTCAATCCCAGATATTGCTACAGCCTCTGTGTTTGTGTTTTCCGGACACTATCAACGGACTTTATTGTTTTGACTGTTTTTTATCAGGGAACATTTAATTTTGTACCGTAGAAACACTAATTGGTTCCACATGGAGACACCAGCTCTACACATTCGTATTTTCTAGGGAGAAAGCTAGAGGAACTGTGACAAACAAACATGTTATTTCTGTTTGTATAGATGACATTTTATGCACTTGCCTAACGAAAAGACTTTGCTTTTCTCCAAAACCATTTTTACTGTGATTTTCTCGGTCCATTGCATACGAATTCCAAACCAGTTTGTCCGCATATGACTGGATGAAACCGAAAATATCCGGTTTTGTTTTGGCTAACTCAATCCCAGATATTGCTACAGGCTCTGGGTTGGTTTTTTCGGGATATTATCCACAGACTTTATTGTTTTGAAAGTCTTTTATCGGGGAACATTTTATTTTGAGCTTGGATAGAGTAATTGGTTCCACATGGAGACACCAGCTCTACACATTCGTATTTTCTAGAGAGAAAGCCAGAGGAACTGTGACAAACAAACATGTTATTTCTGTTTGTGTAGATGACATTTTATGCACTTGCCTAACGAAAAGACTTTGCTTTTCTCCAAAACCATTTACTGTGAATTTCTCAGTCCATTGCATACGAATTCCACACCTCTTTGTCCGGATATGAGTGGATAAAACCGGAAATATCCGGTTTTGTTTTGGCTAACTCAATCCCAGATATTGCTACAGGCTCTGGGTTGGTTTTTTCGGGATATTATGAACAGACTTTATTGTTTTGAAAGTCTTTTATGGGGGAACATTTTATTTTGAGCTTGGATACACTAATTGGTTCCACATGGAGACACCAGCTCTACACATTCGTATTTTCTAGGGAGAAAGCCAGTGGAACTGCTGCAAACAAACATGATATTTCTGTTTGTGTAGATGACATTTTATGCACTTGCCTAATGAAAAGACTTTACTTTTCCCCAAAACCATTTTTGCTCTGATTTTCTCGGTCCATTGCATACGAATTCCACACCACCTTTCCAGAAATGACTGGATAAAACCAGAAATATCCGGTTGTGTTTTGGCTAACTCAATCCAAAATGTTGTGAATGCTTCTGTGTTTGTGTTTTCTGGATATTATCGATGGACTTTATTGTTTTGAATGTTTTTATCAGGGAACATTTAATTTTATACCATTGAAACACTAATTGGTTCAACATGGGGACACCAGCTCTACACATTCGCATTTACTACGGAGAAAGCTAGAGGAACTGCGACAAACAAACATGATATTTCTGTTTGTATAGATGACATTTTATGCAATTGCCTAACGAAAAGACTTTGCTTTTCTCCAAAACCATTTTTACTGTGATGTTCTCGGTCCATTGCATACGAATTCCACTCCAGTTTGTCCGCATATCACTGGATGAAACCGGAAATATCCGGTTTTGTTTTGGCTAACTCAATCCCAGATATTGCTACAGCCTCTGTGTTTGTGTATTCCGGACACTATCAACGGACTTTATTGTTTTGAAAGTTTTTTATCAGGGAACATTTAATTTTGTGCTTGGAAACACTAATTGGTTCCACATGGAGACACCAGCTCCACACATTCGTATTTTCTAGGGAGAAAGCTAGAGGAACTGCGACAAACAAACATGATATTTCTGTTTGTATAGATGACATTTTATGCACTTGCCTAACGAAAAGACTTTGCTTTTCTCCAAAACCATTTTTACTGTGATGTTCTCGGTCCATTGCATACGAATTCCACTCCAGTTTGTCCGCATATGACTGGATGAAACTGGAAATATCCGGTTTTGTTTTGGCTAACTCAATCCCAGAGATTGCTACAGCCTCTGTGTTTGTGTATTCCGGACACTATCAACGGACTTTATAGTTTTGAAAGTTTTTTATCAGGGAACATTTAATTTTGTGCTTGGAAACACTAATTGGTTCCACATGGAGACACCAGCTCTACACATTCTTATTTTCTTGGGAGAAAGCTAGAGGAACTGTGACAAACAAACATGATATTTCTGTTGGTATAGATCACATTTTATGCACTTGCCTAACAAAAAGACTTTGCTTTTCTCCAAAACCATTTTTACTGTGATTTTCTCGGTCCATTGCATACGAATTCCACACCTCTTTGTCCGGATATGAGTGGATAAAACCGGAAATATCCGGTTTTGTTTTGGCTAACTCAATCCCAGATATTGCTACAGACTCTGGGTTGGTTTTTTCGGGATATTATCAACAGACTTTATTGTTTTGAAAGTCTTTTATCGGGGAACATTTTATTTTGAGCTTGGATACAGTAATTGGTTCCACATGGAGACACCAGATCTACACATTCATATTTTCTAGGGAGAAAGCCAGTGGAACTGCTGCAAACAAACATGATATTTCTGTTTGTGTAGATGACATTTTATGCACTTGCCTAATGAAAAGACTTTGCTTTTCCCCAAAACCATTTTTGCTCTGATTTTCTCGGTCCATTGCATACGAATTCCACACCACCTTTTCCAGAAATGACTGGATAAAACCAGAAATATCCGGTTGTGTTTTGGCTAACTCAATCCAAAATATTGTGAAAGCTTCTGTGTTTGTGTTTTCTGGATATTATCGATGGACTTTATTGTTTTGAATGTTTTTTATCAGGGAACATTTAATTTTGTACCATTGAAACACTAATTGGTTCATCATGGGGACACCAGCTCTAAAATTCGCATTTTCTATGGAGAAAGCTAGAGGAACTGTGACAAACAAACATGATATTTCTGTTTGTATAGATGACATTTTATGCACTTGCCTAACGAAAAGACTTTGCTTTTCTCCAAAACCATTTTTACTGTGATTTTCTCGGTCCATTGCATACGAATTCCACTCCAGTTTGTCTGCATATGACTGGACGCAACTGGAAATATCCGGTTTTGTTTTGGCTAACTCAATCCCAGATATTGCTACAGCCTCTGTGTTTGTGTTTTCTGGATATTATCGACGGACTTTATTGCTTTGAATGTTTTTATCAGGGAACATTTAATTTTGTACCATTGAAACACTAATTGGTTCATCATGGGGACACCAGCTCTACACATTCGTATTTTCTAGGGAGAAAGATAGAGGAAATGAGGAAGGCAAACATGATATTTCTATTTGTGTAGATGACATTTTATGCACTTGCCTAATGAAAAGACTTTCCTTTTCCCCAAAACCATTTTTGCTCTGATTTTCTCGGTCCATTGCATATGAATTCCACTCCAGTTTGTCCGCATATGACTGGATGAAACCGGAAATATCCGGTTTTGTTTTGGCTAACTCAATCCCAGATATTGCTACAGCCTCTGTGTTTGTGTTTTCCGGACACTATCAACGGACTTTATTGTTTTGACTGTTTTTTATCAGGGAACATTTAATTTTGTACCGTAGAAACACTAATTGGTTCCACATGGAGACACCAGCTCTACACATTCGTATTTTCTAGGGAGAAAGCTAGAGGAACTGTGACAAACAAACATGTTATTTCTGTTTGTATAGATGACATTTTATGCACTTGCCTAACGAAAAGACTTTGCTTTTCTCCAAAACCATTTTTACTGTGATTTTCTCGGTCCATTGCATACGAATTCCAAACCAGTTTGTCCGCATATGACTGGATGAAACCGAAAATATCCGGTTTTGTTTTGGCTAACTCAATCCCAGATATTGCTACAGGCTCTGGGTTGGTTTTTTCGGGATATTATCCACAGACTTTATTGTTTTGAAAGTCTTTTATCGGGGAACATTTTATTTTGAGCTTGGATAGAGTAATTGGTTCCACATGGAGACACCAGCTCTACACATTCGTATTTTCTAGAGAGAAAGCCAGAGGAACTGCAGCAAACAAACATGATATTTCTGTTTGTGTAGATGACATTTTATGCACTTGCCAAACGAAAACACATTGCTTTTCTCCAAAACCATTTACTGTGAATTTCTCAGTCCATTGCATACGAATTCCACACCTCTTTGTCCGGATATGAGTGGATAAAACCGGAAATATCCGGTTTTGTTTTGGCTAACTCAATCCCAGATATTGCTACAGGCTCTGGGTTGGTTTTTTCGGGATATTATGAACAGACTTTATTGTTTTGAAAGTCTTTTATCGGGGAACATTTTATTTTGAGCTTGGATACACTAATTGGTTCCACATGGAGACACCAGCTCTACACATTCGTATTTTCTAGGGAGAAAGCCAGTGGAACTGCTGCAAACAAACATGATATTTCTGTTTGTGTAGATGACATTTTATGCACTTGCCTAATGAAAAGACTTTACTTTTCCCCAAAACCATTTTTACTGTGATTTTCTCGGTCCATTGCATACGAATTCCACACCACCTTTCCAGAAATGACTGGATAAAACCAGAAATATCCGGTTGTGTTTTGGCTAACTCAATCCAAAATGTTGTGAATGCTTCTGTGTTTGTGTTTTCTGGATATTATCGATGGACTTTATTGTTTTGAATGTTTTTATCAGGGAACATTTAATTTTATACCATTGAAACACTAATTGGTTCAACATGGGGACACCAGCTCTACACATTCGCATTTACTAGGGAGAAAGCTAGAGGAACTGCGACAAACAAACATGATATTTCTGTTTGTATAGATGACATTTTATGCAATTGCCTAACGAAAAGACTTTGCTTTTCTCCAAAACCATTTTTACTGTGATGTTCTCGGTCCATTGCATACGAATTCCACTCCAGTTTGTCCGCATATCACTGGATGAAACCGGAAATATCCGGTTTTGTTTTGGCTAACTCAATCCCAGATATTGCTACAGCCTCTGTGTTTGTGTATTCCGGACACTATCAACGGACTTTATTGTTTTGAAAGTTTTTTATCAGGGAACATTTAATTTTGTGCTTGGAAACACTAATTGGTTCCACATGGAGACACCAGCTCCACACATTCGTATTTTCTAGGGAGAAAGCTAGAGGAACTGCGACAAACAAACATGATATTTCTGTTTGTATAGATGACATTTTATG
This sequence comes from Lepus europaeus, assembly GCF_033115175.1. Taxonomy (NCBI): domain Eukaryota; kingdom Metazoa; phylum Chordata; class Mammalia; order Lagomorpha; family Leporidae; genus Lepus; species Lepus europaeus. The sequence continues at coordinate 364,322 of NW_026909417.1, read as the reverse complement.
CACTTGCCTAACGAAAAGACTTTGCTTTTCTCCAAAACCATTTTTACTGTGATGTTCTCGGTCCATTGCATACGAATTCCACTCCAGTTTGTCTGCATATGACTGGATGAAACTGGAAATATCCGGTTTTGTTTTGGCTAACTCAATCCCAGAGATTGCTACAGCCTCTGTGTTTGTGTATTCCGGACACTATCAACGGACTTTATAGTTTTGAAAGTTTTTTATCAGGGAACATTTAATTTTGTGCTTGGAAACACTAATTGGTTCCACATGGAGACACCAGCTCTACACATTCTTATTTTCTTGGGAGAAAGCTAGAGGAACTGTGACAAACAAACATGATATTTCTGTTGGTATAGATCACATTTTATGCACTTGCCTAACAAAAAGACTTTGCTTTTCTCCAAAACCATTTACTGTGAATTTCTCAGTCCATTGCATACGAATTCCACACCTCTTTGTCCGGATATGAGTGGATAAAACCGGAAATATCCGGTTTTGTTTTGGCTAACTCAATCCCAGATATTGCTACAGGCTCTGGGTTGGTTTTTTCGGGATATTATGAACAGACTTTATTGTTTTGAAAGTCTTTTATCGGGGAACATTTTATTTTGAGCTTGGATACACTAATTGGTTCCACATGGAGACACCAGCTCTACACATTCGTATTTTCTAGGGAGAAAGCCAGTGGAACTGCTGCAAACAAACATGATATTTCTGTTTGTGTAGATGACATTTTATGCACTTGCCTAATGAAAAGACTTTACTTTTCCCCAAAACCATTTTTACTGTGATTTTCTCGGTCCATTGCATACGAATTCCACACCACCTTTTCCAGAAATGACTGGATAAAACCAGAAATATCCGGTTGTGTTTTGGCTAACTCAATCCAAAATATTGTGAAAGCTTCTGTGTTTGTGTTTTCTGGATATTATCGATGGACTTTATTGTTTTGAATGTTTTTATCAGGGAACATTTAATTTTATACCATTGAAACACTAATTGGTTCAACATGGGGACACCAGCTCTACACATTCGCATTTACTAGGGAGAAAGCTAGAGGAACTGCGACAAACAAACATGATATTTCTGTTTGTATAGATGACATTTTATGCAATTGCCTAACGAAAAGACTTTGCTTTTCTCCAAAACCATTTTTACTGTGATGTTCTCGGTCCATTGCATACGAATTCCACTCCAGTTTGTCCGCATATCACTGGATGAAACCGGAAATATCCGGTTTTGTTTTGGCTAACTCAATCCCAGATATTGCTACAGCCTCTGTGTTTGTGTATTCCGGACACTATCAACGGACTTTATTGTTTTGAAAGTTTTTTATCAGGGAACATTTAATTTTGTGCTTGGAAACACTAATTGGTTCCACATGGAGACACCAGCTCCACACATTCGTATTTTCTAGGGAGAAAGCTAGAGGAACTGCGACAAACAAACATGATATTTCTGTTTGTATAGATGACATTTTATGCACTTGCCTAACGAAAAGACTTTGCTTTTCTCCAAAACCATTTTTACTGTGATGTTCTCGGTCCATTGCATACGAATTCCACTCCAGTTTGTCTGCATATGACTGGATGAAACTGGAAATATCCGGTTTTGTTTTGGCTAACTCAATCCCAGAGATTGCTACAGCCTCTGTGTTTGTGTATTCCGGACACTATCAACGGACTTTATAGTTTTGAAAGTTTTTTATCAGGGAACATTTAATTTTGTGCTTGGAAACACTAATTGGTTCCACATGGAGACACCAGCTCTACACATTCTTATTTTCTTGGGAGAAAGCTAGAGGAACTGTGACAAACAAACATGATATTTCTGTTGGTATAGATCACATTTTATGCACTTGCCTAACAAAAAGACTTTGCTTTTCTCCAAAACCATTTTTACTGTGATTTTCTCGGTCCATTGCATACGAATTCCACACCTCTTTGTCCGGATATGAGTGGATAAAACCGGAAATATCCGGTTTTGTTTTGGCTAACTCAATCCCAGATATTGCTACAGACTCTGGGTTGGTTTTTTCGGGATATTATCAACAGACTTTATTGTTTTGAAAGTCTTTTATCGGGGAACATTTTATTTTGAGCTTGGATACAGTAATTGGTTCCACATGGAGACACCAGATCTACACATTCGTATTTTCTAGGGAGAAAGCCAGTGGAACTGCTGCAAACAAACATGATATTTCTGTTTGTGTAGATGACATTTTATGCACTTGCCTAATGAAAAGACTTTGCTTTTCCCCAAAACCATTTTTGCTCTGATTTTCTCGGTCCATTGCATACGAATTCCACACCACCTTTTCCAGAAATGACTGGATAAAACCAGAAATATCCGGTTGTGTTTTGGCTAACTCAATCCAAAATATTGTGAAAGCTTCTGTGTTTGTGTTTTCTGGATATTATCGATGGACTTTATTGTTTTGAATGTTTTTTATCAGGGAACATTTAATTTTGTACCATTGAAACACTAATTGGTTCATCATGGGGACACCAGCTCTAAAATTCGCATTTTCTATGGAGAAAGCTAGAGGAACTGTGACAAACAAACATGATATTTCTGTTTGTATAGATGACATTTTATGCACTTGCCTAACGAAAAGACTTTGCTTTTCTCCAAAACCATTTTTACTGTGATTTTCTCGGTCCATTGCATACGAATTCCACTCCAGTTTGTCTGCATATGACTGGACGCAACTGGAAATATCCGGTTTTGTTTTGGCTAACTCAATCCCAGATATTGCTACAGCCTCTGTGTTTGTGTTTTCTGGATATTATCGACGGACTTTATTGCTTTGAATGTTTTTATCAGGGAACATTTAATTTTGTACCATTGAAACACTAATTGGTTCATCATGGGGACACCAGCTCTACACATTCGTATTTTCTAGGGAGAAAGATAGAGGAAATGAGGAAGGCAAACATGATATTTCTATTTGTGTAGATGACATTTTATGCACTTGCCTAATGAAAAGACTTTCCTTTTCCCCAAAACCATTTTTGCTCTGATTTTCTCGGTCCATTGCATATGAATTCCACTCCAGTTTTTCCGCATATGACTGGATGAAACCGGAAATATCCGGTTTTGTTTTGGCTAACTCAATCCCAGATATTGCTACAGCCTCTGTGTTTCTGTTTTCCGGACACTATCAACGGACTTTATTGTTTTGACTGTTTTTTATCAGGGAACATTTAATTTTGTACCGTAGAAACACTAATTGGTTCCACATGGAGACACCAGCTCTACACATTCGTATTTTCTAGGGAGAAAGCTAGAGGAACTGTGACAAACAAACATGTTATTTCTGTTTGTATAGATGACATTTTATGCACTTGCCTAACGAAAAGACTTTGCTTTTCTCCAAAACCATTTTTACTGTGATTTTCTCGGTCCATTGCATACGAATTCCAAACCAGTTTGTCCGCATATGACTGGATGAAACCGAAAATATCCGGTTTTGTTTTGGCTAACTCAATCCCAGATATTGCTACAGGCTCTGGGTTGGTTTTTTCGGGATATTATCCACAGACTTTATTGTTTTGAAAGTCTTTTATCGGGGAACATTTTATTTTGAGCTTGGATAGAGTAATTGGTTCCACATGGAGACACCAGCTCTACACATTCGTATTTTCTAGAGAGAAAGCCAGAGGAACTGCAGCAAACAAACATGATATTTCTGTTTGTGTAGATGACATTTTATGCACTTGCCAAACGAAAACACATTGCTTTTCTCCAAAACCATTTACTGTGAATTTCTCAGTCCATTGCATACGAATTCCACACCTCTTTGTCCGGATATGAGTGGATAAAACCGGAAATATCCGGTTTTGTTTTGGCTAACTCAATCCCAGATATTGCTACAGGCTCTGGGTTGGTTTTTTCGGGATATTATGAACAGACTTTATTGTTTTGAAAGTCTTTTATCGGGGAACATTTTATTTTGAGCTTGGATACACTAATTGGTTCCACATGGAGACACCAGCTCTACACATTCGTATTTTCTAGGGAGAAAGCCAGTGGAACTGCTGCAAACAAACATGATATTTCTGTTTGTGTAGATGACATTTTATGCACTTGCCTAATGAAAAGACTTTACTTTTCCCCAAAACCATTTTTGCTCTGATTTTCTCGGTCCATTGCATACGAATTCCACACCACCTTTCCAGAAATGACTGGATAAAACCAGAAATATCCGGTTGTGTTTTGGCTAACTCAATCCAAAATGTTGTGAATGCTTCTGTGTTTGTGTTTTCTGGATATTATCGATGGACTTTATTGTTTTGAATGTTTTTATCAGGGAACATTTAATTTTATACCATTGAAACACTAATTGGTTCAACATGGGGACACCAGCTCTACACATTCGCATTTACTAGGGAGAAAGCTAGAGGAACTGCGACAAACAAACATGATATTTCTGTTTGTATAGATGACATTTTATGCAATTGCCTAACGAAAAGACTTTGCTTTTCTCCAAAACCATTTTTACTGTGATGTTCTCGGTCCATTGCATACGAATTCCACTCCAGTTTGTCCGCATATCACTGGATGAAACCGGAAATATCCGGTTTTGTTTTGGCTAACTCAATCCCAGATATTGCTACAGCCTCTGTGTTTGTGTATTCCGGACACTATCAACGGACTTTATTGTTTTGAAAGTTTTTTATCAGGGAACATTTAATTTTGTGCTTGGAAACACTAATTGGTTCCACATGGAGACACCAGCTCCACACATTCGTATTTTCTAGGGAGAAAGCTAGAGGAACTGCGACAAACAAACATGATATTTCTGTTTGTATAGATGACATTTTATGCACTTGCCTAACGAAAAGACTTTGCTTTTCTCCAAAACCATTTTTACTGTGATGTTCTCGGTCCATTGCATACGAATTCCACTCCAGTTTGTCTGCATATGACTGGATGAAACTGGAAATATCCGGTTTTGTTTTGGCTAACTCAATCCCAGAGATTGCTACAGCCTCTGTGTTTGTGTATTCCGGACACTATCAACGGACTTTATAGTTTTGAAAGTTTTTTATCAGGGAACATTTAATTTTGTGCTTGGAAACACTAATTGGTTCCACATGGAGACACCAGCTCTACACATTCTTATTTTCTTGGGAGAAAGCTAGAGGAACTGTGACAAACAAACATGATATTTCTGTTGGTATAGATCACATTTTATGCACTTGCCTAACAAAAAGACTTTGCTTTTCTCCAAAACCATTTTTACTGTGATTTTCTCGGTCCATTGCATACGAATTCCACACCTCTTTGTCCGGATATGAGTGGATAAAACCGGAAATATCCGGTTTTGTTTTGGCTAACTCAATCCCAGATATTGCTACAGACTCTGGGTTGGTTTTTTCGGGATATTATCAACAGACTTTATTGTTTTGAAAGTCTTTTATCGGGGAACATTTTATTTTGAGCTTGGATACAGTAATTGGTTCCACATGGAGACACCAGATCTACACATTCGTATTTTCTAGGGAGAAAGCCAGTGGAACTGCTGCAAACAAACATGATATTTCTGTTTGTGTAGATGACATTTTATGCACTTGCCTAATGAAAAGACTTTGCTTTTCCCCAAAACCATTTTTGCTCTGATTTTCTCGGTCCATTGCATACGAATTCCACACCACCTTTTCCAGAAATGACTGGATAAAACCAGAAATATCCGGTTGTGTTTTGGCTAACTCAATCCAAAATATTGTGAAAGCTTCTGTGTTTGTGTTTTCTGGATATTATCGATGGACTTTATTGTTTTGAATGTTTTTTATCAGGGAACATTTAATTTTGTACCATTGAAACACTAATTGGTTCATCATGGGGACACCAGCTCTAAAATTCGCATTTTCTATGGAGAAAGCTAGAGGAACTGTGACAAACAAACATGATATTTCTGTTTGTATAGATGACATTTTATGCACTTGCCTAACGAAAAGACTTTGCTTTTCTCCAAAACCATTTTTACTGTGATTTTCTCGGTCCATTGCATACGAATTCCACTCCAGTTTGTCTGCATATGACTGGACGCAACTGGAAATATCCGGTTTTGTTTTGGCTAACTCAATCCCAGATATTGCTACAGCCTCTGTGTTTGTGTTTTCTGGATATTATCGACGGACTTTATTGCTTTGAATGTTTTTATCAGGGAACATTTAATTTTGTACCATTGAAACACTAATTGGTTCATCATGGGGACACCAGCTCTACACATTCGTATTTTCTAGGGAGAAAGATAGAGGAAATGAGGAAGGCAAACATGATATTTCTATTTGTGTAGATGACATTTTATGCACTTGCCTAATGAAAAGACTTTCCTTTTCCCCAAAACCATTTTTGCTCTGATTTTCTCGGTCCATTGCATATGAATTCCACTCCAGTTTGTCCGCATATGACTGGATGAAACCGGAAATATCCGGTTTTGTTTTGGCTAACTCAATCCCAGATATTGCTACAGCCTCTGTGTTTCTGTTTTCCGGACACTATCAACGGACTTTATTGTTTTGACTGTTTTTTATCAGGGAACATTTAATTTTGTACCGTAGAAACACTAATTGGTTCCACATGGAGACACCAGCTCTACACATTCGTATTTTCTAGGGAGAAAGCTAGAGGAACTGTGACAAACAAACATGTTATTTCTGTTTGTATAGATGACATTTTATGCACTTGCCTAACGAAAAGACTTTGCTTTTCTCCAAAACCATTTTTACTGTGATTTTCTCGGTCCATTGCATACGAATTCCAAACCAGTTTGTCCGCATATGACTGGATGAAACCGAAAATATCCGGTTTTGTTTTGGCTAACTCAATCCCAGATATTGCTACAGGCTCTGGGTTGGTTTTTTCGGGATATTATCCACAGACTTTATTGTTTTGAAAGTCTTTTATCGGGGAACATTTTATTTTGAGCTTGGATAGAGTAATTGGTTCCACATGGAGACACCAGCTCTACACATTCGTATTTTCTAGAGAGAAAGCCAGAGGAACTGCAGCAAACAAACATGATATTTCTGTTTGTGTAGATGACATTTTATGCACTTGCCAAACGAAAACACATTGCTTTTCTCCAAAACCATTTACTGTGAATTTCTCAGTCCATTGCATACGAATTCCACACCTCTTTGTCCGGATATGAGTGGATAAAACCGGAAATATCCGGTTTTGTTTTGGCTAACTCAATCCCAGATATTGCTACAGGCTCTGGGTTGGTTTTTTCGGGATATTATGAACAGACTTTATTGTTTTGAAAGTCTTTTATCGGGGAACATTTTATTTTGAGCTTGGATACACTAATTGGTTCCACATGGAGACACCAGCTCTACACATTCGTATTTTCTAGGGAGAAAGCCAGTGGAACTGCTGCAAACAAACATGATATTTCTGTTTGTGTAGATGACATTTTATGCACTTGCCTAATGAAAAGACTTTACTTTTCCCCAAAACCATTTTTGCTCTGATTTTCTCGGTCCATTGCATACGAATTCCACACCACCTTTCCAGAAATGACTGGATAAAACCAGAAATATCCGGTTGTGTTTTGGCTAACTCAATCCAAAATGTTGTGAATGCTTCTGTGTTTGTGTTTTCTGGATATTATCGATGGACTTTATTGTTTTGAATGTTTTTATCAGGGAACATTTAATTTTATACCATTGAAACACTAATTGGTTCAACATGGGGACACCAGCTCTACACATTCGCATTTACTAGGGAGAAAGCTAGAGGAACTGCGACAAACAAACATGATATTTCTGTTTGTATAGATGACATTTTATGCAATTGCCTAACGAAAAGACTTTGCTTTTCTCCAAAACCATTTTTACTGTGATGTTCTCGGTCCATTGCATACGAATTCCACTCCAGTTTGTCCGCATATCACTGGATGAAACCGGAAATATCCGGTTTTGTTTTGGCTAACTCAATCCCAGATATTGCTACAGCCTCTGTGTTTGTGTATTCCGGACACTATCAACGGACTTTATTGTTTTGAAAGTTTTTTATCAGGGAACATTTAATTTTGTGCTTGGAAACACTAATTGGTTCCACATGGAGACACCAGCTCCACACATTCGTATTTTCTAGGGAGAAAGCTAGAGGAACTGCGACAAACAAACATGATATTTCTGTTTGTATAGATGACATTTTATGCACTTGCCTAACGAAAAGACTTTGCTTTTCTCCAAAACCATTTTTACTGTGATGTTCTCGGTCCATTGCATACGAATTCCACTCCAGTTTGTCTGCATATGACTGGATGAAACTGGAAATATCCGGTTTTGTTTTGGCTAACTCAATCCCAGAGATTGCTACAGCCTCTGTGTTTGTGTATTCCGGACACTATCAACGGACTTTATAGTTTTGAAAGTTTTTTATCAGGGAACATTTAATTTTGTGCTTGGAAACACTAATTGGTTCCACATGGAGACACCAGCTCTACACATTCTTATTTTCTTGGGAGAAAGCTAGAGGAACTGTGACAAACAAACATGATATTTCTGTTGGTATAGATCACATTTTATGCACTTGCCTAACAAAAAGACTTTGCTTTTCTCCAAAACCATTTTTACTGTGATTTTCTCGGTCCATTGCATACGAATTCCACACCTCTTTGTCCGGATATGAGTGGATAAAACCGGAAATATCCGGTTTTGTTTTGGCTAACTCAATCCCAGATATTGCTACAGACTCTGGGTTGGTTTTTTCGGGATATTATCAACAGACTTTATTGTTTTGAAAGTCTTTTATCGGGGAACATTTTATTTTGAGCTTGGATACAGTAATTGGTTCCACATGGAGACACCAGATCTACACATTCGTATTTTCTAGGGAGAAAGCCAGTGGAACTGCTGCAAACAAACATGATATTTCTGTTTGTGTAGATGACATTTTATGCACTTGCCTAATGAAAAGACTTTGCTTTTCCCCAAAACCATTTTTGCTCTGATTTTCTCGGTCCATTGCATACGAATTCCACACCACCTTTTCCAGAAATGACTGGATAAAACCAGAAATATCCGGTTGTGTTTTGGCTAACTCAATCCAAAATATTGTGAAAGCTTCTGTGTTTGTGTTTTCTGGATATTATCGATGGACTTTATTGTTTTGAATGTTTTTTATCAGGGAACATTTAATTTTGTACCATTGAAACACTAATTGGTTCATCATGGGGACACCAGCTCTAAAATTCGCATTTTCTATGGAGAAAGCTAGAGGAACTGTGACAAACAAACATGATATTTCTGTTTGTATAGATGACATTTTATGCACTTGCCTAACGAAAAGACTTTGCTTTTCTCCAAAACCATTTTTACTGTGATTTTCTCGGTCCATTGCATACGAATTCCACTCCAGTTTGTCTGCATATGACTGGACGCAACTGGAAATATCCGGTTTTGTTTTGGCTAACTCAATCCCAGATATTGCTACAGCCTCTGTGTTTGTGTTTTCTGGATATTATCGACGGACTTTATTGCTTTGAATGTTTTTATCAGGGAACATTTAATTTTGTACCATTGAAACACTAATTGGTTCATCATGGGGACACCAGCTCTACACATTCGTATTTTCTAGGGAGAAAGATAGAGGAAATGAGGAAGGCAAACATGATATTTCTATTTGTGTAGATGACATTTTATGCACTTGCCTAATGAAAAGACTTTCCTTTTCCCCAAAACCATTTTTGCTCTGATTTTCTCGGTCCATTGCATACGAATTCCACAGCACCTTTTCCAGAAATGACTGGATGAACCCGGAAATATCCGGTTTTGTTTTGGCTAACTCAATCCCAGATATTGCTACAGCCTCTGTGTTTCTGTTTTCCGGACACTATCAACGGACTTTATTGTTTTGAATGTTTTTTATCGGGGAACATTTAATTTTGTGCTTGGAAACACTAATTGGTTCCACATGGAGACACCAGCTCCACACATTCGTATTTTCTAGGGAGAAAGCCAGAGGAACTGCTGCAAAAAAACATGATATTTCTGTTGGTATAGATCACATTTTATGCACTTGCCTAACGAAAAGACTTTGCTTTTCTCCAAAACCATTTTATCTGTGATTTTCTGAGTCCATTGCATACGAATTCCACACGTCTTTGTCCGGATATTAATGGAGAAACCCGGAATTATCTGGTTTTGTTTTTGCTAACTCAATCCAAGATATTGCTACAGACTCTGCGTTGGTTTTTTCGGGATATTATCAACAGACTTTATTGTTTTGAAAGTCTTTTATCGGGGAACATTTTATTTTGAGCTTGGATACAGTAATTGGTTCCACATGGAGACACCAGCTCTACACATTCGTATTTCTAGGGAGAAAGCTAGAGGAACTGCTGCAAACAAACATGATATTTTTGTTTGTGTAGATGACATTTTATGCACTTGCCTAACGAAAAGACTTTGCTTTTCTCCAAAACCATTTTTACTGTGATTTTCTCGGTTCATTGCATACGAATTCCACACCTCTTTGTCCGGATATGAGTGGATAAAACCTGAATTATCCGGTTTTGTTTTGGCTAACTCAATCCCAGATATTGCTACAGACTCTGGGTTGGTTTTTTCGGGATATTATCAACAGACTTTATTGTTTTGAAAGTCTTTTATCGGGGAACATTTTATTTAGAACTTGGATACAGTAATTGGTTCCACATGGAGACACCAGATCTACACATTCGTATTTTCTAGGGAGAAAGCCAGTGGAACTGCTGCAAACAAACATGATATTTCTGTTTGTGTAGATGACATTTTATGCACTTGCCTAATGAAAAGACTTTTCTTATCCCCAAAATGATTTTTGCTCTGATTTTCTCGGTCCATTGCATACGAATTCCACTCCAGTTTGTCCGCATATGACTGGATGAAACCGGAAATATCCGGTTTTGTTTTGCCTAACACAATCCTAGATATTGCTACAGCCTCTGTGTTTGTGTTTTCCGGACACTATCAACGGACTTTATTGTTTTGAATGTTTTTATCAGGGAACATTTAATTTTGTACCATTGAAACACTAATTGGTTCATCATGGGGAAACCAGCTCTACACATTCGTATTTCCTAGGGAGAAAGGTAGAGGAAATGAGGAAGGCAAACATGATATTTCTGTTTGTGTAGATGACATTTTATGCACTTGCCTATTGATAAGACTTTGCTTTTCCCCAAAACCATTTTTGCTCTCATTTTCTCAGTCCATTGCATACGAATTCCACACCACCTTTGCCAGAAATGACTGGATAAAACTAGAAATATCCGGTTGTGTTTTGGCTAACTCAATCCAAAATATTGTGAACGCGTCTGTGTTTGTGTTTTCTGGATATTTTCGATGGACTTTATTGTTTTGAATATTTTTATCATGGAATGTTTAATTTTGTACCATTGAATCACTAATTGGTTCATCATGTGGACAACAGCTCTATACATTCGTATTTTATAGGGAGAAAGCTAGAGGAACTGTGGCAAACAAACATGATATTTCTGTTTGTATAGATGACATTTTATGCACATCCCTAAGGAAAAGACGTTGTTTTTTTCCAAAACCATTTTACTGTGATTTTCTCAGTCCATTGCATACGAATTCCACACCAGTTTGTTCGGTTATGACTGGATGAAATCGGAAATATCCGGTTTTGTTTTGGCTAACTCAATCCCAGATATTGCTACAGCCTCTGGGTTTGTTCTTTCTGGATATTATCAACTGACTTTATTGTTTTGGATGTTTTTTTATCGGGGAACATTGTATTTTCAGCTTGGATACATAATTGGTTCCACATGGAGACACCAGCTCAACACATTCTTATTTTCTAGGGAGAAAGCCAGTGGAACTGCTGCAAACAAACATGATATTTCTGTTTGTGTAGATGACATTTTATGCACTTGCCTAAAGAAAACACTTTGCTTTTCCCCAAAACCATTTTTGCTCTGATTTTCTTGGTCCATTGCATATGAATTCCACACCACCTTTTCCAGAAATGACTGGATTAAACCAGAAATATCCGAATGTGTTTTGGCTAACTCAATCCAAAATATTGTGAAAGCTTCTGTGTTTGTGTTTTCTGGATATTATCGATGGACTTTATTGTTTTGAATGTTTCTATCAGGGAACCTTTAATTTTGTACCATTGAAACACTAATTGGTTCATCATGGGGACACCAGCTCTACACATTCGTATTTTCAAGGAGAAAGATAGAGGAAATGAGGAAGGCAAACATGATATTTCTATTTGTGTAGATGACATTTTATGCACTTGCCTAATGAAAAGACTTTCCTTTTCCCCAAAACCATTTTTGCTCTGATTTTCTCGGTCCATTGCATACGAACTCCACACCACCTTTTCCAGAAATGACTGGATGAACCCGGAAATATCCGGTTTTGTTTTGGCTAACTCAATCCCAGATATTGCTACAGCCTCTGTGTTTCTGTTTTCCGGACACTATCAACGGACTTTATTGTTTTGAATGTTTTTTATTGGGGAACATTTAATTTTGTGCTTGGAAACACTAATTGGTTCCACATGGAGACACCAGCTCCACACATTCGTATTTTCTAGGGAGAAAGCCAGAGGAACTGCTGCAAAAAAACATGATATTTCTGTTGGTATAGATCACATTTTATGCACTTGCCTAACGAAAAGACTTTGCTTTTCTCCAAAACCATTTTATCTGTGATTTTCTGAGTCCATTGCATACGAATTCCACACGTCTTTGTCCGGATATTAATGGAGAAACCCGGAATTATCTGGTTTTGTTTTTGCTAACTCAATCCAAGATATTGCTACAGACTCTGCGTTGGTTTTTTCGGGATATTATCAACAGACTTTATTGTTTAGAAAGTCTTTTATCGGGGAACATTTTATTTTGAGCTTGGATACAGTAATTAGTTCCACATGGAGACACCAGCTCTACACATTCGTATTTCTAGGGAGAAAGCCAGAGGAACTGCGACAAACAAACATGATATTTTTGTTTGTGTAGATGACATTTTATGCACTTGCCTAACGAAAAGACTTTGCTTTTCTCCAAAACCATTTTTACTGTGATTTTCTCGGTTCATTGCATACGAATTCCACACCTCTTTGTCCGGATATGAGTGGATAAAACCTGAATTATCCGGTTTTGTTTTGGCTAACTCAATCCCAGATATTGCTACAGACTCTGGGTTGGTTTTTTCGGGATATTATCAACAGACTTTATTGTTTTGAAAGTCTTTTATCGGGGAACATTTTATTTAGAACTTGGATACAGTAATTGGTTCCACATGGAGACACCAGCTCTACACATTCGTAGTTTCTAGGGAGAAAGCCAGTGGAACTGCTGCAAACAAACATGATATTTCTGTTTGTGTAGATGACATTTTATGCACTTGCCTAATGAAAAGACTTTGCTTTTCCCCAAAACCATTTTTGCTCTGATTTTCTCGGTCCATTGCATACGAATTCCACACCACCTTTTCCAGAAATGACTGGATTAAACCAGAAATATCCAGTTGTGTTTTGCCTACTCAATCCCAGATATTGCTACAGCCTCTGTGTTTGTGTTTTCTGGATATTATCGACGGACTTTATTGCTTTGAATGTTTTTTATCAGGGAACATTTAATTTTGTACCATTGAAACACTAATTGGTTCATCATGGGGAAACCAGCTCTACACATTCGTATTTTCTAGGGAGAAAGCTAGAGGAAATGAGGAAGGCAAACATGATATTTCTGTTTGTGTAGATGACATTTTATGCACTTGCCTAATGAAAAGACTTTTCTTATCCCCAAAATGATTTTTGCTCTGATTTTCTCGGTCCATTGCATACGAATTCCACTCCAGTTTGTCCGCATATGACTGGATGAAACCGGAAATATCCGGTTTTGTTTTGGCTAACTCAATCCTAGATATTGCTACAGCCTCTGTGTTTGTGTTTTCCGGACACTATCAACGGACTTTATTGTTTTGAATGTTTTTATCAGGGAACATTTAATTTTGTACCATTGAAACACTAGTTGGTTCATCATGGGGAAACCAGCTCTACACATTCGTATTTCCTAGGGAGAAAGGTAGAGGAAATGAGGAAGGCAAACATGATATTTCTGTTTGTGTAGATGACATTTTATGCACTTGCCTAATGATAAGACTTTGCTTTTCCCCAAAACCATTTTTGCTCTCATTTTCTCAGTCCATTGCATACGAATTCCACACCACCTTTGCCAGAAATGACTGGATAAAACTAGAAATATCCGGTTGTGTTTTGGCTAACTCAATCCAAAATATTGTGAACGCGTCTGTGTTTGTGTTTTCTGGATATTTTCGATGGACTTTATTGTTTTGAATATTTTTAACATGGAATGTTTAATTTTGTACCATTGAATCACTAATTGGTTCATCATGTGGACACCAGCTCTATACATTCGTATTTTCTAGGGAGAAAGCTAGAGGAACTGTGGCAAACAAACATGATATTTCTGTTTGTATAGATGACATTTTATGCACATCCCTAAGGAAAAGACGTTGTTTTTTTCCAAAACCATTTTACTGTGATTTTCTCGGTCCATTGCATACGAATTCCACACCAGTTTGTTCGGTTATGACTGGATGAAATCGGAAATATCCGGTTTTGTTTTGGCTAACTCAATCCCAGATATTGCTACAGACTCTGGGTTTGTTCTTTCTGGATATTATCAACTGACTTTATTGTTTTGGATGGTTTTTTATCGGGGAACATTGTATTTTCAGCTTGGATACATAATTGGTTCCACATGGAGACACCAGCTCAACACATTCTTATTTTCTAGGGAGAAAGCCAGTGGAACTGCTGCAAACAAACATGATATTTCTGTTTGTGTAGATGACATTTTATGCACTTGCCTAATGAAAACACTTTGCTTTTCCCCAAAACCATTTTTGCTCTGATTTTCTTGGTCCATTGCATACGAATTCCACACCACCTTTTCCAGAAATGACTGGATTAAGCCAGAAATATCCGGTTGTGTTTTGGCTAACTCAATCCAAAATATTGTGAAAGCTTCTGTGTTTGTGTTTTCTGGATATTATCGATGGACTTTATTGTTTTGAATGTTTTTATCAGGGAACATTTAATTTTGCACCATTGAAACACTAATTGGTTCATCATGGGGACACCAGCTCTACACATTCGTATTTTCAAGGAGAAAGATAGAGGAAATGAGGAAGGCAAACATGATATTTCTATTTGTGTAGATGACATTTTATGCACTTGCCTAATGAAAAGACTTTCCTTTTCCCCAAAACCATTTTTGCTCTGATTTTCTCGGTCCATTGCATACGAACTCCACACCACCTTTTCCAGAAATGACTGGATGAACCCGGAAATATCCGGTTTTGTTTTGGCTAACTCAATCCCAGATATTGCTACAGCCTCTGTGTTTCTGTTTTCCGGACACTATCAACGGACTTTATTGTTTTGAATGTTTTTTATCGGGGAACATTTAATTTTGTGCTTGGAAACACTAATTGGTTCCACATGGAGACACCAGCTCCACACATTCGTATTTTCTAGGGAGAAAGCCAGAGGAACTGCTGCAAAAAAACATGATATTTCTGTTGGTATAGATCACATTTTATGCACTTGCCTAACGAAAAGACTTTGCTTTTCTCCAAAACCATTTTATCTGTGATTTTCTGAGTCCATTGCATACGAATTCCACACGTCTTTGTCCGGATATTAATGGAGAAACCCGGAATTATCTGGTTTTGTTTTTGCTAACTCAATCCAAGATATTGCTACAGACTCTGCGTTGGTTTTTTCGGGATATTATCAACAGACTTTATTGTTTTGAAAGACTTTTATCGGGGAACATTTTATTTTGAGCTTGGATACACTAATTGGTTCCACATGGAGACACCAGCTCTACACATTCGTATTTCTAGGGAGAAAGCCAGAGGAACTGCTGCAAACAAACATGATATTTTTGTTTGTGTAGATGACATTTTATGCACTTGCCTAACGAAAAGACTTTGCTTTTCTCCAAAACCATTTTTACTGTGATTTTCTCGGTTCATTGCATACGAATTCCACACCTCTTTGTCCGGATATGAGTGGATAAAACCTGAATTATCCGGTTTTGTTTTGGCTAACTCAATCCCAGATATTGCTACAGACTCTGGGTTGGTTTTTTCGGGATATTATCAACAGACTTTATTGTTTTGAAAGTCTTTTATCGGGGAACATTTTATTTAGAACTTGGATACAGTAATTGGTTCCACATGGAGACACCAGCTCTACACATTCGTAGTTTCTAGGGAGAAAGCCAGTGGAACTGCTGCAAACAAACATGATATTTCTGTTTGTGTAGATGACATTTTATGCACTTGCCTAATGAAAAGACTTTGCTTTACCCCAAAACCATTTTTGCTCTGATTTTCTCGGTCCATTGCATACGAATTCCACACCACCTTTTCCAGAAATGACTGGATTAAACCAGAAATATCCAGTTGTGTTTTGGCTAACTCAATCCCAGATATTGCTACAGCCTCTGTGTTTGTGTTTTCTGGATATTATCGACGGACTTTATTGCTTTGAATGTTTTTTATCAGGGAACATTTAATTTTGTACCATTGAAACACTAATTGGTTCATCATGGGGAAACCAGCTCTACACATTCGTATTTTCTAGGGAGAAAGCTAGAGGAAATGAGGAAGGCAAACATGATATTTCTGTTTGTGTAGATGACATTTTATGCACTTGCCTAATGAAAAGACTTTTCTTATCCCCAAAATGATTTTTGCTCTGATTTTCTCGGTCCATTGCATACGAATTCCACTCCAGTTTGTCCGCATATGACTGGATGAAACCGGAAATATCCGGTTTTGTTTTGGCTAACTCAATCCTAGATATTGCTACAGCCTCTGTGTTTGTGTTTTCCGGACACTATCAACGGACTTTATTGTTTTGAATGTTTTTATCAGGGAACATTTAATTTTGTACCATTGAAACACTAATTGGTTCATCATGGGGAAACCAGCTCTACACATTCGTATTTCCTAGGGAGAAAGGTAGAGGAAATGAGGAAGGCAAACATGATATTTCTGTTTGTGTAGATGACATTTTATGCACTTGCCTAATGATAAGACTTTGCTTTTCCCCAAAACCATTTTTGCTCTCATTTTCTCAGTCCATTGCATACGAATTCCACACCACCTTTGCCAGAAATGACTGGATAAAACTAGAAATATCCGGTTGTGTTTTGGCTAACTCAATCCAAAATATTGTGAACGCGTCTGTGTTTGTGTTTTCTGGATATTTTCGATGGACTTTATTGTTTTGAATATTTTTATCATGGAATGTTTAATTTTGTACCATTGAATCACTAATTGGTTCATCATGTGGACACCAGCTCTATACATTCGTATTTTATAGGGAGAAAGCTAGAGGAACTGTGGCAAACAAACATGATATTTCTGTTGGTATAGATGACATTTTATGCACATCCCTAAGGAAAAGACGTTGTTTTTTTCCAAAACCATTTTACTGTGATTTTCTCGGTCCATTGCATACGAATTCCACACCAGTTTGTTCGGTTATGACTGGATGAAATCGGAAATATCCGGTTTTGTTTTGGCTAACTCAATCCCAGATATTGCTACAGACTCTGGGTTTGTTCTTTCTGGATATTATCAACTGACTTTATTGTTTTGGATGGTTTTTTATCGGGGAACATTGTATTTTCAGCTTGGATACATAATTGGTTCCACATGGAGACACCAGCTCAACACATTCTTATTTTCTAGGGAGAAAGCCAGTGGAACTGCTGCAAACAAACATGATATTTCTGTTTGTGTAGATGACATTTTATGCACTTGCCTAATGAAAACACTTTGCTTTTCCCCAAAACCATTTTTGCTCTGATTTTCTTGGTCCATTGCATACGAATTCCACACCACCTTTTCCAGAAATGACTGGATTAAGCCAGAAATATCCGGTTGTGTTTTGGCTAACTCAATCCAAAATATTGTGAAAGCTTCTGTGTTTGTGTTTTCTGGATATTATCGATGGACTTTATTGTTTTGAATGTTTTTATCAGGGAACATTTAATTTTGCACCATTGAAACACTAATTGGTTCATCATGGGGACACCAGCTCTACACATTCGTATTTTCAAGGAGAAAGATAGAGGAAATGAGGAAGGCAAACATGATATTTCTATTTGTGTAGATGACATTTTATGCACTTGCCTAATGAAAAGACTTTCCTTTTCCCCAAAACCATTTTTGCTCTGATTTTCTCGGTCCATTGCATACGAACTCCACACCACCTTTTCCAGAAATGACTGGATGAACCCGGAAATATCCGGTTTTGTTTTGGCTAACTCAATCCCAGATATTGCTACAGCCTCTGTGTTTCTGTTTTCCGGACACTATCAACGGACTTTATTGTTTTGAATGTTTTTTATCGGGGAACATTTAATTTTGTGCTTGGAAACACTAATTGGTTCCACATGGAGACACCAGCTCCACACATTCGTATTTTCTAGGGAGAAAGCCAGAGGAACTGCTGCAAAAAAACATGATATTTCTGTTGGTATAGATCACATTTTATGCACTTGCCTAACGAAAAGACTTTGCTTTTCTCCAAAACCATTTTATCTGTGATTTTCTGAGTCCATTGCATACGAATTCCACACGTCTTTGTCCGCATATGACTGGATGTAACCGGAAATATCCGGTTTTGTTTTGGCTAACTCAATCCCAGATATTGCTACAGACTCTGGGTTGGTTTTTTCGGGATATTATCAACAGACTTTATTGTTTTGAATGTTTTTTATCAGGGAACATTTAATTTTGTGCTTGGAAACACTAATTGGTTACACATGGAGACACCAGCTCTACACATTCGTATTTTCTAGGGAGAAAGCCAGTGGAACTGCTGCAAACGAACATGATATTTCTGTTTGTGTAGATGACATTTTATGCACTTGCCTAATGAAAAGACTTTGCTTTTCCCCAAAACCATTTTTGCTCTGATTTTCTCGGTCCATTGCATACGAATTCCACACCACCTAATCCTGAAATGACTGGATAAAACCAGAAGTATCCAGTTGTGTTTTGGCGAACTCAATCCCAGATATTGCAACAGCCTCTGTGTTTGTGTTTTCTGGATATTATCGATGGACTTTATTGTTTTGAATGTTTTTATCAGGGAACATTTAATTTTGTACCATTGAAACACTAATTGGTTCATCATGGGAACACCAGCTCTACACATTCGTATTTTCTAGGGAGAATGCTAGAGGAAATGAGGAAGACAAACAAATATTTCTGTTTGTATAGATGACATTTTATGCACTTGCCTAATGAAAAGACTTTGCTTTTCTCCAAAACCATTTTTACTGTGATTTTCTCGGTCCATTGCATACGAATTCCACTCCAGTTTTCAGCATATGACTGGATGAAACCGGAAATATCCGGTTTTTTTTTGGCTAACTCAATCCCAGATATTGCTACAGCCTCTGTGTTTGTGTATTCCGGACACTATCAACGGACTTTATTGTTTTGAATGTTTTTTATCAGGGAACATTTAATTTTGTGCTTGGAAAGACTAATTGGTTCCACATGGAGACAGCAGCTCTACACATTCGTATTTTCTAGGGAGAAAGCTAGAGGAACTGCGACAAGCAAACATGATATTTCTGTTTGTATAGATGACATTTTATGCACTTGCCTAACGAAAAGACTTTGCTTTTCTCCAAAACCATTTTTACTGTGATTTTCTCGGTCCATTGTATACGAATTCCACACCTCTTTGTCCGCATAGGAGTGGATAAAACCGGAAATATCCTGTTTTGTTTTGGCTAACTCAATCCCAGATATTGCTACAGACTCTGGGTTGGTTTTATCGGGATATTATCCACAGACTTTATTGTTTTGAAAGTCTTTTATCGGGGAACATTTTATTTTGAGCTTGGATTCAGTAATTGGTTCCACATGGAGACACCAGCTCTACACATTCGTATTTTCTAGAGAGAAAGCCAGAGGAACTGCAGCAAACAAACATGATATTTCTGTTTGTGTAGATGACATTTTATGCACTTGCCAAACGAAAACACTTTGCTTTTCTCCAAAACCATTTTTACTGTGAATTTCTCAGTCCATTGCATACGAATTCCACACCTCTTTGTCTGGATATGGGTGGATAAAACCGGAAATATCCGGTTTTGTTTTGGCTAACTCAATCCCAGATATTGCTACAGGCTCTGGGTTGGTTTTTTCGGGATATTATCAACAGACTTTATTGTTTTGAAAGTCTTTTATCGGGGAACATTTTATTTTGAGCTTGGATACAGTAATTGGTTCCACATGGAGACACCAGCTCTACACATTCGTATTTTCTAGGGAGAAAGCCAGAGGAACTGCTGCAAACAAACATGGTATTTCTGTTTGTGTAGATCACATTTTATGCACTTGCCTAATGAAAAGACTTTGCTTTTCCCCAAAACCATTTTTGCTCTGATTTTCTCGGTCCATTGCATACGAATTCCACACCACCTTTCCAGAAATGACTGGATAAAACCAGAAATATCCGGTTGTGTTTTGGCTAACTCAATCCAAAATATTGTGAAAGCTTCTGTGTTTGTGTTTTCTGGATATTATCGATGGACTTTATTGTTTTGAATGTTTTTATCAGGGAACATTTAATTTTGTACCATTGAAACACTAATTGGTTCATCATGGGGACACCTGCTCTACACATTCGCATTTTCTAGGGAGAAAGCTAGAGGAACTGCGACAAACAAACATGATATTTCTGTTTGTATAGATGACATTTTATGCACTTGCCTAACGAAAAGACTTTGCTTTTCTCCAAAACCATTTTTACTGTGATTTTCTCGGTCCATTGCATACGAATTCCACACCTCTTTGTCCGCATAGGAGTGAATAAAACCGGAAATATCCTGTTTTGTTTTGGCTAACTCAATCCCAGATATTGCTACAGGCTCTGGGTTGGATTTTTCGGGATATTATCAACAGACTTTATTGTTTTGAAAGTCTTTTATCGGGGAACATTTTATTTTGAGCTTGGATACAGTAATTGGTTCCCATGGAGACACCAACTCTACACATTCGTATTTTCTAGGGAGAAAGCCAGTGGAACTGCTGCAAACGAACATGATATTTCTGTTTGTGTAGATGACATTTTATGCACTTGCCTAATGAAAAGACTTTGCTTTTCCCCAAAACCAATTTTGCTCTGATTTTCTCGGTCCATTGCATACGAATTCCACTCCAGTTTGTCCGGATATGACTGGATGAAAGCGGAAATATCCGGTTTTGTTTTGGCTAACTCAATCCCAGATATTGCAACAGCCTCTGTGTTTGTCTTTTCCGGACACTATCAACGGACTTTATTGTTTTGAATGTTTTTTATCAGGGAACATTTAATTTTGTGCTTGGAAACACTAATTGGTTCCACATGGGGACACCTGCTCTACACATTCGCATTTTCTAGGGAGAAAGCTAGAGGAACTGCAACAAACAAACATGATATTTCTGTTTGTATAGATGACATTTTATGCACTTGCCTAACGAAAAGACTTTGCTTTTCTCCAAAACCATTTTTACTGTGATTTTCTTGGTCCATTGCATACGAATTCCATCCAGTTTGTCCGCATATGACTGGATGAAACCGGAAATATCCAGTTTTGTTTTGCCTAACTCAATCCCAGATATTGCTACAGCCTCTGTGTTTGTGTTTTCCGGACACTATCAATGGACTTTATTGTTTTGAATGTTTTTTATCAGGGAACATTTAATTTTGTGCTTGGAAACACTAATTGGTTCCACATGGGGACACCTGCTCTACACATTCGCATTTTCTAGGGAGAAAGCTAGAAGAAATGCGACAAACAAACATGATATTTCTGTTTGTATAGATGACATTTTATGCACTTGCCTAACGAAAAGACTTTGCTTTTCTCCAAAACTATTTTTACTGTGATTTTCTCAGTCCATTGCATATGAATTCCACACCTCTTTGTCCGGATATGAGTGGATAAAACCGGAAATATCCGGTTTTGTTTTGGCTAACTCAATCCCAGATATTGCTACAGGCTCTGGTTTGGATTTTTCGGGATATTATCAACAGACTTTATTGTTTTGAAAGTCTTTTATCGGGGAACATTTTATTTTGAGCTTGGATACAGTAATTGGTTCCACATGGAGACACCAGCTCTACACATTCGTATTTTCTAGGGAGAAAGCCAGAGGAACTGCTGCAAACAAACATGATATTTCTGTTTGTGTAGATGACATTTTATGCACTTGCCTAATGAAAAGACTTTGCTTTTCCCCAAAACCATTTTTGCTCTGATTTTCTCGGTCCATTGCATACGAATTCCACACCACCTAATCCTGAAATGACTGGATAAAACTAGAAGTATCCAGTTGTGTTTTGGCTAACTCAATCCAAATTATTGTGAAAGCTTCTGTGTTTGTGTTTTCTGGATATTATCGATGGACTTTATTGTTTTGAATGTTTTTATCAGGGAACATTTAATTTTGTACCATTGAAACACTAATTGGTTCATCATGGGAACACCAGCTCTACACATTCGTATTTTCTAGGGAGAAAGCTAGAGGAAATGAGGAAGACAAACAAATATTTCTGTTTGTATAGATGACATTTTATGCACTTGCCTAACGAAAAGACTTTGCTTTTCTCCAAAACCATTTTTACTGTGATTTTCTCGGTCCATTGCATATGAATTCCACTCCAGTTTGTCCGCATATGACTGGATGAAACCGGAAATATCCGGTTTTGTTTTGGCTAACTCAATCCCAGATATTGCTACAGCCTCTGGGTTTGTTCTTTCTGGATATTATCAACGGTTTTATTGTTTTGGATGTTTTTTTATCGGGGAACATGGTATTTTCAGCTTGGATACATAATTGGTTCCTCATGGAGACACCAGCTCTACACATTCGTATTTTCTAGGGTGAAAGCCAGAGGAACTGCTGCAAACAAACATGATGTTTCGGTTTGTGTAGATGACATTTTATGCACTTGCCTAACGAAAAGACTTTGCTTTTCTCCAAAACCATTTTTACTGTGAATTTCTCGGTCCATTGCATACGAATTCCACACCTCTTTGTCCGGATAGGAGTGGATAAAACCGGAAATATCCGGTTTTGTTTTGGTTAACTCAATCCCAGATATTGCAACAGGCTCTGGGTTGGTTTTTTCGGGATATTATCAACAGACTTTATTGTTTTGAAAGTCTTTTATCGGGGAACATTTTACTTTGAGCTTGGATACAGTAATTGGTTCCACATGGAGACACCAGCTCTACACATTCGTATTTTCTAGGGAGAAAGCCAGAGGAACTGCTGCAAACAAACATGGTATTTCTGTTTGTGTAGATGACATTTTATGCACTTGCCTAATGAAAAGACTTTGCTTTTCCCCAAAACCATTTTTGCTCTGATTTTCTCGGTCCATTGCATACGAATTCCACACCACCTTTCCAGAAATGACTGGATAAAACCAGAAATATCCGGTTGTGTTTTGGCTAACTCAATCCAAAATATTGTGAAAGCTTCTGTGTTTGTGTTTTCTGGATATTATCGATGGACTTTATTGTTTTGAATGTTTTTATCAGGGAACATTTAATTTTGTACCATTGAAACACTAATTGGTTCATCATGGGGACACCTGCTCTACACATTCGCATTTTCTAGGGAGAAAGCTAGAGGAACTGCGAAAAACAAACATGATATTTCTGTTTGTATAGATGACATTTTATGCACTTGCCTAACGAAAAGACTTTGCTTTTCTCCAAAACCATTTTTACTGTGATTTTCTCGGTCCATTGCATACGAATTCCACACCAGTTTGTCCGCATAGGACTGGATAAAACCGGAAATATCCTGTTTTGTTTTGGCTAACTCAATCCCAGATATTGCTACAGGCTCTGGGTTGGATTTTTCGGGATATTATCAACAGACTTTATTGTTTTGAAAGTCTTTTATCGGGGAACATTTTATTTTGAGCTTGGATACAGTAATTGGTTCCACATGGAGACACCAGCTCTACACATTCGTATTTTCTAGGGAGAAAGCCAGTGGAACTGCTGCAAACGAACATGATATTTCTGTTTGTGTAGATGACATTTTATGCACTTGCCTAATGAAAAGACTTTGCTTTTCCCCAAAACCAATTTTGCTCTGATTTTCTCGGTCCATTGCATACGAATTCCACTCCAGTTTGTCCGCATATGACTGGATGAAACCGGAAATATCCGGTTTTGTTTTGGCTAACTCAATCCCAGATATTGCAACAGCCTCTGTGTTTGTCTTTTCCGGACACTATCAACGGACTTTATTGTTTTGAATTTTTTTTATCAGGGAACATTTAATTTTGTGCTTGGAAACACTAATTGGTTCCACATGGGGACACCTGCTCTACACATTCGCATTTTCTAGGGAGAAAGCTAGAGGAACTGCAACAAACAAACATGATATTTCTGTTTGTATAGATGACATTTTATGCACTTGCCTAACGAAAAGACTTTGCTTTTCTCCAAAACCATTTTTACTGTGATTTTCTCGGTCCATTGCATACGAATTCCATCCAGTTTGTCCGCATATGACTGGATGAAACCGGAAATATCCAGTTTTGTTTTGCCTAACTCAATCCCAGATATTGCTACAGCCTCTGTGTTTGTGTTTTCCGGACACTATCAAGGGACTTTATTGTTTTGAATGTTTTTTATCAGGGAACATTTAATTTTGTGCTTGGAAACACTAATTGGTTCCACATGGGGACACCTGCTCTACACATTCGCATTTTCTAGGGAGAAAGCTAGAGGAACTGCGACAAACAAACATGATATTTCTGTTTGTATAGATGACATTTTATGCACTTGCCTAACGAAAAGACTTTGCTTTTCTCCAAAACCATTTTTACTGTGATTTTCTCGGTCCATTGCATACGAATTCCAGACCTCTTTGTCTGGATAGGAGTGGATAAAACTGGATATATCCGGTTTTGTTTTGGCTAACTCAATCCCAGATATTGCTACAGAATCTGGGTTGGTTTTTTTGGGATATTATCAACAGACTTTATTGTTTTGAATGTTTTTTATCAGGGAACATTTAATTTTGTGCTTGGAAACACTAATTGGTTCCACATGGAGACAGCAGCTCTACACATTCATATTTTCTAGGGAGAAAGCTAGAGGAACTGCAACAAACAAACATGATATTTCTGCTTGTATAGATGACATTTTATGCACTTGCCTAACGAAAAGACTTTGCTTTTCTCCTAAACCATTTTTACTGTGATTTTCTCGGTCCATTGCATACGAATTCCACACCAGTTTGTCCGCATATGACTGGATGAAACCGGAAATATCCGGTTTTGTTTTGGCTAACTCAATCCCAGATATTGCTACAGGATCTGGGTTGGTATTTCGGGATATTATCAACAGACTTTATTGTTTTGAAAGTCTTTTATCGGGGAACATTTTATTTTGAGCTTGGATACAGTAATTGGTTCCACATGGAGACACCAGCTCTACACATTCTTCGTATTTTCTAGGGAGAAAGCCAGTGGAACTGCTGCAAACGAACATGATATTTCTGTTTGTGTAGATGACATTTTATGCACTTGCCTAATGAAAAGACTTTGCTTTTCCCCAAAACCATTTTTGCTCTGATTTTCTCGGTCCATTGCATACGAATTCCACACCACCTAATCCTGAAATGACTGGATAAAACCAGAAGTATCCAGTTGTGTTTTGGCGAACTCAATCCCAGATATTGCAACAGCCTCTGTGTTTGTGTTTTCTGGATATTATCGATGGACTTTATTGTTTTGAATGTTTTTATCAGGGAACATTTAATTTTTTGCTTGGATACAGTAATTGGTTCCACATGGAGACACCAGTTCTACACATTCGTATTTTCTAGGGAGAAAGCTAGAGGAACTGTGACAAACAAACATGATATTTCTGTTTGTATAGATCACATTTTATGCACTTGCCTAACGAAAAGACTTTGCTTTTCTCCAAAACCATTTTTACTGTGATTTTCTCGGTCCATTGCATACGAATTCCACTCCAGTTTTTCCGCATATGACTGGATGAACCCGGAAATATCCAGTTTTGTTTTGGCTAACTCAATCCCAGATATTGCTACAGCCTCTGTGTTTGTGTTTTCCGGACACTATCAACGGACTTTATTGTTTTGAATGTTTTTTATCAGGGAACATTTAATTTTGTACCATTGAAACACTAATTGGTTCCACATGGAGACACCAGTTCTACACATTCGTATTTTCTAGGGAGAAAGATAGAGGAACTGTGACAAACAAACATGATATTTCTGTTTGTATAGATCACATATTATGCACTTGCCTAACAAAAAGACTTTGCTTTTCTCCAAAACCATTTTTACTGTGATTTTCTCGGTCCATTGCATACGAATTCCACACCTCTTTGAACGGATATGACTGGAAAAAACCGGAAATATCCGGTTGTGTTTTGGCTAACTCAATCCCAGATATTGCTACAGACTCTGGGTTTGTTTTTTCGGGATATTATCCACAGACTTTATTGTTTTGAAAGTCTTTTATTGGGGAACATTTTATTTTGAGCTTGGATTCAGTAATTGGTTCCACATGGAGACACCAGCTCTACACATTCGTATTTTCTAGAGAGAAAGCCAGAGGAACTGCAGCAAACAAACATGATATTTCTGTTTGTGTAGATGACATTTTATGCACTTGCCAAACGAAAACACTTTGCTTTTCTCCAAAACCATTTTTACTGTGAATTTCTCAGTCCATTGCATACGAATTCCACACCTCTTTGTCCGGATATGGGTGGATAAAACCGGAAATATCCGGTTTTGTTTTGGCTAACTCAATCCCAGATATTGCTACAGGCTCTGGGTTGGTTTTTTCGGGATATTATCAACAGACTTTATTGTTTTGAAAGTCTTTTATCGGGGAACATTTTATTTTGAGCTTGGATTCAGTAATTGGTTCCACATGAAGACACCAGCTCTACACATTCGTATTTTCTAGGGAGAAAGCCAGTGGAACTGCTGCAAACAAACATGATATTTCTGTTTGTGTAGATGACATTTTATGCACTTGCCTAATGAAAAGACTTTGCTTTTCCCCAAAACCATTTTTGCTCTGATTTTCTCGGTCCATTGCATACGAATTCCACACCACCTTTCCAGAAATGACTGGATAAAACCAGAAATATCCGGTTGTGTTTTGGCTAACTCAATCCAAAATATTGTGAAAGCTTCTGTGTTTGTGTTTTCTGGATATTATCGATGGACTTTATTGTTTTGAATGTTTTTATCAGGGAACATTTAATTTTGTACCATTGAAACACTAATTGGTTCATCATGGGGACACCTGCTCTACACATTCGCATTTTCTAGGGAGAAAGCTAGAGGAACTGCGACAAACAAACATGATATTTCTGTTTGTATAGATGACATTTTATGCACTTGCCTAACGAAAAGACTTTGCTTTTCTCCAAAACCATTTTTACTGGGATTTTCTCGGTCCATTCCATACGAATTCCACACCTCTTTGTCCAGATATGAGTGGATAAAACCGGAAATATCCGGTTTTTTTTGGCTAACTCAATCCCAGATATTGCTACAGGCTCTGGGTTGGATTTTTCGGGATATTATCAACAGACTTTATTGTTTTGAAAGTCTTTTATCGGGGAACATTTTATTTTGAGCTTGGATACAGTAATTGGTTCCACATGGAGACACCAGCTTTACACATTCGTATTTTCTAGGGAGAAAGCCAGTGGAACTGCTGCAAACAAACATGATATTTCTGTTTGTGTAGATGACATTTTATGCACTTGCCTAATGAAAAGACTTTGCTTTTCCCCAAAACCATTTTTGCTCTGATTTTCTCGGTCCATTGCATACGAATTCCACACCACCTAATCCTGAAATGACTGGATAAAACCAGAAGTATCCAGTTGTGTTTTGGCTAACTCAATCCCAGATATTGCAACAGCCTCTGTGTTTGTGTTTTCTGGATATTATCGATGGACTTTATTGTTTTGAATGTTTTTATCAGGGAACATTTAATTTTGTACCATTGAAACACTAATTGGTTCATCATGGGGACACCAGCTCTACACATTCGTATTTTCTAGGGAGAAAGATAGAGGAACTGTGACAAACAAACATGATATTTCTGTTTGTATAGATGACATTTTATGCACTTGCCTAACGAAAAGACTTTGCTTTTCTCCAAAACCATTTTTACTGTGATTTTCTCGGTCCATTGCATACGAATTCCACACCTCTTTGAACGGATATGACTGGAAAAAACCGGAAATATCTGGTTGTGTTTTGGCTAACTCAATCCCAGATATTGCTACAGACTCTGGGTTTGTTTTTTCGGGATATTATCAACAGACTTTATTGTTTTGAAAGTCTTTTATTGGGGAACATTTTATTTTGAGCTTGGATTCAGTAATTGGTTCCACATGGAGACACCAGCTCTACACATTCGTATTTTCTAGAGAGAAAGCCAGAGGAACTGCAGCAAACAAACATGATATTTCTGTTTTGTAGATGACATTTTATGCACTTGCCAAACGAAAACACTTTGCTTTTCTCCAAAACCATTTTTACTGTGAATTTCTCAGTCCATTGCATACGAATTCCACACCTCTTTGTCCGGATATGTGTTGATAAAACCGGAAATATCCGGTTTTGTTTTGGCTAACTCAATCCGAGATATTGCTACAGGCTCTGGGTTGGTTTTTTCGGAATATTATCAACAGACTTTATTGTTTTGAAAGTCTTTTATCGGGGAACATTTTATTTTGAGCTTGGATTCAGTAATTGGTTCCACATGAAGACACCAGCTCTACACATTCGTATTTTCTAGGGAGAAAGCCAGTGGAACTGCTGCAAACGAACATGATATTTCTGTTTGTGTAGATGACATTTTATGCACTTGCCTAATGAAAAGACTTTGCTTTTCCCCAAAACCATTTTTGCTCTGATTTTCTCGGTCCA
Source organism: Lepus europaeus (assembly GCF_033115175.1). Taxonomy (NCBI): domain Eukaryota; kingdom Metazoa; phylum Chordata; class Mammalia; order Lagomorpha; family Leporidae; genus Lepus; species Lepus europaeus. Next base: position 335,265 of record NW_026909417.1, on the reverse strand, counting down.
TTGCATACGAATTCCACACCACCTTTCCAGAAATGACTGGATAAAACCAGAAATATCCGGTTGTGTTTTGGCTAACTCAATCCAAAATATTGTGAAAGCATCTGTGTTTGTGTTTTCTGGATATTATCGATGGACTTTATTGTTTTGAATGTTTTTATCAGGGAACATTTAATTTTGTACCATTGAAACACTAATTGGTTCATCATGGGGACACCTGCTCTACACATTCGCATTTTCTAGGGAGAAAGCTAGAGGAACTGCGACAAACAAACATGATATTTCTGTTTGTATAGATGACATTTTATGCACTTGCCTAACGAAAAGACTTTGCTTTTCTCCAAAACCATTTTTACTGTGATTTTCTCGGTCCATTGCATACGAATTCCACACCTCTTTGTCCGGATATGAGTGGATAAAACCGGAAATATCCGGTTTTTTTTGGCTAACTCAATCCCAGATATTGCTACAGGCTCTGGGTTGGATTTTTCGGGATATTATCAACAGACTTTATTGTTTTGAAAGTCTTTTATCGGGGAACATTTTATTTTGAGCTTGGATACAGTAATTGGTTCCACATGGAGACACCAGCTTTACACATTCGTATTTTCTAGGGAGAAAGCCAGTGGAACTGCTGCAAACAAACATGATATTTCTGTTTGTGTAGATGACATTTTATGCACTTGCCTAATGAAAAGACTTTGCTTTTCCCCAAAACCATTTTTGCTCTGATTTTCTCGGTCCATTGCATACGAATTCCACACCACCTAATCCTGAAATGACTGGATAAAACCAGAAGTATCCAGTTGTGTTTTGGCGAACTCAATCCCAGATATTGCAACAGCCTCTGTGTTTGTGTTTTCTGGATATTATCGATGGACTTTATTGTTTTGAATGTTTTTATCAGGGAACATTTAATTTTGTACCATTGAAACACTAATTGGTTCATAATGGGGACACCAGCTCTACACATTCGTATTTTCTAGGGAGAATGCTAGAGGAAATGAGGAAGGCAAACAAATATTTCTGTTTGTATAGATGACATTTTATGCACTTGCCTAACGAAAAGACTTTGCTTTTCTCCAAAACCATTTTTACTGTGATTTTCTCGGTCCATTGCATACGAATTCCACTCCAGTTTGTCCGCATATGACTGGATGAAACCGGAAATATCCGGTTTTGTTTTGGCTAACTCAATCCCAGATATTGCTACAGCCTCTGTGTTTGTGTTTTCCGGACACTATCAACGGACTTTATTGTTTTGAATGTTTTTTATCAGGGAACATTTAATTTTGTGCTTGGAAACACTAATTGGTTCCACATGGAGACACCAGCTCTACACATTCGTATTTACTAGGGAGAAAGCTAGAGGAACTGCGACAAATAAACATGATATTTCTGTTTGTATAGATGACATTTTATGCACTTGCCTAACGAAAAGACTTTGCTTTTCTCCAAAACCATTTTTACTGTGATTTTCTCGGTCCATTGCATACGAATTCCAAACCAGTTTGTCCGCATATGACTGGATGAAACCGGAAATATCCGGTTTTGTTTTGGCTAACTCAATCCCAGATATTGCTACAGTCTCTGGGTTGGTTTTTTCGGGATATTATCCACAGACTTTACTGGTTTGAATGTCTTTTATTGGGGAACATTTTATTTTGAGCTTGGATACAGTAATTGGTTCCACATGGAGACACCAGCTCTACAGATTCGTATTTTCTAGGAAGAATGCTAGAGGAACTGTGACAAACAAACATGATATTTCTGTTTGTATAGATCACATTTTATGCACTTGCCTAACAAAAAGACTTTGCTTTTCTCCAAAACCATTTTTACTGTGATTTTCTCAGTCCATTGCATACGAATTCCACACCTCTTTGAATGGATATGAGTGGATAAAAGCGGAAATATCCGGTTTTGTTTTGGCTAACTCAATCCCACATATTACTACAGACTCTGGGTTGGTTTTTTCGGGATATTATCCACAGACTTTATTGTTTTGAAAGTGTTTTATCGGGGAACATTTTATTTTGAGCTTGGATTCAGTAATTGGTTCCACATGGAGACACCAGCTCTACACATTCGTATTTTCTAGAGAGAAAGCCAGAGGAACTGCAGCAAACAAACATGATATTTCTGTTTGTGTAGATGACATTTTATGCACTTGCCAAACGAAAACACTTTGCTTTTCTCCAAAACCATTTTTACTGTGAATTTCTCAGTCCATTGCATACGAATTCCACACCACTTTGTCCGGATATGAGTGGATAAAACCGGAAATATCCGGTTTTGTTTTGGCTAACTCAATCCCAGATATTGCTACAGGCTCTGGGTTGGTTTTTTCGGGATATTATCAACAGAGTTTATTGTTTTGAAAGTCTTTTATCGGGGAACATTTTATTTTGAGCTCGGATACAGTAATTGGTTCCCATGGAGACACCAGCTCTACACATTCGTATTTTCTAGGGAGAAAGCTAGAGGAACTGTGACAAACAAACATGATATTTCTGTTTGTATAGATGACATTTTATGCACTTGCCAAACGAAAAGACTTTGCTTTTCTCCAAAACCATTTTTACTGTGATTTTCTCGGTCCATTGCATGCGAATTCCACACCTCTTTGTAAGGATATGAGTGCATAAAACCGGAAATATCCGGTTTTGTTTTGGCTAACTCAATCCCAGATATTGCTACAGGCTCTGGGTTGGATTTTTCGGGATATTATCAACAGACTTTATTGTTTTGAAAGTCTTTTATCGGGGAACATTTTATTTTGAGCTTGGATACAGTAATTGGTTCCACATGGAGACACCAGCTCTACACATTCGTATTTCTAGGGAGAGAGCCAGTGGAACTGCTGCAAACAAACATGATATTTCTGTTTGTGTAGATGACATTTTATGCACTTGCCTAATGAAAAGACTTTGCTTTTCCCCAAAACCATTTTTGCTCTGATTTTCTCGGTCCATTGCATACGAATTCCACACCACCTTTCCAGAAATGACTGGAAAAAAGAGAAATATCCGGTTGTGTTTTGGCTAACTCAATCCAAAATATTGTGAAAGCTTCTGTGTTTTTGTTTTCTGGATATTATCGATGGACTTTATTGTTTTGAATGTTTTTATCAGGGAACATTTAATTTTGTACCATTGAAACACTAATTGGTTCATCATGGGGACACCAGGTCTACAAATTCGCATTTTCTAGGGAGAAAGCTAGAGGAACTGCGACAAACAAACATGATATTTCTGTTTGTATAGATGACATTTTATGCACTTGCCTAACGAAAAGACTTTGCTTTTCTCCAAAACCATTTTTACTGTGATTTTCTCGGTCCATTGCATACGAATTCCACTCCAGTTTGTCCGCATATAACTGGATGAAATCGGAAATATCCAGTTTTGTTTTGGCTAACTCAATCCCAGATATTGCTACAGCCTCTGTGTTTGTGTTTTCCAGACACTATCAACGGACTTTATTGTTTTGAATGTTTTTTATCAGGGAACATTTAATTTTGTGCTTGGAAACACTAAGTGGTTCCACATGGAGAGACCAGTTCTACACATTCGTATTTTGTAGGAGAAAGCTAGAGGAACTGTGACAAACAAACATGATATTTCTGTTTGTATAGATCACATTTTATGCACTTGCCTAACAAAAAGACTTTGCTTTTCTCCAAAACCATTTTTACTGTGATTTTCTCAGTCCATTGCATACGGATTCCACAACTCTTTGAATGGATATGAGTGGATAAAACCAGAAATATCCGGTTTTGTTTTGGCTAACTCAATCCCAGATATTGCTACAGGGTCTCGGTTGGTTTTTTCGGGATATTATCAACAGACTTTATTGTTTTGAAAGTCTTTTATCGGTGAACATTTTATTTTGAGCTTAGATACAGTAATTGGTTCCACATGGAGACACAAGCTCTACACATTCGTATTTTCTAGGGAGAAAGCCAGTGGAACTGCTGCAAACAAACATGATATTTCTGTTTGTATAGATGACATTTTATGCACTTGCCTAATGAAAAGACTTTACTTTTCCCCAAAACCATTTTTGCTCTGATTTTCTCGGACCATTGCATACAAATTCCACACCACCTTTCCAGAAATGACTGGATAAAACCAGAAATATCCGGTTGTGTTTTGGCTAACTCAATCCAAAATATTGTGAAAGCTTCTGCGTTTGTGTTTTCTGGATATTATCGATGGACTTTATTGTTTTGAATGTTTTAATCAGGGAACATTTAATTTTGTACCATTGAAACACTAATTGGTTCATCATGGGAACACCAGCTACACATTCATGTTTTCTAGGGAGAAAGCTAGAGGAACTGCGACAAACAAACATGATATTTCTGTTTGTATAGATGACATTTTATGCACTTGCCTAACGAAAAGACTTTGCTTTTCTCCAAAACCATTTTTACTGTGATTTTCTTGGTCCATTGCATACGAATTCCACACCTCTTTGTCCGGATATGAGTGGATAAAACCGGAAATATCCGGTTTTGTTTTGGCTAACTCAATCCCAGATATTGCTACAGGCTCTGGGTTGGATTTTTCGGGATATTATCAACAGACTTTATTGTTTTGAAAGTCTTTTATCGGGGAACATTTTATTTTGAGCTTGGATACAGTAATTGGTTCCACATGGAGACACCAGCTCTACACATTCGTATTTTCTAGGGAGAAAGCCAGAGGAACTGCTGCAAACAAACATGATATTTCTGTTTGTGTAGATGACATTTTATGCACTTGCCTAATGAAAAGACTTTGCTTTTCCCCAAAACCATTTTTGCTCTGATTTTCTCGGTCCATTGCATACGAATTCCACACCACCTAATCCTGAAATGACTGGATAAAACCAGAAGTATCCAGTTCTGTTTTGGCTAACTCAATCCCAGATATTGCAACAGCCTCTGTGTTTGTGTTTTCTGGATATTATCGATGGACTTTATTGTTTTGAATGTTTTTATCAGGGAACATTTATTTTGTACCATTGAAACACTAATTGGTTCATCATGGGAACACCAGCTCTACACATTCGTATTTTCTAGGGAGAATGCTAGAGGAAATGAGGAAGACAAACAAATATTTCTGTTTGTATAGATGACATTTTATGCACTTGCCTAACGAAAAGACTTTGCTTTTCTCCAAAACCATTTTTACTGTGATTTTCTCGGTCCATTGCTTACGAATTCCACTCCAGTTTGTCCGCATATGACTGGATGAAACCGGAAATATCCGGTTTTGTTTTGGCTAACTCAATCCCAGATATTGCTACAGCCTCTGTGTTTGTGTTTTCCGGACTCTATCACGGACTTTATTGTTTTGAATGTTTTTTATCAGGGAACATTTAATTTTGTGCTTGGAAAGACTAATTGGTTCCACATGGAGACAGCAGCTCTACACATTCGTATTTTCTAGGGAGAAAGCTAGAGGAACTGCGACAAATAAGCATGATATTTCTGTTTGTATAGATGACATTTTATGCACTTGCCTAACGAAAAGACTTTGCTTTTCTCCAAAACCATTTTTACTGTGATTTTCTCGGTCCATTGCATACGAATTCCAAACCAGTTTGTCCGCATATGACTGGATGAAACCGGAAATATCCGGTTTTGTTTTGGCTAACTCAATCCCAGATATTGCTACAGGCTCTGGGTTCGTTTTTTCGGGATATTATCAACAGACTTTATTGTTTTGAAAGTCTTTTATCGGGGAACATTTTATTTTGAGCTTGGATACAGTAATTGGTTCCACATGGAGACACCAGGTCTACATATTCGTATTTTCTAGGGAGAAAGCCAGAGGAACTGCTGCAAACAAACATGGTATTTCTGTTTGTGTAGATGACATTTTATGCACTTGCCTAATGAAAAGACTTTGCTTTTCCCCAAAACCATTTTTGCTCTGATTTTCTCAGTCCATTGCATACGAATTCCACACCACCTTCCCAGAAATGACTGGATAAAACCAGAAATATCCGGTTGTGTTTTGGCTAACTCAATCCAAAATATTGTGAAAGCTTCTGTGTTTGTGTTTTCTGGATATTATCGATGGACTTTATTGTTTTGAATGTTTTTATCAGGGAACATTTAATTTTGTACCATTGAAACACTAATTGGTTCATCATGGGTACACCAGCTCTACAAATTCGCATTTTCTAGGGAGAAAGCTAGAGGAACTGCGACAAACAAACGTGATATTTCTGTTTGTAAAGATGACATTTTATGCACTTGCCTAACGAAAAGACTTTGCTTTTCTCCAAAACCATTTTTACTGTGATTTTCTCGGTCCATTGCATAAGAATTCCACACCTCTTTGTCTGTATATGAGTGGATAAAACCGGAATTATCCGGTTTTGTTTTGGCTAACTCAATCCCAGATATTGCTACAGGCACTGGGTTGGATTTTTCGGGATATTATCAACAGACTTTATTGTTTTGAAAGTCTTTTATCGGGGAACATTTTATTTTGAGCTTGGATACAGTAATTGGTTCCACATGGAGACACCAGCTCTACAGATTCGTATTTTCTAGGGAGAAAGCCAGAGGAACTGCTGCAAACAAACATGATATTTCTGTTTGTGTAGATGACATTTTATGCACTTGCCTAATGAAAAGACTTTGCTTTTCCCCAAAACCATTTTTGCTCTGATTTTCTCGGTCCATTGCATACGAATTCCACACCACCTAATCCAGAAATGACTGGATAAAACCAGAAGTATCCAGTTGTGTTTTGACTAACTCAATCCAAAATATTGTGAAAGCTTCTGTGTTTGTGTTTTCTGGATATTATCGATGGACTTTATTGTTTTGAATGTTTTTATCAGGGAACATTTAATTTTGTACCATTGAAACACTAATTGGTTCATCATGGGAATTCCAGCTCTACACATTCGTATTTTCTAGGGAAAAAACTAGAGGAAATGAGGAAGACAAACAAATATTTCTGTTTGTATAGATGACATTTTATGCACTTGCCTAACGAAAAGACTTTGCTTTTCTCCAAAACCATTTTTACTGTGATGTTCTCGGTCCATTGCATACGAATTCCACTCCAGTTTGTCCGCATATGACTGGATGAAACCGGAAATATCCGGTTTTGTTTTGGCTAACTCAATCCCAGATATTGCTACCGATTCTGGGTTGTTTTTTTCGGGATATTATCCACAGACTTTATTGTTTTGAAAGTCTTTTATCGGGGAACATTTTATTTTGAGCTTGGATTCAGTAATTGGTTCCACATGGAGACACCAGCTCTACACATTCGTATTTTCTAGAGAGAAAGCCAGAGGAACTGCAGCAAACAAACATGATATTTCTGTTTGTGTAGATGACATTTTATGCACTTGCCAAACGAAAACACTTTGCTTTTCTCCAAAACCATTTTTACTGTGAATTTCTCAGTCCATTGCATACGAATTCCACACCAGTTTGTCCGCATATGACTGGATAAAACCGGAAATATCCGGTTTTATTTTGGCTAACTCAATCCCAGATATTGCTACAGGCTCTGGGTTGGTTTTTTCGGGATATTATCAACAGACTTTATTGTTTTGAAAGTCTTTTATCGGGGAACATTTTATTTTGAGCTTGGATACAGTAATTGGTTCCACATGGAGACACCAGCTCTACACATTCGTATTTTCTAGGGAGAGAGCCAGAGGAACTGTGAAAAACAAACATGATATTTCTGTTTGTATAGATGACATTTTATGCACTTGCCTAACGAAAAGACTTTGCTTTTCCCCAAAACCATTTTTGCTCTGATATTCTCGGTCCATTGCATACGAATTCCACACTTCTTTGTCCAGAAATGACTGGATGAAACCGGAAATATCCGGTTGTGTTTTGGCTAACTCAATCCCAGATATTGCTACAGGCTCTGGGTTGGTTTTTTCGGGATATTATCAACAGACTTTATTGGTTTGAAAGTCTTTTATCGGGGAACATTTTATTTTGAGCTTGGATACAGTAATTGGTTCCACATGGAGACACCAGCTCTACACATTCGTATTTTCTAGGGTGAAAGCCAGTGGAACTGCTGCAAACAAACATGATATTTCTGTTTGTGTAGATGACATTTTATGCACTTGCCTAATTAAAAGACTTTGCTTTTCCCCAAAACTATTTTTGCTCTGATTTTCTCAGTCCATTGCATACGAATTCCACATCACCTTTTCCAGAAATGACTGGATAAAACCAGAAATATCCGGTTGTGTTTTGGCAAACTCAATCCAAAATATTGTGAAAGCTTCTGTGTTTGTGTTTTCTGGATATTATCGATGGACTTTATTGTTTTGAATGTTTTTATCTGGGAACATTTAATTTTGTACCATTGAAACACTAATTGGTTCATCATGGGAACACCAGCTCTACACATTCGCATTTTCTAGGGAGAAAGCTAGAGGAACTGCGACAAACAAACATGATATTTCTGTTTGTATAGATGACATTTTATGCACTTGCCTAACGAAAAGACTTTGCTTTTCTCCAAAACCATTTTTACTGTGATTTTCTCGGTCCATTGCATACGAGTTCCACACCTCTTTGTCCAGATATGAGTGGATAAAACCGGAAATATCCGGTTTTGTTTTGGCTAACTCAATCCCAGATATTGCTACAGGCTCTGGGTTGGTTTTTTCGGGATATTATCAACAGACTTTATTGGTTTGAAAGTCTTTTATCGGGGAACATTTTATTTTGAGCTTGGATACAGTAATTGGTTCCACATGGAGACACCAGCTCTACACATTCGTATTTTCTAGGGAGAAAGCTAGAGGAACTGTGACAAACAAACATGATATTTCTGTTTGTATAGATCACATTTTATGCACTTGCCTAAGAAAAAGACTTTGCTTTTCTCCAAAACCATTTTTACTGTGATTTTCTCCGTCCATTGAATACGAGTTCCACATCTCTTTGTCCGGATATGAGTGGATAAAACCAGAAATATCCGGTTTTGTTTTGGCTAACTCAATCCCAGATATTGCTACAGGCTCTGGGTTGGTTTTCTCGGGATATTATCAACAGACTTTATTGTTTTGAATGTTTTTATCAGGGAACATTTAATTTTGTACCATTGAAACACTAATTGGTTCATCATGGAGACACCAGTTCTACACATTCGTATTTTCTAGGGAGAAAGCTAGAGGAACTGTGACAAACAAACATGATATTTCTGTTTGTATAGATCACATTTTATGCACTTGCCTAAGAAAAAGACTTTGCTTTTCTCCAAAACCATTTTTACTGTGATTTTCTCAGTCCATTGCATATGAATTCCACACCTCTTTGAATGGATATGACTGGATAAAACCGGAAATATCCGGTTTTGTTTTGGCTAACTCAATCCCAGATATTGCTACAGACTCTGGGTTAGTTTTTTCGGGATATTATCAACAGACTTTATTGTTTTGAAAGTCTTTTATTGGGGAACATTTTATTTTGAACTTGGATACAGTAATTGGTTCCACATGGAGGCACCAGCTCTACACATTTGTATTTTCTAGAGAGAAAGCCAGAGGAACTGCAGCAAACAAACATGATATTTCTGTTTGTGTAGATGACATTTTATGCACTTGCCTAACGAAAAGACTTTGCTTTTCTCCAAACCCATTTTTACTGTGATTTTCTCGGTCCATTGCATACGAATTCCAATCCAGTTTGTCCGCATATGACTGGATGTAACCGAAAATATCGGTTTTGTTTTGGCTAACTCAATCCCAGATATTGCTACAGGCTCTGGGTTGGTTTTTTCGGGATATTATCAACAGACTTTATTGTTTTGAAAGTCTTTTATCGGGGAACATTTTATTTTGAGCTTGGATTCAGTAATTGGTTCCACATGGAGACACCAGCTCTACACATTCGTAATTTCTAGGGAGAAAGCCAGTGGAACTGCTGCAAACAAACATGATATTTCTGTTTGTGTAGATGACATTTTATGCACTTGCCAAACGAAAACACTTTGCTTTTCTCCAAAACCATTTTTACTGTGATTTTCTCAATCCATTGCATACTAATTCCACAACTCTTTGTCCGGATATGAGTGGATAAAACCAGAAATATCAGGTTGTGTTTTGGCTAACTCAATCCAAAATATTGTGAAAGCTTCTGTGTTTGTGTTTTCTGGATATTATCGATGGACTTTATTGTTCTGAATGTTTTTCAGGGAACATTTAGTTTTGTACCATTGAAACACTAATTGGTTCATCATGGGGACACCAGCTCTACACATTCGTATTTTCTAGGGAGAAAGCTAGAGGAACTGCGACAAACAAACATGATATTTCTGTTTGTATAGATGACATTTTATGCACTTGCCTAAGAAAAAGACTTTGCTTTTCTCCAAAACCATTTTTACTGTGATTTTCTCGGTCCATTGTATACGAATTCCACTCCAGTTTGTCTGCATATGACTGGATGAAACCGGAAATATCCGGTTTTTTTTTGGCTAATTCAATCTTAGATATTGCTACAGTCTCTGTGTTTGTGAATTCAGGACACTCTCAACGGACTTTATTGTTTTGAATGTTTTTTATCAGGGAACATTTAATTTTGCGCTTGGAAACACTAGTTGGTTCCACATGGAGACACCAGCTCTACACATTCGTATTTTCTAGGGAGAAAGCTAGAGGAAATGAGGAAGACAAACATGATATTTCTGTTTGTGTAGATGACATTTTATGCACTTGCCAAACGAAAACACTTTGCTTTTCTCCAAAACCATTTTTACTGTGATGTTCTCGGTCCATTGCATACGAATTCCGCTCCAGTTTGTCCGCATATGACTGGATGAAACCGGAAATATCCGGTTTTGTTTTGGCTAACTCAATCCCAGATATTGCTACAGGCTCTGGGTTGGATTTTTCCGGATATTATCAACAGACTTTATTGATTTGAAAGACTTTTATCGGGGAACATTTTATTTTGAGCTTGGATTCAGTAATTGGTTCCATATGGAGACACCAGCTCTACACATTCGTATTTTCAAGGGAGAGAGACAGAGGAACTGCAGCAAACAAGCATGATATTTCTGTTTGTGTAGATGGCATTTTATGCACTTGCCTAATGAAAAGACTTTGCTTTTCCCCAAAACCATTTTTGCTCTGATTTTCTCGGTCCATTGCATATGAATTCCACACCACCTAATCCTGAAATGACTGGATAAAACCAGAAGTATCCAGTTGTGTTTTGGCTAACTCAATCCAAAATATTGTGAAAGCTTCTGTGTTTGTGTTTTCTGGATATTATCGACGGACTTTATTGTTTTGAATGTTTTTATCAGGGAACATTTAATTTTGTACCATTGAAACACTAATTGGTTCATCATGGGGACACCAGCTCTACACATTCGTATTTTCTAGGGAGAAAGCTAGAGGAAAAAAGGAAGACAAACAAATATTTCTGTTTGTATAGATGACATTTTATGCACTTGCCTAACGAAAAGACTTTGTTTTTCTCCAAAACCATTTTTACTGTGATTTTCTCGGTCCATTGCATACGAATTCCACTCCAGTTTGTCCGCATATGACTGGATGAAACCGGAAATATCCGGTTTTGTTTTGGCTAACTCAATCCCAGATATTGCTACAGCCTCTGTGTTTGTGTTTTCCAGACACTATCAACGGACTTTATTGTTTTGAATGTATTTTATCAGGGAACATTTAATTTTGTACTTGGAAACACTAATTGGTTCCACATGGAGACACCAGCTCTACACATTCGTATTTTCTAGGGAGAAAGCTAGAGGAACTGTGACAAACAAACATGTTATTTCTGTTTGTATAGATCACATTTTATGCACTTGCCTAACGAAAAGACTTTGCTTTTCTCCAAAAGCATTTTTACTGTGATTTTCTCGGTCCATTGCATACGAATTCCACTCCAGTTTTTCCGCATATGACTGGATGAAACCGGAAATATCCAGTTTTGTTTTGGCTAACTCAATCCCAGATATTGCTACAGGCTCTGGGTTGGTTTTTTCGGGATTTTATCCACAGACTTTATTGTTTTGAAAGTCTTTTATCGGGGAACATTTTATTTTGAGCTTGGATACAGTAATTGGTTCCACATGGAGACACCAGATCTACACATTCGTATTTTCTAGGGAGAAAGCCAGTGGAACTGCTGCAAACGAACATGATATTTCTGTTTGTGTAGATGACATTTTATGCACTTGCCTAATGAAAAGACTTTACTTTTCCCCAAAACCATTTTTGCTCTGATTTTCTCGGTCCATTGCATACGAATTCCACACCACCTTACCAGAAATGACTGGATAAAACCAGAAATATCCGGTTGTGTTTTGGCTAACTCAATCCAAAATGTTGTGAAAGCTTCTGTGTTTGTGTTTTCTGGATATTATCGATGGACTTTATTGTTTTGAATGTTTTTATCAGGGAACATTTAATTTTATACCATTGAAACACTAATTGGTTCAACATGGGAATACCAGCTCTACACATTCGCATTTACTAGGGAGAAAGCTAGAGGAACTGCGACAAACAAACGATATTTCTGTTTGTATAGATGACATTTTATGCACTTGCCTAACGAAAAGACTTTGCTTTTCTCCAAAACCATTTTTACTGTGATGTTCTCGGTCCATTGCATATGAATTCCACTCCAGTTTGTCCGCATATGACTGGATGAAACCGGAAATATCCGGTTTTGTTTTGGCTAACTCAATCCCAGAGATTGCTACAGCCTCTGTGTTTGTGTATTCCGGACACTATCAACGGACTTTATTGTTTTGAAAGTTTTTTATCAGGGAACATTTAATTTTGTGCTTGGAAACACTAATTGGTTCCACATGGAGACACCAGCTCTACACATTCTTATTTTCTAGGGCGAAAGCTAGAGGAACTGTGACAAACCAACATGATATTTCTGTTGGTATAGATCACATTTTATGCACTTGCCTAACAAAAAGACTTTGCTTTTCTCCAAAACCATTTTTACTGTGATTTTCTCGGTCCATTGCATACGAATTCCACACCTCTTTGAACGGATATGAGTGGATAAAACCGGAAATATCCGGTTTTGTTTTGGCTAACTCAATCCCAGATATTGCTACAGACTCTGGGTTGGTTTTTTCGGATATTATCAACAGACTTTAATGTTTTGAAAGTCTTTTATCGGGGAACATTTTATTTTGAGCTTGGATTCAGTAATTGGTTCCACATGGAGACACCAGCTCTACACATTCGTATTTTCTAGGGCGAAAGCCAGAGGAACTGCAGGAAACAAACATGATATTTCTGTTTGTGTAGATGACATTTTATGCACTTGCCAAACGAAAACACTTTGCTTTTCTCCGAAACCATTTTTACTGTGATTTTCTCAGTCCATTGCATATGAATTCCACAACTCTTTGTCCGGATATGAGTGGATAAAACCGGAAATGTCCGGTTTTGTTTTGGCTAACTCAATCCCAGATATTGCTACAGACTCTGGGTTGGTTTTTTCGGGATATTATCAACAAACTTTATTGTTTTGAAAGTCTTTTATAGGGGAACATTTTATTTTGAGCTTGGATTCAGTAATTGGTTCCACATGGAGACACCAGCTCTACACATTCGTATTTTCTAGGGAGAGAGCCAGAGGAACTGCAGCAAACAAACATGATATTTCTGTTTGTGTAGATGACATTTTATGCACTTGCCAAACGAAAACACTTTGCTTTTCTCCAAAACCATTTTTACTGTGAATTTCTCAGTCCATTGCATAGGAATTCCACACAACTTTGTCCGGATATGAGTGGATAAAACCGGAAATATCCGGTTTTGTTTTGGCTAACTCAATCCCAGATATTGCTACAGGCTCTGGGTTGGTTTTTTCGGGATATTATCAACAGACTTTATTGTTTTGAAAGTCTTTTATAGGGGAACATTTTATTTTGAGCTTGGATTCAGTAATTGGTTCCACATGGAGACACCAGCTCTACACATTCGTATTTTCTAGGGAGAGAGCCAGAGGAACTGCAGCAAACAAACATGATATTTCTGTTTGTGTAGATGACATTTTATGCACTTGCCAAACGAAAACACTTTGCTTTTCTCCAAAACCATTTTTACTGTGATTTTCTCGGTCCATTGCATACGGATTCCACACCTCTTTGTCCGGATATGAGTGGATAAAACCGGAAATATCCGGTTTTGTTTTGGCTAACTCAATCCCAGATATTGCTACAGGCTCTGGGTTGGATTTTTCGGGATATTATCAACAGACTTTATTGTTTTGAAAGTCTTTTATCGGGGAACATTTTATATTGAGCTTGGATAGAGTAATTGGTTCCACATGGAGACACCAGCTCTACACATTCGTATTTTCTAGGGAGAAAGCCAGTGGAACTGCTGCAAACAAACATGATATTTCTGTTTGTGTAGATGACATTTTATGCACTTGCCTAATGAAAAGACTTTACTTTTCCCCAAAACCATTTTTGCTCTGATTTTCTCGGTCCATTGCATACGAATTCCACACCACCTTTCCAGAAATGACTGGATAAAACCAGAAATATCCGGTTGTGTTTTGGCTAACTCAATCCAAAATGTTGTGAAAGCTTCTGTGTTTGTGTTTTCTGGATATTATCGATGGACTTTATTGTTTTGAATGTTTTTATCAGGGAACATTTAATTTTATACCATTGAAACACTAATTGGTTCAACATGGGAATACCAGCTCTACACATTCGCATTTACTAGGGAGAAAGCTAGAGGAACTGCGACAAACAAACATGATATTTCTGTTTGTATAGATGACATTTTATGCACTTGCCTAACGAAAAGACTTTGCTTTTCTCCAAAACCATTTTTACTGTGATTTTCTCGGTCCATTGCATACGAATTCCACTCCAGTTTGTCCGCATATGACTGGATGAAACCGGAAATATCCGGTTTTGTTTTGGCTAACTCAATCCCAGATATTGCTACAGCCTCTGTGTTTGTGTATTCCGGACACTATCAACGGACTTTATTGTTTTGAAAGTTTTTTATCAGGGAATATTTAATTTTGTGCTTGGAAACACTAATTGGTTCCACATGGAGACACCAGTTCTACACATTCTTATTTTCTAGGGATAAAGCTAGAGGAACTGTGACAAACCAACATGATATTTCTGTTGGTATAGATCACATTTTATGCACTTGCCTAACAAAAAGACTTTGCTTTTCTCCAAAACCATTTTTACTGTGATTTTCTCGGTCCATTGCATACGAATTCCACACCTCTTTGAACGGATATGAGTGGATAAAACCGGAAATATCCGGTTTTGTTTTGGCTAACTCAATCCCAGATATTGCTACAGACTCTGGGTTGGTTTTTTCGGATATTATCAACAGACTTTAATGTTTTGAAAGTCTTTTATCGGGGAACATTTTATTTTGAGCTTGGATTCAGTAATTGGTTCCACATGGAGACACCAGCTCTACACATTCGTATTTTCTAGGGCGAAAGCCAGAGGAACTGCAGCAAACAAACATGATATTTCTGTTTGTGTAGATGACATTTTATGCACTTGCCAAACGAAAACACTTTGCTTTTCTCCAAAACCATTTTTACTGTGATTTTCTCAGCCATTGCATATGAATTCCACAACTCTTTGTCCGGATATGAGTGGATAAAACCGGAAATGTCCGGTTTTGTTTTGGCTAACTCAATCCCAGATATTGCTACAGACTCTGGGTTGGTTTTTTCGGGATATTATCAACAGACTTTATTGTTTTGAAAATCTTTTATAGGGGAACATTTTATTTTGAGCTTGGATTCAGTAATTGGTTCCACATTGAGACACCAGCTCTACACATTCGTATTTTCTAGGGAGAGAGCCAGAGGAACTGCAGCAAACAAACATGATATTTCTGTTTGTGTAGATGACATTTTATGCACTTGCCAAACGAAAACACTTTGCTTTTCTCCAAAACCATTTTTACTGTGAATTTCTCAGTCCATTGCATAGGAATTCCACACCATTTTGTCCGGATATGAGTGGATAAAACCGGAAATATCCGGTTTTGTTTTGGCTAACTCAATCCCAGATATTGCTACAGGCTCTGGGTAGGTTTTTTCGGGATATTATCAACAGACTTTATTGTTTTGAAAGTCTTTTATCGGGGAACATTTTATTTTGAGCTTGGATTCAGTAATTGGTTCCACATGGAGACACCAGCTCTACACATTCGTATTTTCTAGGGAGAGAACCAGAGGAACTGCAGCAAACAAACATGATATTTCTGTTTGTGTAGATGACATTTTATGCACTTGCCAAACGAAAACACTTTGCTTTTCTCCAAAACCATTTTTACTGGGATTTTCTCGGTCCATTGCATACGGATTCCACACCTCTTTGTCCGGATATGAGTGGATAAAACCGGAAATATCCGGTTTTGTTTTGGCTAACTCAATCCCAGATATTGCTACAGGCTCTGGGTTGGATTTTTTGGGATATTATCAACAGACTTTATTGTTTTGAAAGTCTTTTATCGGGGAACATTTTATTTTGAGCTTGGATAGAGTAATTGGTTCCACATGGAGACACCAGCTCTACACATTCGTATTTTCTAGGGAGAAAGCCAGAGGAACTGCTGCAAACAAACATGATATTTCTGTTTGTGTAGATGGCATTTTATGCACTTGCCTAATGAAAAGACTTTGCTTTTCCCCAAAACCATTTTTGCTCTGATTTTCTCGGTCCATTGCATATGAATTCCACACCACCTAATCCTGAAATGACTGGATAAAACCAGAAGTATCCAGTTGTGTTTTGGCTAACTCAATCCAAAATATTGTGAAAGCTTCTGTGTTTGTGTTTTCTGGATATTATCGATGGACTTTATTGTTTTGAATGTTTTTATCAGGGAACATTTAATTTTGTACCATTGAAACACTAATTGGTTCATCATGGGGACACCAGCTCTACACATTCGTATTTTCTAGGGAGAAAGCTAGAGGAAAAAAGGAAGACAAACAAATATTTCTGTTTGTATAGATGACATTTTATGCACTTGCCTAACGAAAAGACTTTGTTTTTCTCCAAAACCATTTTTACTGTGATTTTCTCGGTCCATTGCATATGAATTCCAAGCCAGTTTGTCCGCATATGACTGGATGAAACCGGAAATATCCGGTTTTGTTTTGGCTAACTCAATCCCAGATATTGCTACAGCCTCTGTGTTTGTGTTTTCCGGACACTATCAACGGACTTTATTGTTTTGAATGTATTTTATCAGGGAACATTTAATTTTGTGCTTGGAAACACTAATTGGTTCCACATGGAGACAGCAGCTCTACACATTCGTATTTTCTAGGGAGAAAGCTAGAGGAACTGTGACAAACAAACATGTTATTTCTGTTTGTATAGATGACATTTTATGCACTTGCCTAACGAAAAGACTTTGCTTTTCTCCAAAACCATTTTTACTGTGATTTTCTCGGTCCATTGCATACGAATTCCACACCTCTTTGAACGGATATGACTGGATGAAACCGGAAATATCCGGTTTTGTTTTGGCTAACTCAATCCCAGATATTGCTACAGGCTCTGGGTTGGTTTTTTCGGGATATTATCCACAGACTTTATTGTTTTGAAAGTCTTTTATCGGGGAACATTTTATTTTGAGCTTGGATTCAGTAATTGGTTCCACATGGAGACACCAGCTCTACACATTCGTATTTACTAGGGAGAAAGCTAGAGGAACTGCAGCAAACAAACATGATATTTCTGTTTGTGTAGATGACATTTTATGCACTTGCCAAACGAAAACACTTTGCTTTTCTCCAAAACCATTTTTACTGTGATTTTCTCAGTCCATTGCATATGAATTCCACAACTCTTTGTCCGGATATGAGTGGATAAAACCGGAAATGTCCGGTTTTGTTTTGGCTAACTCAATCCCAGATATTGCTACAGACTCTGGGTTGGTTTTTCCGGGATATTATCAACAGACTTTATTGTTTTGAAAGTCTTTTATAGGGGAACATTTTATTTTGAGCTTGGATTCAGTAATTGGTTCCACATGGAGACACCAGCTCTACACATTCGTATTTTCTAGGGAGAGAGCCAGAGGAACTGCAGCAAACAAACATGATATTTCTGTTTATGTAGATGACATTTTATGCACTTGCCAAACGAAAACACTTTGCTTTTCTCCAAAACCATTTTTACTGTGAATTTCTCAGTCCATTGCATAGGAATTCCACACCACTTTGTCCGGATATGAGTGGATAAAACCGGAAATATCCGGTTTTGTTTTGGCTAACTCAATCCCAGATATTGCTACAGGCTCTGGGTTGGTTTTTTCGGGATATTATCAACAGACTTTATTGTTTTGAAAGTCTTTTATCGTGGAACATTTTATTTTGAGCTTGGATTCAGTAATTGGTTCCACATGGAGACACCAGCTCTACACATTCGTATTTTCTAGGGAGAGAGCCAGAGGAACTGCAGCAAACAAACATGATATTTCTGTTTGTGTAGATGACATTTTATGCACTTGCCAAACGAAAACACTTTGCTTTTCTCCAAAACCATTTTTACTGTGATTTTCTCGGTCCATTGCATACGGATTCCACACCTCTTTGTCCGGATATGAGTGGATAAAACCGGAAATATCCGGTTTTGTTTTGGCTAACTCAATCCCAGATATTGCTACAGGCTCTGGGTTGGATTTTTCGGGATATTATCAACAGACTTTATTGTTTTGAAAGTCTTTTATCGGGGAACATTTTATTTTGAGCTTGGATAGAGTAATTGGTTCCACATGGAGACAACAGCTCTACACATTCGTATTTTCTAGGGAGAAAGCCAGAGGAACTGCTGCAAACAAACATGATATTTCTGTTTGTGTAGATGGCATTTTATGCACTTGCCTAATGAAAAGACTTTGCTTTTCCCCAAAACCATTTTTGCTCTGATTTTCTCGGTCCATTGCATATGAATTCCACACCACCTAATCCTGAAATGACTGGATAAAACCAGAAGTATCCAGTTGTGTTTTGGCTAACTCAATCCAAAATATTGTGAAAGCTTCTGTGTTTGTGTTTTCTGGATATTATCGATGGACTTTATTGTTTTGAATGTGTTTATCAGGGAACATTTAATTTTGTACCATTGAAACACTAATTGGTTCATCATGGGGACACCAGCTCTACACATTCGTATTTTCTAGGGAGAAAGCTAGAGGAAAAAAGGAAGACAAACAAATATTTCTGTTTGTATAGATGACATTTTATGCACTTGCCTAACGAAAAGACTTTGTTTTTCTCCAAAACCATTTTTACTGTGATTTTCTCGGTCCATTGCATATGAATTCCACTCCAGTTTGTCCGCATATGACTGGATGAAACCGGAAATATCCGGTTTTGTTTTGGCTAACTCAATCCCAGATATTGCTACAGCCTCTGTGTTTGTGTTTTCCGGACACTATAAACGGACTTTATTGTTTTGAATGTATTTTATCAGGGAACATTTAATTTTGTGCTTGGAAACACTAATTGGTTCCACATGGAGACACCAGCTCTACACATTCGTATTTTCTAGGGAGAAAGCTAGAGGAACTGTGACAAACAAACATGATATTTCTGTTTGTATAGATGACATTTTATGCACTTGCCTAACGAAAAGACTTTGCTTTTCTCCAAAACCATTTTTACTGTGAATTTCTCAGTCCATTGCATAGGAATTCCACACCACTTTGTCCGGATATGAGTGGATAAAACCGGAAATATCCGGTTTTGTTTTGGCTAACT